>NC_064258.1:16994597-17298871 GCF_003254725.2 Canis lupus dingo | reverse complement strand
AGCAGGTAAAGGACACAGCAGCTGAAAAGGCAGAGAAGTGGGGATCCCTGGGTGGCTCAGCGGTTTGGCGCCTGCCTTTGGCCCAGGGTGCAATCCTGGAGTCCCGGAATCGAGTCCTGTCGGGCTCCTGGCATGGAGCCTGCTTCTGCCTCCTCCTGTGTCTCTGCCTCTCTCTCTCTCTCTCTCTCTCTCTCTATCATAAGATAAATAAATAAATCTTTAAAAAATAAATAAATAAATAAATAAAATAAAAAGGCAGGGAAGTGAAAGAGAGCTCTGTAATTTATTTATTTACTTTTTTATTTTATTTTATTTTATTTTATTTTATTTTATTTTATTTATTTATTTTTTGAGAGCTCTGTAATTTAGAATAAAGCTTTAGAATCAGACAGAGGCAGGCTCGGGGAACGCCTCTCTGTGTCCGAGTTGTGCAGGCTGTGGCTCTCGCGGCTCAGACGTTATGTAGCACCCTCAGATTTCTTTTCCTACCCTACAAGGGGAAACTGCAGCGTCATGGGGCTTGTGTGAGCACAAGATGACAGAGTACATGTACAATGCTTGCCCCGGTGCTCGACACGGGGTCGGTGTTTGATCTGCGGGGTGTGCGGGGCGGGGATGTCAGGGACAAGCACAAGGGATGTGCCCTGGGAAAATGATTGCCCCTCCGGGTAAGAATTAGGGTGGGTGTGGACCAAGGAGATGCCCAGTGGGGTCAATATCAGGAGGAGAAAGGAGCACAGGCAAAGCGGTGAGACGGCCAACAGGAAAGGAGAGGTGGAAATTCAGCTGGAGGAACCCGGAATGCTACTGGTGAAAATAAGCAAGCGTTGCACCCAGCGCCTGGGAAAGGAGTCTGGGCAAACCCAGGAGGGTTCTGTGAATTTTAGTCCAAAATCTTAGCAGAAAAAAAAAAAAAACGAAAAACAAGGAATTGCTATTCTAGCTGCTTCTAATTTCAACTTTCCTGCACCTTTATTTTAGGTGCAAATTACCCACATGATTGGCAGTTTTCTCACAGCCATAGATAATATGCCAGAAGTGGAGGAATTAAGCCTCAAAGACAAAAGACTTAATTAATTTTTTAAGATCCCCAAATGGGCTCTTAAAACTGAAATGGCTCAAAAATACATTTAAATCAAAGTCAGATTTCCAAAGTAATTGAATTGTGGAAGGTAACAGAGGGTACTTTTTTAAGTCTGAGGCTCACCATTTGGATTTGGACTTAGCCTGACCATCCCAAAATGAGAAATTCATCCTTAATTGTTTTGGTCACTTTCTTAAGAATAAAAATGTCCAATTTCATTGAGGAAAAACATATACACAGGCACATACGTAGAATTTATATTAGTTAGCATCATCGAGTCACCAACGTTTCACATGTGTAAAAGGATTCCTTCTACACAGTTGTGAAGATTAAAATATGCCTGGCATATAATAAACGTGCAGCAACTATTAGCAATAATTACAATAACATAACTAAGGACTGTCAATATTTCCTCCTAAATATCTTCTTAACCATCACTTCTCACAGGCTGTTCAGGTCTCTTGCAGGGATGGGGTGGAGGGGGTCCCGAGTCCTTTTGGGATATCCATTGCCCCAGACTCATTACACTTAAGATGTTATTTGCCCTTTCTGTTCCCAACTGGCCCCCAAGAGCCTTCCAGAGGCTACATGGCACGAGATACTAGAACAGTTTACATGCAGAAGCAGATACAAGGGTCCAACTATAATAAGCCAGACCTTTACAAAATTTGGAAAAATGTAAAACAATGTCACTTGTCTCAATAGATTTTGTTTTGTTTGGAAAAACAGTTACTTCTCAAAAAAAAATTTATCTTACTCTGTAATGGGTTTATTATTTTTCATATAATGTCAATTAATAAAGATTTTAAGATTTTCTCCACTTTAATTTATAATATGGTAAATCTCGATAGCTATAATGCACATAAAGAAAGGTCACTGAGGTTCTCAGTAACAAAGAGTGAAAAGCATCTCAGAGCTTAAATGTTTTGAGGAAGCCTGCTTAGTTCTGCTCCTCTCTGCTCTCTACCGGCAGCTACAACTGCATCAGTGTCCTTCCTGCTGGGCCTCCCTGGGTACCCACCCCGACCCCCACCACCCACTCTCTGTGCAGAAATGTACAATCAGCCACTTTGCAGCAGATACTGTAAGAGGCAAACAAGAGCCAAGGCCGTCATGGCTCTTTCCATCAAGGGAGCTTACCTGAGGACAATTAAAAACAGGCAACATGGGACGCTTGAGTGGCTCAATGGTTGACTGTCTGCCTTTGGCTCAGTGCATGATCCGGGGGTCCTGGAATTGAGTCCTGCATCAGGCTTCCCGCAGGGAGCCTGCTTCTCCCTCTGCCTGTGTTTCTGCCTCTCTCTCACTGTGTCTCTCATGAATAAATAAAATCCTAAAAAAAAACAAAAACAAAAAACAACAACAACAAAAAAAAACAGGCAACAAGTCAAGTAAATCAAATTACTGCAGTTTGTAATAAGCCCAGGGAGGAAAAGACTACAGGGCTAAGAGAATGTAGAAGGGGTGTCATCGAAGGGTGTGGCCAGGCAGGCCTCTGGGAAGAGATGGCTTTCCGGGTCAGACCCAAGGCCACCCTCCTCTGCCTTCAGCGAGTGGGGAAGAGCATCACAGGCAGAGGGACCAGCCTGGGCAGAGGTCCCAGGTGGGAAAGGGCTTGGGGGGGTGAGGCCTGCTCCTGCAGCCCAGTGAGAGCATGGCCCCTGGCCTCGGCCTTGTACCCAGCCTGAGAGCCCAGCACTCAGCCTGAGAGCCCTTTCATTTGCTTACATCACATTGACTGACATCTTCACTGGCTCCCAATTGTTCTTAAAATGAAGAGAAAAATGCTTAAGTGGCCATCAGGGCCCCAGAGGTGGGATTCCTGCCTCCCTGACCTCTCACTGCCCACCGCCCACCCCTTATGCCCATCACACCCTGGGAGCTCACTCTGTCACCTTCTTCCAGTTCCCAGGGGCCAAACTCTTCTCACCACAAGGACTTTGCACATGCTGTTCCCTGTACCTTGCAACTTCCCTCACATCTTCTCCCCAAGCTGCCTAATTAAAGCTTCACCCAACCTTTGGTAAGGCCAGGTGCCTTAACACCCCACACTTTTCTTTAAGAGCACTTGCCATATATTGTAATTATAATTTGTATAATCATGTCATCAGTATGTCTCTTCCACTAAACCACAAGCTTCCGGAGGAACAGATCCTATGTCTGTTTTGCTTACCATCATATTCCTGGTACCTACGTGCCTGGCACATAATCAGTGCTTAATACATATTTATTGCATGAATAAGTGAATGAAAGCTTCTTAATGCTGTCTGTAGAGATACTTTTGCAAAAATTCACTCTTGAAAGCATTTAATCAATTGAATTGCGCAGCCCACCAAGATAAGGACAATCTATCTTTCGATCACCAGAGTCTAAAACTGTGCCTGGCACATAATATTCAATAAATATTTATTGAATGAATGAAACACTTTTAAATGTTTCCATAGTGCTGAGCGGAGGGTGGTGGGCACAAAGAAGTTTAAGCCACGTTCAAGGTCCTCAGGGAGGGACATCTAGGTGGCTAAGCAGTTGAGCATCTGCCTTCAGCCCAGGGCATGATCCTGGAGTCCCGGGATTGAGTCCTGCATCAGGTGCCCTCCTTCTCCCTCTGCCTGTGTCTCTGCCTCTCTCTCTGTGTGTCTCATGAATAAATAAATAACATCTTTAAAAAAAAATGTTCTCAAGCAGATTACAGTACAGATCAGAGGAAGTATTGTGGGGAAAAAGGCCTGACAATGTAGAGAATATGCTTAAGGGTCAAGTTCACAGCGTTGGTAGTTCTGCCCTTTGGGAAGTGAAGGGGAAGAATGGAGGTGATTCCATGAAGGAGGGTTCCCCATCAAGTGGTGAGCACTAGGCAAGCAGCCGCAGGTGCCGGGAGAGAACCCAGGGCCATGTTAACAGAAGGAAGACCATGCTCAGTGAAAATGCTGTGAGTGATGGGAGGGAAGAAGAGGCAGGAGCACACTGCAGCACAAACCTGGTGAAGATGCAAATTCTCATGCCTCCCTCCCCGCCCCCCCCCCCCCCCGCCCTCCCCTCATTGATTCTGGCTCTGTGCAACCAGGGTTGGGCTCAGGAATCTGCATTTTTTATTTTTTGGTGGTTTTTTTAAAAATGATTTTATTTACGTATTTATTTGAGAGAGAGAGAGAGAGAGTAGGGGGAGGAGCAGAGGGAGAGGGACAAGCAAACTGCACTGAGCACAGAGCCCAAGGTGGGGCTTGATGTCACCACCCTGAGATCAGGACCTGAGCTGAAATCAAGTGTCAGATGCTCAACCAACTGAGCCACCCAGGCACCCCTTTTACTTGTTATTTTTATTTTAAATAGTCTCCACATCCAATGTGATGCTTCAACTCATGACCCTGGGATCAAGAGCCACACACTCTACTAACTGAGCCAGCCAGGAGTCCCAGGAATGTGCATTTTAAACAAGTATTCTGGTGCTTGTGAAGCAGGTGTGCCATGGTCACACTCTGGGATGCATGCATAGTTTCACATCAGGCCCTCTTGGCCGAGCGAGTGGCCCAGCCCGTGAACCCCATCCTTAGAGCCCCCGCCCCATACACTGAGATGGGGATGTCAGTGCCTGTGATGCACGTAGAGCCTGTCAGGAGGGAGGGCAGGAAAGGCCGGTGGCCAGGCAGGGGCAGCATTTCTGGAAGTCTAGCTTGAGGCAAAGGGACAGCACTTTGTACCTGGGCACCAGTCAGTGGTCCTTGGCTAGGGGTTACCCTTGGGTGGGGGGCTGCGAGACAGCAGACACTCTGGCCAACTGGCCCCCCTCCACCAAGACAACATCTCAGAAGAAGGGATAGCACCTTTGTCAGAGCAGCTGGGGCAGGTGCAGTGCCCAGGAATGGGGATGCTGCTGGGGTGCCCCAGCTTCTAGCTCACGGGCGGGGAGAATAAACTCCTAGTGAAATACGACTGGGGAATTCCGAGGACAGAGTGTGGCTAGTGAATTCACACAGAGGAGGGGGTGCATAGTGCAAGGGCTCTAAACCCTTTGCTGGGCTTGAGAGTGAGGCGGAGCCTGGGTTCCCCCCAACCTCATCCAGGGCAGCACTTCTCAGGTGATTTGCGTCCCCAGCCGTCTCTCTCCCTCCCAGCACCTTCAGTCTCCCAGCTGAAGCGTGGCTCTCTATCGTGCATGGGAACTTTGTCTCTCGGAGACACGGCCACGTGCCCTGTCTCTCGGACTCACAGGCCACCCCTGCTTCTTCCGTCCTCCCCAGCCTCTCTTCTCAAGGCCTGTTTCCCATCCTCGAGAGTCTGCCTCTGCTTCTCTAGCCCATGCAGGTTCTGGGCCTCCTGGTGGGATCTGAAGTCTGGAGTTAATGGGGGGCAAATCTGTGAAGCCAAAGGGGACAGGGAGCAGGAGGCGGAGGGGGCTGGGTGAGCCTCCAGAGCAGAATGCAGGCTTGACCCCTGTGGACAGAGGAAGGTTAGGAGTCTATCCCCTGTGTCCTCCCTCCATCCCTCTGGTAGGCAATGAACTCTGAGTCTACCAGGTTATTCAACCTCACGTACATGACTTGCTCTGATCCTTACTACGACCTAGTGATGCAGGTGTAGACTCCCCCAGAGGTTCTTGGAGGTGAAGTCATCTCCCCAGGATCACAGAGCTCAGCTGGCCCCAGCGTGGGATCCAAAGCCCCGGATCCCCAGCTCAGTGTTTATTTCTGTCTTTTGTGTTCATCTGTGGATGCCCTTGCCTCTAAGCATGGTCAATAAATTCCTTGGGTTTTTAACTACAAAAAGTGGTCTACACTGTTCTTCACCCATAGCTAGTTCAACACGACAGTGTAGGAGAGAGTGGAAGGAATGAAGACTCCTGTCCTGATTAATGAATAAATCCTCGTTTTCCTGTTTAGTTTTGCTCCACCTCTGTCAGCAGTCTCTTTGCTCTGACCTATTTTCTATTCCTTGGTCCCAACAACCACCCCAACTCAGAGCACCCCAGCTTCTCTGGTGTCTTGACCTTCTATAATTGCTTTCCAAGGCAGGCTAGCCCCCTCATCTAGGGGCAGTTGCACTAAAATACAGAAAATAAGCATTCAAAAAAAAACAGTTGGCTGCATGTATGAGGAGAAATTGCCAAGGGCGTCCCGAGTGTGTACGGGGAGCTCAGAGGAAAGCTGATGGTGCTGGACCAGCATCCCTGGGGCAACGCCCGCTCTCCACCGCAGAGATGTGCTTGCTGGATAGATGGGTATGTCTATTTGGCTTTACAACTTTGGCGGAGTGGTTAGGTGGTTAGGTATCCTGCGTGAGGTTGAATCCCAGCTCCATCCTTTTCAAGCTATGTGACCTTGGCCTTAACCTCTCCTTGCTTCTACTTCTCATCTACAAAATGGAAATAACTGTAGACTCTTCCTAACTGGGTCGTTAAAGTTACATGAGTTAATAAAAGTAAAATTATTTAAGACATTGCCTGCTGTACAGTGGTGGCAACTTATTCTTAGTCATTATTATTAGAAAAATGTCCTCCCCAAACACAAAATTCTACAAGCACAGATATGTGTTTGTCTCTGAGCTCTATCCTACCTAAAACTGTAATCTGCTTATGCTTACTGGACAGATAGTTGTACGTTGGTTGTTTTCTTCAGCTCCTATCATTTCCTTTCGTGTATGTTTTAAATTTCTTTCCTTTTTATTTTGCCTTGAGTGTAGATATGTAATTATTCAAAATAGAAATAGAAAGGAACTCTTCAAAATTTCTGATGCCCCTTATTCATGTCATTTGCTATTATATATATATGTATATATATAATGTATGCTCGGTAATTCAAGGCTTTTTTTGTTTTGGTTTAGAATTTTTAAAAATTATTTTTCTTAAGATTTATTTTTTTTATTTATTCATGAGAGACACAGACAGAGAGGCAGAAACATAGGCAGACGGAAAAGCGGGCTCCCTTTGGGGAGCCCGATGCCAGACTCAATCCCAGGACCCCAGGATCATGACCTGAGCTAAAGGCAATCAACCACTGAGCCACCCAGGTGCTCTTGGTTTGGATTTTTTAAATTAAAAATAATATGAATCCACACATTCTTATAGAAGATTCAAATATAACACAAGGCTCCAGAAAAAAATGTGACCGTTCCCTCTGCTGCCTGTGGCACTTGCACTGTCCCCACCCCCAGAGCTAATCACGTTCCACACTGCAATCTCTCACAATCTACTTCCTATGCCCTGGCATGTATATACCTTCGGTTTTTTTTTTTTTTTCCTATATGTAAAACTGTATACTGATTTTTCAATTTGATTTTTTTCTACATTCTCTATCATGTACTGACTTCCATATCAGGATGTATCAATCAACACATTGAACGATTGATCAATAGATACTTCACCCTTTTTAGCAATTACTGCTTTAACCACCCTTCAATTCATAGACATTTGTTTCCAATTGTTGCTTTTGTGAACGATGCTGCAATAAACATCCTTGTGCATACATATTTGCATCGTGTTTTAAATTTTATTTATTTATACCCTGCTTACTACTAAAAAGGATTTTAAGAAGCTAAAAATTATTTTCTAAGTTGAATCCAAATCTAAAAGATGCCAGTTGTAACTTTAGATAACAAGAGTGGGGGGGAATCAAGCGAATGTCAGAAAATTCATAAGTGAATTAAGCTAAAATGCTAATTTAGAGAGGGTAAAACAGATGGGGCTTTGTAATATGGGATCCAAAGGTTTCTGGAGACACTTATGTTTGAATTAGAAGATACAGCATGAGTTTTCTTGGCAGCAGAAATTGAAAGCAAAGTGATGTTAAATTGATTTTTTTTTTTTTACTAAACAATTACTCCCACCAAATCATCCTTCATCATTCTATTTTTAAGTAGTAACAGGAATGTTGTGCACATTTAAAATCAGTGCATGTTACTTAATGAAGTTTTTATTTATGTACATTTTATTTTTTTCATAATTTTCTATCTTTTCATTTCTAATGTGAGTAAGCTCCCTGACATTAGAAGTGTCATGAGAACTTTGCCCTGTCCCACATACTAGCCAATTTGGAAAAGGGAATGGAGTCTACCATCTGAGAGTATTCTCCAGAGGGGTAGACACAGATGAAATGTGTCCCTTTCACCCACTCCTGAACTCTAGAGAGATCTTTGGTAGAGATGTTGCCTGATGGGACCTCCTCCCAAGAGTAAGGCCAAGGCTCTTTCATTAAACTGTGTCCTCTGTGGATGTACACAGCAGATGCTCGTAAGGATGAAGAAAGACAGTGGCAATGATGCTGAGGATGGTGGGTGATGGGAGGTAGATGCAAGAAATCCAGGTCAGCCGTCAGACAGGATTTAATACAAAGAAGGGACAAATATGTTATTATACTTTTTCTATAACTCAATTAAATCATTTCAGTCACTTGGTTCTTTTTTACCATCCTTCCCACAGTCACTTCCCTGGACTATGCTCAGAGGTGCCAGCAAGCTGTCCCTGCTTCGGGAATTCCCAGCACTGCCCAAATCATCACGTAGGCATCCAGTCACTACTGCACCTTGTTCCCAAACTCCTTCCTTCCTAAAGACTGTGGCCTGAGACACCTGGGTGGCTGATCCCGGGGTCCTGGGATTGAGTCCCACATCAGGCTTCCTGCATGGAGCCTGCTTCTCCCTCTGCTTGTGTCTCTGCCTCTCTCTCTCTCTCTTTGCCTCTCATGAATGAATAAATAAAATCTTAAAAAAAAAAAAAAAAAGACTGTAGCCCACAGGGTGGCAAGTCTCAGTCATCTCCAAGCCACACCATCTAGCACAATTGTGGCTGGACACCATCAGTGTCATTCTTGTCTGAAGTCTGGATCTTTGCTGGGAGCCCTGCAGCAAAATGTTCAAGGTTGGGATCGTCATTTGTTCAACCATAGAATAGCTATTACTATACTGTAGGTCCTTCTCCTTGTCCCCCAGGCACTGTGACATTAGGACACTCACATAGAGACTTTAGGATACTTGCTGGAGCTGGGCAAGCCTGCAAGAGGAGGTGATTCAAATTTTGGGTATTTTGCAAGCAGGTGGACAGGTGGATATCACACTGGTAGCTTCAACTTCCCCATCTGTAAGACGGAGATGACAGGAATACTTAGTTTTATAGGCTTGTGGTTGTAAGGATTAAAGAAGTAAATCCTACAAAAGGCTGGCTGCAGGGACATACAGTTAGAGCAGTGACCCGGCCCCGTGTCCAAAAGGACCCAGCTCGGGACTGAATGCTCTGGAGCCATTGCCTTGCCATTCTTAATTTTACATTTTGAATTTCTAGTTTGTAAATCGAGTCCCAAGGGACTGGAGTAAGGGAGCATGAGCCAGGCTGGAAGGCTGCTCTCAGGAGTGGTCCCGCCTCCTGCCGCCCCAGAGCCGGTTCCAAGCAGCTGGGTCCCCAGCCCTGCCCTCACCTGGCTACCCTGCCCTGCCCCCACCCGCCTCCCTCCTGGCCAGGTGTGCACGCCCCCCACCCTCCTCCACTCCCCAGGATCAGGGTCCGTGTGTACGCCCAGGCGGCCTCTCAGAGGGGGCCTGGCAGCGTGTGCCCTCCTGAGCTGGCCGTGTCCACCCCGATCTGGGCACCCAGCATGTCTCGGTGCAGAGGTAGCAATGCCCTTGGGGCCACGGGTCTGCCGCAGAGGGGGTGGTAGGCTTCCCAGCCCCGCCATGGGGTTTGGTGGCTGGGGGGGTGGGGAATGGGGGGAGTACAGCAGCTGGGAGGCGGGAGTGTGAACACTGACGGCCCTTGGCAGGATCTGCACTCCTCCAGGAGTGTCCCTGTGCCCTAGGGAGAGTGACATTAAATAGAAAATTAAAACACCAGGAGGAGCCCAGAGATAGACAGCAGAAGAAAGGAAAATATTTAATATTTTAGTCCTTTGAACAGCAGTTTCTCCCTGCTTTTTCATCGAGGGGCCCCATATGTTCATTTGCATTGGGTTCTGCAAATTCTGTAAGCAGTCCTGCTGGGAAAAGCACATAATAGGAGCACAGCAAAAGTCAGCGATCATAATTATTATATAACACATGTGGGCCGCATGGAGTCATGGGTCTCACAGGCCTTTCCACATCTTGCCATGTAGAGGTGAGAGGCCATATCTGTTTCGGGCCCTACAAGGCCTTAGGAGGCTCTCTCCTGCTTAACAGGGGCCCCCACAGACTGAATCCATATCAGAGATAACTTATCATTCTAAGGGGTTAAACTACCACTTTCTGCCAAGTAGCCAGGCACTAAATCTTTATCCAGTTTGTAAGGGCAGGGGGAGCAGACTGCCTGCATCTGGAAAGGCTTTGAACCCTTTGAAAGGAAGCTTGGTTCCAGGTGAGATGCTATGACATCCCCCACCCCGCCGGGTGGGAGTCCAGAGGCAGGAGACATCGCCATGGCCCCAGAGCTGACACTAGCCAGCTGGGGTGTGCACCTGGAGCCCCCCAAACACCAACTGCTGGGCCTATAAGCAGTTTCTGCCTGGGCCAGGGATGGGGGGACACCTGACAAGTCCCCAGTCTGATGGGATGTTGCTGCTCCTGCTCCTCCCTCTTTGAGAGCTACCGGTTTAAACTGGAGCAACCTGGAAGGCTTCCCTGGAGAGAACATTGAGACAGTGAGATAACTGGGAAAGAGAGCAGTTGCAGATAGAAGGAATGACATGACCAAAGACACCAAACCAGAATGAGAGTGTGGTGTGTGTTTGCAGGAAGGTTTCAGGGAGACCAAGGGTGACGTGCCTCCTGCTAAGATCTTCCCTTCTGATGTATTAGAGCAAGTAAATTTGTAAGTTTTACTGTTTCCAAAGCCTGTCCTAAAAGGTGGGATATTGCACTGGATCCTCTGTAGAGCTGTATGTATGGCTCCTTTTCCTGTGTCTCAGAGCAGGTCTGAGCGAGACCACAGAGAGTAAACACCCAAAGATCAGCCTCCTGGGATGCTCTTGTATTTTATTATTATGCTGATACACGAAACACAGCTTTAAAATAATAGAATTTCTACATAGATAAAATAAATATTCCACTAATACCTAATGTTATTAAAATGCAGGGGAGAAAAACACTCCCTTCTACTCTCTTAGGATCTGTGGCTGGCCCAAGAATTAAGCTGATGTGAAGCAGATGAACAGGCCATCCTGTTCAGATCCCTTCAAAAGGCAAAAGAAGAAACTTCAGGTGGGATTCAGCATAATCTTGTGGATTGAGAAATAACAGTGAAGTTTTCCATTTCTCCCTAGCAAATACCATGCTGCAGGAATGGCAAACAAGAAGTGCTTGTAGGGCCCCTTCTTTTTTTTTTTTTTTAATATTTTATTTATTTATTCATGAGAGACACACAGAGAGAGGCAGAGATATAGGCAGAGGGAAAAGCAGGCTCCTTTCGAGGAGCCCGATGCGGTACTCGATCCTAGGACTCGGGATCACAACCTGAGCCAAAGGCAGATGCTCCACCACTGAGCCACCCAGGTTGTAGGGCCCCTTCTCTAGACACCACTCATCACAGCACTCCCCAGACAAACCTTCAGCGCCCCCTCAGCCCAGCACTCTGCCTGGGGTCAGAGCTGTTGCACCAGATTAAGCTCACTCGCACTCTGTGCTCTTTGGCCTCAAAGGAGCCTCTGCATTCTTACAAGGGTTAATAACTGCAGATCGGCGGTTTGACTTCCAGTGTAGAACCAGTGGCATTGTAAGCCGCAGAAGTAAATGTTGTTTTCCCCAATTCTCATCACTAAACTGTGCACATGAAGGGGAGGGCTGGGCTAAATCGAAGGTCACAAAGGACAAAAACACTCTAGAAATTAAAGTATTCGGAGTGCTTTCTTCTGCATTCTCCGATTAAAAAAAAAAATACTGTTTATGTCACTATTCCAATGTAAATATTCCCATTAAAAGCCCTGAGTCTTTAGATGTCCTTAAATATTTATTTATCTGAGCTTTAGTTAAAGCTCTTAGTGGCTATGGATATTTTGATTTTGTATCCTTTGCAAATCCTTTAATAGCATAGCTGCCATTTTTCTAAACATGAATGATAAGAGGTGTAATTTACTGAAAATAACAAGGGTTTTAGGGAAAGACAGGCTTGGTTCAAATCCAAGCTTTCCCACATATTAGGGACTTGCTTGATGTCTCAGGAGAAGTAGAGGTAATGACACCTATATGTGGTAGTGAGGGTTAGGTTCAGCTGCAAGGGAGCAGGTGCCCCAGACTATGGCTTAAGGAGATAAAAGTTGAGATGAAGTCTCAGGTAAGTGATTCCAGGCAGGCACAGTGCTCTGTGGTGTTGGAAACACTGACTCTTTCTACCAGGTTCTCCCTAAGCATTCCCAAGTTGGCCTCAAGGGTTCAAGACACCTGCTTCCTGCTTTCTCATTTGCATGTTGGCCGGAAGAAAGGATCAAAAAGGCCAGTTTCCAGAAGTTGCACATACTAGCTGTGAGGGGGCCGGAGCTTTATAAATTCACAGGATTTCAGGGATTCTGTTGGTAGAAAAGAGGCACAGAGGGATGCCTGGGTGGCTCAGTGGTTGGGCATCTGCCTTCGGCTCAGGATGTGATCCTGGGATCTGGGATTGAGTCCCACATTGGTCTCCCTGTGAGGAGCTTGCTCTCCCTCTGCCTCTCTCTCTGTGTGTTTCTGATGAATAAATAAATACAATCTTTAAAAAAAAATTTAAAAAGAAAGAAAAGAGGCACAGATACTGGGGGAGAACTCATTTACATTAGATCTGTAAAATACTGGCTATGTGCAAAGACAGTCGCAAAGCACCAATGATTTTCATTACTATATATATATATATATATATATATAGCCCTTGAAAGAATCACTGCCTAATTATTTTCCATAAGCAAAAATTTCTCCTAAATGATTGACAGAAAATGTATCATTTCTTTCCTCCTGTGCAATAGGGACAAAGAAATAAAATAAATAAATAAAATAGGTATTCTACATAATTTACCAGATTACATGCCAGAGATATATAAAATATTATTCCAGCAGTTAGGATACTTTCTGCTCTTAGAAATAGAAAATTTAGGGATCCCTGGGTGGCGCAGCGGTTTGGCGCCTGCCTTTGGCCCAGGGCGCGATCCTGGAGACCCGGGATCGAATCCCACATCGGGCTCCCTGCATGGAGCCTGCTTCTCCCTCTGCCTATGTCTCTGCCTCTCTCTGTGTGTGTGTGACTATCATGAATAAATAAATAAAATCTTTAAAAAAAAAAAAAAAAAAAAGAAATAGAAAATTTAGCTTAAAAAAATGGTGCTCACAACTCATCATCTCATATACCAACTTTTTTACAAGAAGGCAGCTGTCATTTTTTTCCTTTGGATAGACAGTATCGTTGTCTTTCACAGCTTATACGATTGTTCTCTCTAACACTAGTTTTATGTATTATTATTATTTTTATTATAATGTGCACCAGCGTAGGGTTTTTTGGTTGTTTTGCTTGCATTTTATTGAGCTTCATGGGTCTGTGGATTTACAGTTTTCATCAAATTTAGAAAAATTTGGCCATTATTTCTTCAGATATATTTGTCCCCAACCTCCTCCCAACTTCTCCAGGGACTCCCAATTTGAAGTATATACTGGCCACTTACTGTTGCCCAGTTACTGATGTTCTTTGCATTTCTTTAAGGCTTTTTTCCCTCTGTGCTTCATTTTGGAGAGTTTCTATTGCTATGTCTTCAAGTTCACTCACCTTTTCTTCTGTAGCATCTAGTTTATTTATCCATCTAGCATGTGTTTCTTCTCAGATATTGCAGTTTTTTTCACTCTACATGTGACTCAAGTCTTTTATTCCTTTCATGTCTCTCCCTAACACACTTTTATTTTTCTCAACCTCCTTGAACGTGTAGAATACTGTTACAGGGGCACCTGAGTGTGCAGGTGGTTAAGCATCTGACTTGAGCTTAGATCATGATCCCAGGATTGTGGGATCAAGACCCACATTGGGCTCCCTGCTCAGCGAGGAGTCTGCTTCTCCCTCTTCCCCTCCCGCTCCCCCTGCTTGTGCTCTCTCTCCATCAAATAAATAAATAAAATCTTTTCTTTCTAAAAAAAAGAATACTGTTACAGTAATTGTTTGAATGTGCTTGTCTAGCACCTCTGTGTCATCATTAGCAGTAAGATCACCCTATTGGCCATTTATTGTATTCTTTATATGCTTATTAATTCTTTATTACATGCTAAATATTGTGGATTTTACCTTCTTGGTGCTAGATATTTTTTAAAATATTCTTGGGGCACCTGGCTGACTCAATCATAGAGCATGTGACTCTTTATCTCAAGGTTGTGAGTTCAAGCCTCATGTTGGACATGGAGCATAGTTAATTTTTAAAAAGTTTTATATATATATATATATTCTTTCAGTGTCTGAGTGGCTCAGTCAGTTAAGTGTCCAACTCAATTTTAGCTCAAGTCATGATCTCAGGTTTGTGAGATCAAACCCTGTGTCTGGCTCTGCACTGGGTGTAAAGTCTGCTAAAATTCTCTCTCTCACTCTCCCTCTGCTCCTCCATCCCTCTAAAAATGTATATATTCTTGAGTTTTGTTTTGGGACACAGGTAGATTATTTGGGAACAGTTTGATCCTTCTGAGGCTTTTCCGATAGAACCAGAGTAGTCTTTAGCCTTGGGCTGATTTCTCCTTTACTGAGGTAATCTCTTGGTTCTCTACCTGATGTCCCTTATATTGTGATGTTTTTATCACCAGCTGATGGGAATAACATCTCTTACCAGCCCTATGTGAGCTTGGATCTTCCTTCCTGCTCATTTCAAGTGGTTCTTCCCCAGCCATAGTTAAGTGTCTCACCTACACAACTGGTCAGCTGAGTAGGCTCTCTGAGGATCCCTGGAGGTCTTACTCTGTGCAGTAATCTCCTCTTTGACACTCTGTGTTGAAGCTTTATTTTGGCTTTCTGGAATTCCAAATTTATCTTCTCAGTTCAGGGAGACCTCTGAATACTCCAGCTCCTGGTTCCAACAGCACTCATAGCAGGCTGTCTGCCCATCACACCCCCTCTGGACACCTGCCTAGGCAGCCTCAGCTGGCCTGCATCCTGGCCCTCTCCTGACATGACGCCAGGCACTCCAGGCTTCATGCTAATAGCAGCACCCGGGTTCCCCATGCGTGCCCACCTGTGCACTCACCCACCAGCAGTGGCTTACCTGTGCCCCATAGAGTTTCTTTTGCTTGTATGAGACCATGATCAGCTCTGGCTCAGGCTTCCAGGAATTCTTTGCCATCCAGTGGGCTACAACCCACCTCCTCAACAAGGTCTGAGGTCCCCTTCCAAGGTGGTTCCTTAGGACGCCCTTTAGAGTTCTCTTTCTATCCTTCCAGTTTACTCTCCTATGATAGCTCAGTTATCCTTTACATCAAACTTTCTCTGCTTAAGTCACTATGTGGTTTCTATCTCCTGGTTGCACCTAGAATGATATAAATGCTAATACTTTTTATAGTCGATCTTGAACCTGGCATCATTGCTGTATTTCTCATTAGTTCCAGTAGATTGTTGATTTTGTTGGCCTTTTAATAGATCTGACTCTATCGGCTTTGATACTCCTCTGCCTATTCTTTTTTTTTTTTAAGATTTTATTTATTTATTTGAGAGAGAGAGTGAGCATGAGCAGAAGGGGAAGGGCAGACAGAGAGGGAGAAGCAGTCCCCTGCCGAGTGGGGAGCTCTACTTGGGACTCGATCCCAGGACCTGAGCCGAAGGCAGACACCCAACCAACTGAGCCATCCAGGTGCCCCTCTTCTGCCTATTCTTATATCCTTTCTGACTAGCTCCTCTCTGTGACATCAGCCAGGGTCTCTGGTGCTGTGCCCAGCATTGGAGCTAGTGGACAACTTAGGCCCTCATTATATTCCCTTTCTTAAAGGATTTCATCTAAAATTTCTGCTACTATATCTGCTATAGATTTCTGGTGCCAGGTTTAAAAAGGTCTCTCTTCTTTCCTTTCTTTCTTTTTTTTTCAATTTAAGATTTTATGTATTTATTAGTGAGAGACACAGAGAAAGAAGGCAGAGACACAGGCAGAGCGAGAAGCAACTCCCCACGGGGAACCTGATACAAGACTTGATCCCAGGATCCCGGGATCATGACCTGAGCTAAAGGTAGACACCTCAACCACTGAGCCACCCAAGTGCCCCAAGGAAGTTCTTTCTACTCCTAATTGTCTAACAGGTTTTTTTTTAAAAAAAAAAAAGATTTTATTTATTCATGAGAGAAACACAGAGAGAAGCAGAGTCACAGGCAGAGGGAGAAGCAGGCACCACGCAGGGAGCCTGATGTGGGACTCAACCTGGGACTCTGGGATCACGCCCTGAGCCAAAGGTGGACGCTCAACTGCTGAGCCACCCAGGTGTCACTGTCTAATAGTTTTTTATCATCAATAGGTGTTTAACTTTTCCACATACTTTTTCTGAAGTTTTTGAGATAATCCTGAGGTTTTTCTCCTTTAGACTACCTTAGATTTATTGATAGATATCCTCTAAGCAGGAGAAGTACAAGGAGTACAATAAGCTATGGAGATTACAGTTAATATTTTAAAATATTGTCTGATAATTCATAGTTGTAGAATCTACAAAGTGTTAGCCTACTCCAAGAAGAAAGAGTTTCTGCCTCATTTAGAGTCTGTACCAGCTTTACCCTCTGATTCTTGGTTGTAAAATATCAGCTGGCAATAGTTTTTATTTCATAAAGGTCTCTACCATAACAGTATAGAATAATGGCTAATGTTTTGAAGTTAAGATTATTTTTTCAAGATACTGAACAATGGGGAAATTTTTCTCTTTTAATTAAAAAGTCTTAATTACAAAAGCAAAGCATGCTTACTGCATAAAATTAAGGCCATTTTCAAGGTGCAAAGTAAAAATGGAAAGTCTTTAAGCTCCTCTTGCTTCCTGTTCCTGCCACTGAATGGGGTGGATTATGATCTAGAGCTTGGGAAAACATTTTCTACTCTCCCACTTTGACAATACTATCCACGTTTCTAAAAACTGAATAGGTTTTTTTTTTTTTTTAAGATCTTATTTACTTGTGCATGAGAGACATAGAGAGACAGAGGCACAGGCAGAGGGAGAAACAGGCTTCATGCAGGGAGCCCGACATGGGACCCGAGTGGGACCCGACGTGGGACCCGAGGTGGGACCCGATCCCACCTCGGGCGGAAGGCAGCACTAAATTGCTGAGCCACCGGGGCTGCCCTGAATAGGTATTTTAGCAAAGAAGGTATATCTGAAAAAAAGGTGAGGAAAGCTCCACATAGTAATCCTTTAAAAAAAAATCTAAAGTATGATCCTCTGTAACCGAATTCTTATTTTATACGGTAGCAGTAGCCCAGAAGAAGAGAGAGAAGTTGGAGATTTCCTTCTCTTGAAAAAAATTCTTATCTTTTTCAGCCCCAGGGATACCTGAAAGAAAGTGATTTTCATATGAAAGCAACAGAATGGTAACTTGCATCTGTATAAGAATTGCTAAACTACCCCAGTAAGGGCAGAGAGGGCAGGAAAAAATTGAGCACGATTTTTTAAAAATCTAAATTCAATTAATTAACATATAGTGTATTGTTGATTTCAGGGGTAGAATTTAGTGATTCCTCCATTGCATACAACACCCAGTGCTCATCACCCAGTTACCCTATCCCCCCACATCCCTTCCAGTAACTCTGTTTCCTATGGTTAAGAGTCTTTTAGTTTGTCTCCCTCTCTGATTTCATCTTATTTTATTTTTCCCTTTCTTCCCTATGATCCTGTTTTGTTTCTTAAATTCCATATATGAATGGATCATATGATAATTGTCTTTCTCCGATTGACTTACTTTGCATAATATCCTCTAGTTCTTTTTTTTTTTTTTTTAGATTTTATTTATTTATTCATGAGAGACACACACAGAGAGAGAGAGAGAGAGAGAGAGAGAGAGAGAGAGGCAGAGACACAGACAGAGGGAGATGCAGGCTCCATGCAGGGAGCCCGACATGGGACTCCATCCCAGGTCTCCAGGATCATGCCCTGGGCTGAAAGCAGCGCTAAACTGCTGAGCCACCTGGGCTGCCCAATACTCTCTAGCTCTATCCACATCATTGCAAATGGCAAGATTTCATTCTTTTTGACGTATATATATATATATATATATATATATATATATATATATATTTATATATACACACATACACACCACATCTTTATCCATTCATCAGTCACTGGACACTTGGGCTCTTTCCATAGTTTGGCTATTGTGGAAATTACAACTATAAATGTTGGGGTGCAAGTGCCCCTTCAGATCACTACATCTGTATCTTTGGGGTAAATAGTAGTGGAATTGCTGGGTCATAGGGTAGCTCTATTTTCAACTTTTTGAGGAATCTCCATAGTTTTCCAGAGTGGCTGCCCCAACTTGCATTCCCACCAGCAGTGTACAAGGCTTCATCTTTCTCTGCATACTTGCCAACATCTATTGTTTCCTGACTTGTTAATTTTAGCCATTCTGACCAGGAGCAGAGAGGTAAATTTGGAGAAATTCAGCAGTACTCAAAGTCCTCCTGTATTAGTTCATTATTTTATTTGAAGTATTATGATGCCCTCAAACTTTGGACAGACCCAAAATCTTGTGTAATGACAAAAAAGACAAATCAACAAGAAATCATTGTAAGGTTAACTGATACTTTGAGTTTACTCATGCTGCTGTAAACACTATGATAAGATAGAAGACAAGATTTGTCAGCCAGGATTCTGAATGGTATCAACTCCATGGTACACACTAAAATAAATGTGAAACTATAGCAGCTGCTACAAACGGCAGCCCAAGGGCCTTTGCTCCATAGCCTTAGTAATGATAGTAGCTGCAAGAAGGAGCCGAGGAGGCAAAAGGTTTAGAAAACATGCTTTATTTTGCCATTGGTCTCCATTATCCAGTTCTTGTCACGTTCAAAAAGAGGATAGCAAGGGCACCTGGGTGGCTTAGCAGTTGAGCGTCTGACTTCAGCCCAGGGCATGATCCCAGAGTTCCAGGATCAAGTCCCACATTGGGCTCCCTTCGAGGAGCCTGCTTATCCCTCTGCCTATGTCTTTGTCCTCTCTCTATGTCTCTCATGAATAAACAAAATCTTTGGGGAAAAAAAAAAAGGATAGAGGGGCACCTGGATGACTCAGTGGTTGAGCGTCTGCCCTTGACGCTCAGGTCATGATCCTGGGGTCCTGAGATCCAGTCCCTCATTGGGTTCCTCACAGGGAGCCTGCTTCTCCCTCTGCCTGTGTCTCTGCCTCTCTCTGCGTGTCTCTCATGAATAAATAAAATCTTTAAAAAAAAGAGAGAGAGAGAGAATAGAAAAATACTTGGAAGGGAAGCCAAAAATATAGGAGCATATTTAAAAGATTCCCAAATTGTAATGGGGAGCCACAAGATTAGTTTTAATTCCTGATGCAGTTTTTTACTAATCAGATGATCTTAAACAGGTCAGACAGTACCTCTCTAAGCCTTGGTAAAATTGGAGTGAAAATTCCTGAGTAGATCACCAAGTTGTGGTGAGATAATCAAAGAGATAATGCTTGAATATGAAGATGTTTGTAATATATAAAATGCAGTACAATTGTCGGGTAATGTTACTAAATCATGCTGATACCTTTCTAAATAGTGCATTCCTTAAACTTGCCTCAAATTGCTCTTTGAGTGCACTGTGTTTTTCCCACCAGGACCCTGATCCACACACAGTCTGTGTTAAAAGTTTTATTTTTATCCTAAACACAATGGGGAGCCATTGAACTGTTTAAAGTAGGGGGAATTGGTCACATTTGCATTTAGAAGAGATCATTCTGACTGCAGTTCAGAGAAGAGATTAGAAGAATAAATGGGGGAGGCTCACAGCAGTCAAAGGAAGAACTAGTAGCTGGGACTTTAGGGTGCAGAATATTATATTTTCCAAAGATGAGCTCAATAGTATCTTCCATCCTGTATATTCTGGTGTGTTTGTTTGGTTGGTTTTTGTTTTAAAGATTTTATTTATTTATTCATGAGAGATACAGAGAGAGAGAGAGAGACACAGGCAGAGGGAGAAGGAGGTTCCCTGTGGGGAGCCTGATGTGGGACTTGATCCGAGGACCCTGGGATCATGACCTGAGCCAAAGGCAGACACTAAACCACTGAGCCACCTAGGTGCCCCTGTTTGTTTTTTAACTGAAGTAGGGTTGCTATAAAATGTTATATTACTTTCAGGTATACAACATAATGAATTGACAATGCTACACGTTGTGTAATGCTCACCATGGTAAGTATAGCATCCTATATGTTCTTCTGTACTGTTCATTTGTCTTTATATCTCCACTCTCTTGAACCTAGATGGGCAGTGGGATTGCTTTGACCAATATGATATGGCAAAAGGGACATTGTGTCCATTATGGGCAAAAACGTTGGCCTGGCAACTTCCACTACCTGCTTTTTAGAATACTTGTTCTTGGAACTCTGCCACCTTACTGTTAAAAGCCCAAGTCCCACAGAGAGACAAGGGTGGGGACTCAAACCAACAGCTCCCCGCCCCCAGCCATGGGAGGGTGCCATCTTAGACCAACCCAGCCAAGCCTTCAGATAACTGTAGCCCAAGCTGCTGTGTGCTTACAACTGCATGACCAATACCAAGCAACTACTCCCCTCCTAAGCCCAGGCTATCTATGGGCCATGAGAGGTAATAATTGTATTAGTTTCCAAGGGCTGCCATCACTAACTAACAAACTTGGAGACTTATATATCAGAAATTAATTTTCTTAACAGTTCTGGGGACTGGGAATCAGAAAACAAGATGTCAACAGGGTTGACTCCTTCTTAGGGTCATTAGGAGTCTGTTCTAGGCTTTTCTCCTGTGTAGTAGTCAGCTATCTTCTCCATTCCTCATATCATCTTCCTTCTATGCATGTCTCTGTGTCCAAATTTCCCCTTTTTAATAAGATATCATCATATTGGATTAAGGCTCACCCTAACGACCTCAGCTTAACCTACTTACATCTATTAAGATCTTATTTCCAAGGGTGCCTGGTGGCTCAGTTGGTTGAGCATCTGCCTTTGGCTCAGGTCGTGATCTCAGCGTCCTGAGATCAAGCCCTGTATTGGGCTCCCTGCTCCATCCCTGCCTCTCATTCTCTCTCTCTCAGGATAAATATAAAATAAAATAAAATAAAACAAAATAAAATAAAATAGAATAACTTTATTTCCAGATAAGGTCACTTTCTCAGGTACTGGTGTGTTAGGACTTCCACATATGAATTTGCAGGGGACACAACTGAATCAATAATAAGAAATAGCTACCAAGTTTTGTGGTGGTTGGTTATATTTCAAAAGATACCCACAACAGATGGTTATGGAGATGGAAAGAAGTACACATCTCAGGTGACATTAATATTCCCTAAAACAGGGGCACCTGGGTGGCTCAGTTGGTTGAGCTGGTCTGCCTTCAGCTCAGGTCATGATTCCATGACTCTGGGATTGGGCTCCCAGCTTAGTGGGGAAGTCCGATTCTCCCTCTCACTCTCTGCTCCTCCCCCTGCTCATGCTCTCTCTCTCTCTCTCTCTCTCTCTCTCTCAAATAAATAATCTTTAAAATAAATGGGCAGCCCAGGTGGCTCAGCGGTTTAGTGCCACCTTCAGCCCAGGGTGTGATCCTGGAGACCTGGGATCAAGTCCCACGTCAGGCTCCCTGCGTGGAGCCTGCTTCTCCCTCTGCCTGTGTCTCTGCCTCTCTCTGTGTGTGTCTCTCATGAATAAATAAATAAAATCTTAAAAAAAAAAAGCGAAAGGGACGTGAAGAGACAATGATCCTTTTTCTTCCTCCAGAGAAGGAGTTCAAGATTTGATAGCTGGAGGAGCCAGGCCAGAAGACACCGAGAACAATGGCATGTCCAGGTTCTCAGCATTGTTGAGTCACCGCACGGACCCCCTGCAGTCACTCTAGCTCATAGTTTCTTGTTTTAAAATTCTGGTTATTGGTTAAGCTCTTTTGATTTGTTATGTCTGTTTATATTTGTCTGCCAAATAAATAGTTGACGATTCAGAAGCTCAGAAGAAGTTTGAGATGGAAGTAGAAGTTTTCTGGTTATTTAAATGTAAATGGATATGGGTGCTTACAATACAGTAACTAGAAACTCCTAAGCTCCAAACATTATTGAAGAGGTACCAAGTATTACATATTTATACTCACTTAATAACTTGGCTAAAATGTGAGCCCTTGACAGTGTCTCACACTGGCGGCAGTGTGGTGAGACGGGCACTCTCATGCGCAGCTGGTGGCACTGTAGCCTCATGCAATCTTACTGAAGATCAATTGTGCAACACTCATCAGAATTCCACCAGGAATGGGGGCGCCTGGGTGGCTCAGTCCGTTAACTGTCAGACTTCGCTGGGGTCATGATCTTGGTGTCCTAGAATCAAGCCCTGAGTCAGGCTCCGCCGAGCTTGGCAGAGAGTATCCTTGTCCCTCTCCCTTTCCCTCTGCCCCTCCCCTCCCAGACTCTGTCTCTCTCAAATAAATGAATAAAATCTTAAAAAAAAAAAAAAGAATTCCACCAGAATATTTACTGTAACAATAAAACCCTGGACACGCTTCTCTCTCTGCCTGTGTCTCTGCCTCTCTCTCTCTATGTCTCTCATGAATAAACAAATAAAATCTTAAAAAAGGGGGGGGGAAATCCCTGGGTGGCTCAGCAGTTTAGCCCTTGCCTTTGGCCCGGGGCGTGATCCTGGAGTCTGGGGGATTGAGTCCCACATTGGGCTCCCTGCATGGAGCCTGCTTCCCCCCTTGCCTCTCTCTCTCTGTGTGTGTCTCTCATGAATAAATAAATAAAATCTTTAAAAAAAAAACAAACTGGGGGGATCCCTGGGTAGTGCAGCGGTTTGGCGCCTGCCTTTGGCCCAGGGCGCGATCCTGAAGACCCGGGATCGAGTCCCACGTCGGGCTCCCGGTGCATGGAGCCTGCTTCTCCCTCTGCCTATGTCTCTGCCTCTCTCTCTCTCTCTCTCTCTCTCTGCGACTATCATAAATAAATAAAAATTTTAAAAAATATATTAAAAAAAAACTGGATACTAGCAAGTATCCATCAATATGGCCCCAGTTAGATAATAATTTATGTATGGTTCTGCTATACGATAAAGTGGATCTGTACATACTAATTTGTTTTTTGTATATGCCAATTTGGAAATGTTTAAAGATATATTATTAAATGAATAGCACAAACTACAGAACAGTATTCTTAGCATGATATTTTCTTATTTTTGTTTTTTTACTTTTTTTTTTTTTTTTTTTTTTAGTTTCAGAGGTAGAGCTAGTGACTCATTAGTTGCATATAACACCTGGTGCTCATTACCTCAAGTGCCCTCCTTCTTGTCCATCCCCCATTTACCCCATCCCTCTCCCCTCCATCAACCCTCACTTTGTTTCCTAGAGCTTAGAGTCTCCCTCTCTGTCTTTATCTTATTTATTTATTTTTTTTTTTTTTTTTTTTTTATTTATGATAGGCACACAGTGAGAGAGAGAGGCAGAGACACAGGCAGAGGGAGAAGCAGGCTCCATGCACTGGGAGCCCGACGTGGGATTCGATCCTGGGTCTCCAGGATCGCGCCCTGGGCCAAAGGCAGGCGCTAAACCGCTGCGCCACCCAGGGATCCCTATCTTATTTATTTTATTTTTCCTTCTCTTCCCCTATGTTCATCTGTCTTGTTTCCTTTTTTTTTTTTTTTAAGATTTTATTTATTTATTCTTGAGAGACAGAGAAAGAGAGAGGCAGAGACATAGGCAGAGGGAGAAGCAGGCTCCCTGCAGGAGTCTGATGTGGGACTCAATCCTGAGACCCCGGGATCACACCCTGAGTCAAAGGCAGACGCTCAACTGCTGAGCCACCCAGGCGTCCCTGTCTTGTTTCTTAAATTCCACATGAGAAAAACTATATGATAATTGTCTTTCTCTGATTGACTTATATCGCTTAGCATAATACTTTCTTGTTCCATCCATGTCATTACAAATGGTCAGATTTAGTTCCTTTTGATGGCTAACATTGCATTGTGTGTATGTATATATATATGTGTGTATATATAAAAGTATATATACACACATATATATATAAGAGCATGATCTCTTTTGTATAACAGTTTTTGAAACATCATAGAAATTCATATGTAATACTGTTTTTCTTTTTTTTTTTAATTTTTATTTATTTATGATAGTCACACACACAGAGAGAGAGAGAGAGAGGCAGAGACACAGGCAGAGGGAGATGCAGGCTCCATGCACCGGGAGCCTGACGCGGGACTCGATCCTGGGTCTCCAGGATCATGCCCTGGGCCAAAGGCAGGCGCTAAACCGCTGCGCCACCCAGGGATCCCAATACTGTTTTTCTTAAAGTTGTTTGGGTTTTTTTCCTAGAAGGAATCCTAATAAAATGCTATTAGTGTTTAGTCTTTAGGGAATCACATCAATTTGCTTTGTTTTCTTAATTGTAGCAGACACTGTGATTTGGTTCTCTGGTGTCATTGTAATCCTCACCCATTGTCTTCCTCTCCAGTGGAGGTAAGAAAGCAGAAAAGCTTAGGTCTTTAGAATCCCCTGCAAGTAGGTTGGCCTTGTGGTTATGGAAATGTTCTATCGTGGACAGTCAGGAAAAGTCTCTGGGCAAGCTGTTTAGAAGGGACTCACTTGACCTCAGTCCAGGCACTCTCCTGCCTTCTCCAATTAGCCTATTTTCAAAGGGGCTGGCCCTTTGCTCCCATAGTGACTCCCCACACTAATCTGGATCACAACCACATCAGAACATCTAGGGAAGAGTGAAAAGGCGATTGGATTCTCCACTGCTACAGAGCCCATGACTCCTAGCTTTGATGGTCAGCCACAGTGGCCACCAGTGAATTTAACAGCATTTGTTCACAGAACATTGGCATGAAGATTGTGCTATGGTTTATGTGCAAAAGCCAATGACCAGAGCCCCAGAGGAAACCAGCATCTCCAGGGAGACATCATTGTCACCACTAGTCATCCTTGCAAGGAAGCAAACGCTCCATTGGGTGAGGCCACTAGCCTGCTCCCCACTCCTTTCCATGAAGATTCTGAGCTTCAGAAAACCCCATGTCTACAGAACAGAGTTGAATTTTTTGAGAAAATTGGTAAAGTATTATGAAATGAGATTCCCAGCTGGGGAGTCACATTTTTTAACAAGTCATGTATACCAGAGAGGAAGGAAGGTGGTTGATTTTTCCAGGTTTTTCTGTGTGAGGGACATTTCTGGACTGCGTTGCACGAAGATGGGCTCAACAAATATCCATCCAAACTGAGAGGGGTGATGGTTGCCTGCACCTGAAGCCTTTGCCCCTTGTTGCTACCCTTCACCCTTTCTCTGCCTTGAAACATGGATGCACCGCTGTGAGGTCCAGCAGCCCAGTTACAGTCCTGAAGACGAAAGCCCATTGCTGAAGATGGCAGAGCAGGAGGGTAAAGCAGTTTGGAATTTGGTGACATCCTGAAAAACCTGCACTGGGCCCAGACTGCTCACCCCCAGAATCTTTCATTGCTCAAGAAATGTAGACGTCTCTCTGCTTAAGACATGTTGGTCTGGTTTTCTGTTGCTTGCAGCCAAACATGTTCTGAATAATACAAGGTCTTTTCTATTTGCCTCTCCAGGTCCACGTTCCATCCTTCTCAACTGCTCAGAGCCACAAGAGGCTGGCTTGTCTGAACTGTTTCAACAGGCTTGCCTGCCCTCTCTGGTTTCTGGTTGGACTTGGCCCAAACACTCTACTCCTATGAGCTTACAGTGTTATATATTTGCAAAAATACAGCAAGAAGCATTTACAAGGATGGTTACTGCAGTATCGTTTATAAAGGCCAAATCCTGAAAACAGCCCAAATGTCCATCAATCAAGAGGCAAACTAAATAAAATGTGGTGTAGTATACATTGGAATGCCTTGCAAAAATAAAAAAGGAGTAGCTCTAGAGGTGCTGACATTATATATATAAAAACTTTTATATATATGTATAATTTTATATACATATATACATAATTTTATATATATAAGTGTATATACTTTCAGAAAGGATAAGCAAACCTTTTTTTAACATTTATGAAGAACATTTTCTTACTGTGTTTGTGTTACTTTATTTTTTGTTATTTTGTTATTGAAATATCAACATTTTGTTTAAGTCTTGTTTCACCCTGGGTTCCCCAGAGAGTAGAGCCTAAAGCAAAGGCTTATAGGCTCCAGCTTTAGCAGGGAATGCAAGCCCAGGAAAGTAGGGGCAAGGGACAGAGGAAGGGATGGGGAAGGAAGGGAACCACTATCAATGTGTGTTATCACACTGACCGTGAAGAGTGATGGATTGTTCAATCTCACAGAACATTCTCATAAAAGCTGTATAATCTACATTTCAGGAAGATCTTTCCCTGTCAGAAAGAGGGAAGAATTTATTCATTGAGTCCCGTATTCCATTATTCAAAGGTTGGTCCTAAGAGACAGTAACTCTCCCTGCCTGGGGGCTGTGTGTGCACCTGGTGGTGAGCAGGGCTACTTGGCAGCATTGACAAGGAGCCCCAAGGGGTGAAACTGGGAGGTACCTGGTGAGGGCATGCAGCTGATTGAGGCCCCCGCAGACCGGGCTGCAGAAATGGAGGAGGATTAGAGGTAGTGCACAAGTGTCTACTGTACCTTTGAGAGTCTTCTTCAGTCGTCTCCTCCATCCATACATGTGTTTCCTCAGGCTGCAGTAATAAATTACCACAAACCCAGTGACTTTGTTCTCTCACCATCCAGGAGGCCGGATGCCCACGATCGGGGTGTCAGCAGGGTTGGGTCCTTGTTGGGAGCTGAGAAAGAGAGTCTGTTCTGGGCCATTCTCCTTGCTTCGAGAGCCTGCCAGCACTCCGTGCCCTTCCTGAGCTCACAGTGGCACCTCTCCAACCTGTGTTCTTTTATCAGATGTCCATCCTCTGCATCTGTGCTCACATGACTTTCTCCTCTTTGTGTGTGTCTGTCTCCAGTTCTCTCCATTTTCTATAAGGGCCTACCCTCTGAGGTTCTGGCAAGGTCATAAGTTTGGAGGTGGGGAGCACTATTTCACACAATACAGTATGTTTTTGTATGTCAAGAACTAATCAGTATTATTGTAAAACTGAAATGAAAAGAATGTTACAGAAACCTGAATTTCCCAGAAGAAAATTCTTGTTGGACATGAGTGTGATTTGATTGCATGTCCTGACACCCGAAGGCTTACCCAGACAGCTTTGATCCATCTGAAGGGAAAGAAACTTCCCCCTTCACTCACTGTACCATTTATAACCCCCATTGTCAAGGACCTACGGGTGATGGAGACTCCTACTAAAACGTCTGCTATACATGTGTTTCTGACTAATGTTTCAGACAAGTTAGTTTACTTGATGGAGTTGGCAGAAAAATTTAGAAAAAAACTCCTGGAAAAAATAACCTTGATCAGTGGCCCTCACAGGATGGGCTCTGAACCCACAATCTGAACACCACCTGGGAATTTGTAAGAAAGGTAGAACCCTCAGACCCACCCAAATCTAATGAATGGGGAACTCATCCTGGAACGAGCCCCCCAGCTGATTCTGACTTAGGCTCCAAGTTGAGAATAACTGGTCTAGATCAGCCATGTACCATTTAAGGATTTTATTTATTCACGAGAAACACACTCAGAGAGAGAGGCAGACACAGGCAGAGGGAGAAGCAAGCTCACCACGGGGAACCTGATGTGGGACTTGATCCTGGGAGCCCGGGATCATGACCTGAGCTGAAGGCAGATGTTCAACTGCTAAGCCACCCAAGCACCCCTTCATTTTACAATTTTGATTTCTTTCCATCCTATATGAAAAACATTTGCAGTGTGGTGTGTGTTTCTAATGGTGCAAGAAGTTCTCAACGACATTTTCAAGTTTTTTGGTTTCAGGTCACTTTTATGCCCTTCTAAAATTACTAAGAGCCCCAAGGAGCTCTGATGAGATAGGTTAGATTTATCAATATTTGCCATATTAGAAATTAAGGTTATGACAACTTTAAAACATTTGCTTATTAATTCATGGGAAAAGACAAACTAACAAACCTATTGTATGCTAATTTAAGTAACACTTTATGAAAAGTAATTATATTTTCTGAAATAGAAGCATTGAGAAGAGTGGTATTGTTTTATGGTTTTGTAACTCTCTTTGCTATCTGGCTTAATAGAAGACAGCTGGATTCTCATATCTGCATTCAATCTACTGCAGCATGATGTTTGGGGTTGAATTATATGAAGACAATCTGGCTTCATGCATAACCATAGCAAGAAAGGGTCTCCAGGATTCCCGGGCTCCTCAGACCGACCATACATGGAGAACCACTGGGCTGAAGCAGGACACATCTTTATAAAGGCCGCCATGTGGCACCTGGGTGGCTCAGTTCATTAAGCGTCTGACTCTTGGTTTCAACTCAGCTCATGATTTCAGGGCCAATCCCTGAGTCTGGCTCCATGTTCAGCAGGGAGTCTCCTTGAGATTCTCTTCCTCTCCCCTTCTGCCCTTCTGTCCACCTCTCAAATAAATAAATAAATATTTAAAGATAAAAAATAAAATAAAGACAGCCATGATGGGGAATGAAAAGATTTACTCATAGAACTTTGCATTAATGGTGAACTAACTGTTCCACCAAGGCATAAAAGTATAAGTTAAATATCTCAAATAGGGCAGCCCCGGTGGCCCAGCTATTTAGCACCAACTTTGGCCTAGGGTGTGATCCTGAAGACTGAGAATTGAGTCCCACTTTGGACTCCCTGCATGGAGCCTGCTTCTGCCTCTGCCTGTGTCTCTGCCTCTCTGTCATGAATAAATAAATAAAATCTTAAAAAAAAAAAACCTCAAATAATAAAGCACAATAAAGGGCTAAATTTGTAACTTAAAATATAGTTGTTGGTCTTTTTTTTTTTTTTAAGATTTTATTTATTTATTCATAGAGACACAGAGAGAGAGAGACAGAGAGAGACAGAGAGAGTCAGAGAGCACCAGCAGAGGGAGAAACAGGCTCCATGCAGGGAGCCCCACACGGGACTCTATCTCGAGTCTCCAGGACCACACCCTGGACCAGAGGTGGCGGTAAACCGCTGAGTCACCGGGGCTGCCCAGTTGTTGGTCTTTAATAGAGAAAGAAACTAATTATCTCCCTGAGTATTAAAACTATGAATAAATGTATATATATTTTTTCCAGTCTCTAAATTGGTAGGTAAGGCTTATTCAGACACTTAAAAACTGTGATTCACAGTTTAAACATTTATTTTTAAAGTCTATGAATTGAGTCATAAAAATAATAAAATTATGGAACTAAACAAGATCTTAAAGATCAAATAGTGCAGCTATTTTTTAGCAGATAAGGAAACTACCTCAGCAAGGTTCAAGTACTTGACCAAATTAATCTACAAACTAGTTGAAACTCAGCGAACTTAAAAAAAACATCAGCTTGATGAGCACTGGGTGTTATACTATCTGTTGGCAAATTGAATTTAAATAAGATAAATAAATTTTTTAAAAACCCTTGGCTTTATAAAAAATCTTCTCATTGTGAGATAAAGCCAATGGGGAGAGTCTGAAGTGAGAATTTTATGAGGTTGATCTTGAACTCAGTAACAATCACAGCTAATAGTGGTGCGAGGAGTCTTCCGTATAGAATATTATCCAGTTTCCATAAGAATCCAGTCACTGAGTCTTCATCAGTCCATGCTGCCGTGACAGAGTGCCCCAGCATGGGCAGTTTAGATGGTTCTGGAAGATGGAAGTCTGAGATCAGGGTGCCGGCATCAGGCTGGGGGATTCTTGTGAGGGTCTTCTCCCAGGTTGTGGTCCAGAGTCTTCCAGTTGTGTCCACACGTAGCAGAAAGACCAGGCTCTCTGGGGTCCCCCTGGTAAAGGTACTGATCCCATTCACAAAGGCTCCACCCTCATGACCTAATCACCTCCCAGGGCCTCACCTCTAGTGCCCTCACATTGGAGGTAAGGTTTTCAACATATTTGCAGGGGAGCAGGGTACAAACATTCAGTTCATAACCATATAGGTATATTTACATACATCTTACACTTTGCAGATCAGAAAGGTATATTTAAATAAATTTAATATTATATAAGTTGTAGAATTCACTTAACTTTCCTGGATCTCGGTTCTTGCTTCTGTAAAGTAAGAGAGTATACCCATCTCTAAATAAATTAGTGATTTATGAAATCCAAAAATGGCCTTGTCTCTTAATGTCTATGGGTTGCATTTGTCAATTAACATATGAGAAAATATTGCATGTCACTCTTGCAGCCAAAAAAATAATAATAATTAAAAAAACGAAGTATTTGCTTCTATTTATACTTCAGTTATTATTAAACTGTTGGTTTAAGTCAGGGTTGCAAAGGCTCTATGTACTGCATCAAACCTCACAGTGTTTTAAAAAAACATAATCTGGAAATATCACATCAACATCTGGATTTCTAGCTTTCTGGGAAAAATGGAAAGATCAGGCATTATTTGTTCCCCATTCTGAAATGGAAAAAAAAGGACCCAGAGGTAAAGAGCAGGGACCCTCCCTGGTCCATCATAGCTCCTGCCACTTCCTGAGACCCCGACCACTGCACTCATTTACCCAATCTGCCCATTCTTAGAGTCATGTGAGTTTTCAATTTCTGGTGTAAAAAGAACTGTATACAGCTCTTAGGAATGTTAACAATATGCTGCTATAGGCTGCCCTTGGATTTATATTATGGAATTTCAACATGTCAGTGTAGTCAGGGCTCCAACTGACATGAGCTACAAAGAACCTCCTAGCTCAGGATTTCTCAAAGTACAGCCACAGGAGCACCATTTGGAAAACACTTGCAGGGTGGTGTGTTTCTGCTCAAGCATTAGTTCTCAAATTTGAGAATCTCTGCAAAAAAGAAAAAAAAAGAGAATCTCTGGAAATTAGCCCAGGAATACATTTTAAACAAGTTCCCCAGATAATCCTTAGGTATACCCAATTTTTTTTTTTAATTTTTATTTATTTATGATAGTCACAGAGACAGAGAGGCAGAGACACAGGCAGAGGGAGAAGCAGGCTCCATGCACCGGGAGCCGGACGTGGGATTCGATCCCAGGTCTCCAGGATCGCGCCCTGGGCCAAAGGCAGGCGCCAAACCGCTGCACCACCCAGGGATCCCGGTATACCCAATTTTGAGCACCATTGTCCTAGTTAAAGCAAGTAATTAGTTTTGACAATGAACGTAAAAGCAGAAAAAGAATTCATTAATATGTAAACTGTTTTCCCTGGGGTGGTTCTCCAACAGAACATAGAAGTTCAGAGACTATTCAGAGGAGAAAGATGTTACTCCTGGGCTGGAGAGATGAGGGGAGGCTCTTGAATACCTGGGATGGAGATATGTGCAGAATGGTAGAAAGGGAGCGGAAGCTGCGTGAGCAAAGGCACAGAGGCAGGAAACGTGGGGGCCCGTACTGGGAAGCGCAAGCTGTTTGGGTTGTCATAAAGTTTCCTAAAGGGAGTGGTAGGCGTAAGCCTGGCAGAGGGCTGTCACCATACCCTAGGCGTGCAGTACCAGGACAGAGGCATGTGGCAGCAGGAAGGGTTTTGAAATGAGGGCTAATATGATCCGAACCATAGGTCGGGGAGAAAACAAGAGGCCAACAGGTGCTTTAATGATCGTTAAGCTAAAGGGAGAACTTTGGGGCCAGAAGGGAGGATAGAGATCCCTGAGAGACTACAGGGGTAAGTCATAGCCTGGACCTCTGAGGTGAGGCCCATGTATTTTGGGGTGAGATTCCCCCCATGCCATTCCAGGGTGCAGCTGAGCTGAGACCCAGCTACCGAGAGCCGAGGTGGCCAGAGAGTTCACAGTCTAGGCATGGAAAGAAATAGGGCACACAAGAGAAGTTAGTTTGCGAGGAAACAGGAGGTTCTTCTGGGCCCACTGAGTCCAAGGAGTTGGTGGTACTGCCAGATGGCTGTGCCCAGGAAATAATGGAAATAGAGACTAGGAACTGTTGAGAAGGTTGAATTAGAAATGTAGATTGAAGAATTCAGCAGGTAGAAGTGACAACTGAAAATGGGTGCTCTGGGGGCACCTGGGTGGCTCAGTTGGTGAAGCGTTTGCCTTCAGCTCAGGTCATGATCTCGGGGTCCTGGGATGGAGCCTCACATTAGGCTCCCTGCTCAGTGAGGAGTCTGCTTCTCCCTCTCCCTCTGTACTCTCTCTTTCTCTTGCTCTCTCTCAAATAAATAAATAATCTCTTTTTTTTTTAAAGTGGGACATTTTAACACTTTTTGTTTTTTTTTTTCTTTTTCTTTTTCTTTTTTTTTTTTCATTTTAACGTTTAACACTTGAACTTCCTTAATTCTCTCATTTTGAGGATTTGTATATGTATGTTAGGAAAGGTAGAAAATAGGAAGTAGTCAGTTATGTATTTACATAATTAAATTCCCAGCTTGGACCTCTTTGGCCTCTATCCTGGGTTTGCTTTACCAAAACGTTACACCATCCCTCAGAAAATACTCTTTTCGGGATCCCTGGGTGGTGCAGCGGTTTGGCGCCTGCCTTTGGCCCAGGGCGCGATCCTGAAGACCCGGGATCGAGTCCCACGTCGGACTCCCGGTGCATGGAGCCTGCTTCTCCCTCTGCCTGTGTCTCTGCCCCTCTCTCTCTGTGACTATCATAAATAAATAAAAATTTATTTTAAAAAACATTTAAAAAAAAAAAAAGAAAATACTCTTTTCTGCAGAAAATGTATGGAGATTGCCAGGTATATTGACCAGGAAAGGCTAGGACAGCTGGAATTAATTAACCTCTCAGCAAAATAGCAAAAAGAAGTGCAACAGGTTCTTAGATTTGACCCTGAAGATCAGAATCCACTTCTATTTGAGAAGACACCGGCCTATGAGTTGTCTGTTAGCTATGCAGTGGGTTCACTAGCCGCTAGCTGAACGAGCCTCCACCTGGCTCTTCTCTGAGGACTTTCCCATTGCTGTGTGGCAGGATGTGGCCAGACTTCGCTGTCATTACTCTTCCAAAGTGATTTCTTCATGTGCAAACACCTTTATTAATTTTCTGGTAGGGGAATTTCTGAAGAGAGGAGGTTCTGGAGGGAGGTGCTGTCTTTGGCTAGGGAACAGAAGGCCTCCTTGCTACCTCTTCACCCTCCAAGGGGGTGGAGAGGCACCTCTGGCACACTGATGTACTAAGAGCCAACTCTGCCCATGTAATGATTGTGAGTGAAGCTGATCATGGCTGATGAAAGACAGGTCAGTTTTGCCAAAGGCTGACCTGGGTGCAACCATGAAAAGCACCATGAAAAATGCCAGTATCTCATTCACTTCTGTCATCCAAAGAGACATCTGTGTCCTTTCTCTGGGACCCAGATCACAAAGTCAAGTTTTCAGCAGTGGCCCACATTGACATAGATTTTTATTTTATTTATTTATTTATTTATTTATTTATTTATTTATTTATTTATTTATTTATTTTTATTTTATTTATGATAGTCGCACAGAGAGAGAGAGAGAGGCAGAGACACAGGCAGAGGGAGAAGCAGGCTCCATGCACCGGGAGCCTGACGTGGGATTCGATCCCGGGTCTCCAGGATCACGCCCTGGGCCAAAGGCAGGCACTAAACCGCTGCGCCACCAAGGGATCCCTGACATAGATTTTTAATCCATCTGAATTAAAATTGTTTTGAGATATGTGTCAATTATAATAAAAAATATTGTTGTTAAAGTGTAGATCTCATGGTAAATATTTTCAACATATACTCATGGGGAGGCACAAGGAAATTTTGGAGGTGATGGATGCCTTGATTGCGGTGATGGTTTCACAGGTGTATGCATGTGTCCAAACTCAAATCACATGCATCAAATATGTATGACATTTTGTATATCACATGTACCTCTTTAAACCTGTTTTTTTGTTTTTATTGTTATGAGATTTTAAAACTCTATTGTCTTGTTTTAGCATACCCAACACCACCTGAGAGAAGCGTGTAGGGCAGGCACCTTTCCAGGAGAAAATCAAAGTGTGGAGAGCGATAAGTGATTAGCCAAGGGCATGCTACTGGTTATACTAAAATCCACATTGGAGAATAAATTTTCTAAATCCAAGCTCTGAACCTTTTTACAGTGAAATCGTCATACATGCAGCTTGTTTACCAACATCAGCTATTCACAAGTGGAACCTGTGACCAGACTTTGAGCAGATTCTCTTTTCTATCCAGTTTGAGCCTGTTTCTAATGAAAAAGAACCAATCCAAATTTCAAATTCGAGCCAAATCACAGTGGTATAGCCTTGGTTTCCTGAATTAATAGATCGGGCAGCCCCGGTGGCTCAGAGGGTTAGCACCACCTTCAGCCCAGGGCATGATCCTGGAGACCCGGGATCGAGTCCCACATCGGGCTCCCCGCATGGAGCCTGCTTCTCCCTCTGCCTATGTCTCTGCCTCTCTCTGTGTGTCTCTCATAAATAAATAAATAAATAGGGATCCCTGGGTGGCGCAGCGGTTTAGCGCCTGCCTTTGGCCCAGGGCGCGATCCTGGAGACCCGGGATCGAGTCCCATGTCGGGCTCCCGGTGCATGGAGCCTGCTTCTCCCTCTGCCTAAGTCTCTGCCTCTCTCTCTCTCTCTCTCTGTGACTATCATAAATAAATAAAAATTTAAAAATAAATAAATAAATAAATAAATAAAATTAATAGGTTAATCGCCTAATCTATGTTACAAATACTTGTTATTGTCCTCACTTCATAATGTCCTTCACTGTGACTAGGGAAGCAAAAAAAAAGTCCTCAGGCCCCTTTGCTCATCAACATGGACATAGCTGTAGTGAAACCACATTTACCTGTCATGCCCACTGTGTGCCAGGCTCCTGCTTTGCAATGAGGAAGTGACAGATCTGACAGCAAGGGTGTCTCTGACATGCATATGTCATTCTAGTGCAAAGGAAGACCACCAAGTAGGAGCATCTGGGTGGCTCAGGGGGTTAAGCATCTGACTCTTGATTTCGACTCAGGTCATGATCTCAGGATCGTGGGGTCCGGGCCTGCCTCAGGGTCCATGCTCGGCAGAGCATCTGCTTGAGATTCTCTCCTCCTTCTGCCCCTCCCCTTGATGTCTCTCTCTCTCTCTCTCTCTTAAATAAATAAATAAATCTTAAAAAAAAAAAAAAGTGCTCTGACACACCACAGAGGAGATTATTGTAGCCTGGAGGAACTGGGTGTAATTTCTTCAGAAAATAAGATAATGAGAGGTAATGAAGACCCAGAGGATAAAAGGAGACAGGTGCTCAGAAAGGTCATTGGAACCAGTCAGTTTGGTCTCCATACCAGACATGGGGTGGCTTGAACATCAGGCATTTTCCCACATCTGGGGATCTAAGATGGAAGTGCCAGCTGATAAGGTGTCAGGCAACAGTTCACCTCCTGGCTTTCAGAAGGTTGGCTGCCTTCTTGTGTCCACACATGGCAGGGGGAGAACAGGCTGTCTTGTATCTCTTACAAAGCAGGCTAACTCTACAGGTTCAGGGCTCCACTCTATGACCTCATTCAACATTAGTTATGTCCCAAAGGCCCCAGCTCCGGACACAGTCTCATTGGAGGTTAGGCTTCAACCTATGGATTTTGGGAGGGGTGGGTACATAATTCAGTCCATAGTATCCTTGAGGCTTTCTGTATCTCAGGACTTCTCCAAAAAAAATTCCCATGGAACCTAAGTAAAAAGAAGTACTGCGGGAAAGAATGTAAAGGTTGACTCAATGTCATTTGTTCATGCTGATTGATTTCCTTTGTGTTTATACTAACCCATATGGATGCCAAGCGGTTTTTTTTATTTTTAAAGGTTTGCTTTAGTCCAACTAAGCAATTTAATATTGAAACAAGGAAGAGATTGTTGCTTGCACATGCAGGTTTTTTCTACTGAAGCAAAATATGATGATATTATTTATTCATCTTATGTACCCTCACCTTCTCCAAAAGGGACTGGAGCCTGCTACAAAATGAAATAGAGTTTTCTGGCTCAAATTCAGAATTCTCCTACTGCAGAAAAAGCCAAGGGAGGTTGAGATTTGTGTTGTCGTTGTTGTTTGGTATCACTATACTTGTCCCAATTTTTTATTTCACCTTCCCAAGACTACTCCACCTTCCAAAGAGATAGTACAAGAAATGTCCGAGGGTGCACACTGTTTCTTTATGTTCAGGCATATGGACATTGGTTCTTCAAATACAATTGTTGGGGCATCTGGGTGGCTCAGTGGTTAAGCATCTGCTTTTGGCTCAAGTCGTGATCCCAGGGTCCTGGGATCCAGTCCCACATCAGGCTCCCCAAAGGAATCCTGCTTCTCCCTCTGCCTGTGTCTCTGCCTTTCTCTCTGTGTCTCTCATGAATAAATAAATAAAACCCTAAAAAGAAAAAAAAAAAAAAACCAGAAAAATCAAAAGCAATTGTTGGTGGGTAATATAAATTTCCTTTCTTATAGATCCTCTCAGGCCAGCATCAGGTAATTCATATATTAAATAAAAGAGAGTATCAAATCTCATTTAGGATATTCAACAGATCTGCTAATCTCATAATCTCCAATTCTAATAATACTTTAGGTAAGTTGTCATGACACTGCTGGAAAGTCCTATCTAAAGGTAAGCCTTGAGATGGTTTCCTTTATTTTATTTTTTTTTTAATTTTTATTTATTTATGATAGTCACACAGAGAGAGAGAGAGAGGCAGAGACACAGGCAGAGGGAGAAGCAGGCTCCATGCACCGGGAGCCCGACGTGGGACCTGATCCTGGGTCTCCAGGATCGTGCCCTGGGCCAAAGGCAGGCGCCAAACCGCTGCGCCACCCAGGGATCCCTATTTTTTTATTTTTTAAAGATTCTATTTATTTATTCTTGAGAGACACAGAGAGAGAGGCAGAGACACAAGCAGAAGGAGAAGCAGGCTTCATGCAGGGAGCCGAACTCGGGACTCAATCCCAAGACTCCAGGATCAAGCTCTCAATCAAAGGCAGACGCTAACTGCTGAGTCACCCAGGTGCCCCAACATGGTTTTCTTTAATCGTGCAAAATGTAAATAGAGGGATCCCTGGGTGGCGCAGGGGTTTGGCGCCTGCCTTTGGCCCAGGCCGCGATCCTGGAGACCCAGGATCGAGTCCCGCGTCAGCCTCCCGGTGCATGGAGCCTGCATCTCCCTCTGCCTGTGTCTCTGCCTCTCTCTCTCTCTCTCTCTCTCTCTCTGTGACTATCATAAATAAACAAACATTTTTTAAAAAATTAAAAAAAAAATGTAAATAGAGCCACCTAGCCAAAAGTTTCTGAAAACATAGCAAACTACATCTTTACTAGTTCTACTGTACCCAAGCCTTTGCTTCCTCCTCTTGAAAGCTGTCTGTCAGTTTGCCTGGGTAGCTTAGTGCTTGAGTGTCTGCCTTTGGCTCAGGTCATGAGGGTCCTGGGATCAAGTCCCATATCGGGCTCCCCGCAGGAAGTCTGCTTCTCCCTCTACCTATATCTCTGCCTCTCTCTGTCTCTCATGAACAAATAAATAAAATCTTTAAAAAAAAAAAAAAAAAAGCTGTCTGTCCAGTCATACTACATCTTTCAGAAGTACCCCAGCAACTGAATGTCCATCCTTTTGATTCAGGAATCTTCACCTAAGTATCTTTTTTTTTTTTTTTTTTTTTAAGATTTTATTTATTCATTCATGAGAGACACAGAGAGAGAGAGGCAGAGCACAGGCAGAGGGAGAAGCAGGCTCCATGCACCGGGAGCCCGATGTGGGACTCGATCCTGGGACTCCAGGATCACGCCCTGGGCCAAAGGCAGGCGCTAAACCGCTGAGCCACCCAGGGATCCCCATCACCCAAGTATCTTGATCAATATTCTTACACTCAAAGAACTGCCTTCTCCAACCAGCTCCTCATCTTCTGTTACGGGCCACATCCCCAAAATTCATGTTGAAGTCCTAATCCTCTGAGTCTTGGAATGTGACTATATTTGAATATAGGTTTTTTTAAAGAAGTAATTAAGTTAAAATGAGGTCATTAGGGTGGATCCTAATCCAATATGATTGGTATCCTTGTAAGAAAGATTAGGACACAGAGACAGAGGAGGGACTATGTGAGGACACAGCAAAAAGGCAAGGATCACAAGCCAAGGAAGAAGAAGCCAACCCTATATACACCTTGATCCCAGACTTCCAGCCACTGGAATTTTTTTTTTAAAGATCTTATTTATTCATTCATGAGAGACACAGAGAGAGAGAAAGAGGCAGAGGGAGAAGCAGGCTCCTGCAGGGAGCCGGATGTGGGACTCGATCCCAAGTCTCTAGGATCAGGCCCTGGGCTGAAGGTGGCACTAAACCGCTGAGCCACGTGCACTGCCCTCAGCCACTGGAATTTTGAGAATATAAGTTTTTGTTATTTAAGCCACTCAATCTGTGGTACTTTGTTTTGGCAGCCCTGGGAAACTAATATACCTTCTTAGATGCTCTGGATCAGATACTTATCCTTCCTCAGTGCCTGTGGGGGACTGATATGCTCTAAGTGCTACATGAGGGGAAAATAGTATATGCTATACTCCTTTGCTCAAAGTGAATATCACAGATGTGGCATCAGCATGACATGTATTCTGCATTACTTTTCTAGCACTGGGAGTAGGCTCTGCTCAGCCATCTGTCCTCTCTTGTTCAGTCCCCTTGAGATAGTTGAAAAACATTTTTGAATCTGGAGACTGTAACATCTGTAGCTATAGTATAATTTTTTCCTTCCTTTCATAGAACGAAGACTCAGTATGTAGAGTCTCAGCTTGATTTTTAGTTTTCCCCCTGGTTCTTAATTATTTTATCTTCTTTTAATTATATAAGTACTTTATGATTAATAGAAAAATTTTGGAAATCCAGAAACACCACCATTTTGTCATATTTTCTTCTAGGCTTTTAAATATATTCATATAATGCTATATTCATTTTTTTAGATTTTTTTATTTGGGAGACAGACTGAGAGGGAGAGCACGAGCTATGGGGCAGGCAGAGGGAGAGAGCTGGAGAGGGAGAAGTGACTCCCCACTGAGCAGGGATCCCAATGCAGGGCTTGATCCTGGGACTCTGAGATCACAACCTGACCCAAAGGCAGATGCTTAACTGTCTAAACCACCTGGGTGCCCCTCATACTTTAATCAATTAAAAACTAAAAAATATTTTAACTCCTAAATATTTTTATATTCTTTATTCTTTTTTGTTTTTTCTTCTTCTAATATGGTATTGAACCATCTTATCTTTTTTTAAGATTTTATTTATTTATTTGACAGAGCACAAGCAGGGGAAAAGGCAGAGGGAGAGGGAGAAGCAGGCTCCTCCTGGAGCAGGGAACCCAATGTGGGGCTTGATCCCAAGACCCTGGGATCATACTTGAGCCAAAGGCAGACACTTAACAGACTGAGCCACCAGGCACCACCCAGGTGCCCCTTGAGCCGTCTTACTAAAACTCTCATAGAGGCACCTGGGTTGCTTAGTCAGTTGAGTGTCTGACTCTTGGTTTCAGCTCGGTCATAATCTTAGGATCATGAGATCAAGCCCTGCATCAGGCTCTGAAATCAGCAGGGAATCTACTTGAGATACTCTCTCCCTCAGGAAAAAATAAAACAAGACAAAACCAGAGAGGGAGACAAACCATAAGAGATTCTTTTTTTTTTTTAAGATTTTATTTATTTATCTATGAGAGACAGAGAGACACAGAGACATAGGCAGAGGGAGAAGCAGGCTTCCTGTGGGGAGCCTGATGTGGGACTCCATCCCAGGATCCTAGGATCACGATCTGAGCCAAAGGCAGATGTTCAACCACTGAGCCACCCAGGCATTCCACCATAAGAGATTCTTCTTTTTTTTTTTTTTTTTCCACAGATTCTTAATCATAGGAAACAAACGAAGCAGGGTTGGAGGGAAGGGAGGTAGGGGGACGGGGTAACTAGGTGATGGGCATTTAGGAGGGCATGTGATGTAATAATCACTAGGTATGAGACTGATGAATCAATGACCTCCACCTCTGAAACTAATAATACACTATATGTTAATTAATGGAATCTAAAGAAAAAAGAAATTGAAAATAAATAACAACAAAGTGTACAGTTAAAACTATTTGTGTGCTATCAATGTTTTAAGTACCAGGAAAATGTATAGGGCCTATCCTCAAGGACCTTATACTTTTATCAAGCTAAAAGTTTTTGTATGAATGAATTAAAAAGTAAAATAAATGAAAAAAAAAAGAGGGAGGAAAATCCTAAGAGACTATTAACTATAGAGAACAAACTGAGCATAGCTGGAGGGGAGATGGGAAGAGGGATGGGTTAAATGAGTGATGGGCATTAAGGAAGGTACTTGTGATGAGCACTGGGTGTTGCATGTGAGTGATGAATCACTAAATTCTATTTTTAAAACCAGTATTAAACTATGTGTTAATAACTAGAATTTAAGCAAAACTTGAAACAAAGTAAAATAAATAGCATATGATTTAGTGTCCAAATGTTCACTACTGGGTAATGAACAGTAAGCCATATATGTAATTTTTAATTTTCCTGTAGCTACATTTTGTTTATTTTTTTAAAGATTTTATTTATTTATTCATGAGACACACACACACACACACACACACACACACACACACAGGCAGAGACACAGGCAGAGGGAAAAGCAGGCTCCATGCAGGGAGCCCGATGTGGGACTCGATCCCGGGTCTCCGGATCGCACCCTGGGCTGAAGGCAGCGCTAAACTGCTGAGCCATCTGGGCTGCCCATTTTTTAATTTTTTAAAAAGATTTTATTTATTTATTCATGAGAGACACAGAGACACAGAGGCAGAGGGAGACGCAGGCTTCCCACAGGGAGCCCTACATGAGACTCAATCCCCGAACCAAGATCACGCCCTGAGCCAAAGGCATACACCCAACCGCTGAGCCACCTAAGTACCCCCTTGTAGCTACATTTTAAAAATTAAAAAGAAACATACTAAAAAAAAAAAAAAAAAAAAAAGCTTCTCTCTCCCTCTCCTTCTGTCTCACACACACACACTCTGTCAAATAAATAAATCTTAAAAAAAAAAAACCCTCTCATAAACACCTATTGTATGAAGGTACACATTTTATTTAAACTTCCCTCATAGGGATCCCTGGGTGGCACAGCGGTTTGGCACCTGCCTTTGGCCCAGGGCGCGATCCTGGAGACCCGGGATCGAATCCCACATTGGGCTCCCGGTGCATGGAGCCTGCTTCTCCCTCTGTCTGTGTCTCTGCCTCTCTCTCTCTCTCTCTGTGACTATCATAAATAAATAAAAATTAAAAAAAAAAAAAAACTTCCCTCATAGATGTATGTGGACTCCACCTGAATGTAACTGCAGAGTTGGTCTACTTCACACTCTGAAAAATCATCAAACACATAATCCACCTGGACACAAACTTGGAAACTTTTCTAGTGTGCAGCTGTTCTCATTGGGCTTTGCTGTAGATTTTGATGATGCGGTGGATGGGGAGAAGAGGGTGGGGAGGACAAGAGGTGGCTGTCTCTATGTCCATTTCCATTTCCCTGTCCTCAGTGCAATCAATCTTATTCCTCACTCTCTTTCATCTCTTTTTCTTCCTACCACATTCATTGCCTCAGTCTTGGTTGATTCTTTCTATTCTCTGCCCAGGGTTATATCTTGCTGAGGTGAGAAGTCTGATGCCAGTAGGAAGAGTCACATGGACTGTGACAGGAAGAGGCCTAAGAGAGGACAAGCTTAGGGTACAGTCAGGGAAAAGCTGCAAAGAAAGAACATCCAGACACTCAGAACCAGTAGACACCAAAGGTGAGGCCATCCTAGCAAATTACAGCACCCCTCCCTCATGCCTGAGTTTTAAAGGGTTCAAGGTAGATGCAAAAAGAAAAGTGGAATAGTAGCAAATTATAAAGTAAAATATAACCTCAAGACATAGTTTAGATAAGGCAATTGTAACAATGTCCAGCACACAGTTATCACTCATTAATGTCAAGACACTGTCATCATCATCATTATCATCATCATCATCATCACCGTTACTCTGTAGCCTTTTGGGCAAACGCTTTTTCTTGCACAATCTTTCACAGTTGACTACTATTCCTAGGTTCCATTAGCTAAGATTTCCTGTGATCTTAAATCACTGGATCTTGAATCAAAGCAGTGCCTTTCCCAAGTGGAAAGTACAGCACAAAAACATTATTTCCTTTAAAAAAAAAAGTTTTTTTAAGATTTTATTTATTTATTCATGAGAGATACAGAGAGAGAGAGAGAGAGAGAGAGAGAGAGATAGGCAGAGGGAGAAGCAGGCTCTTCCCCGGGGAGCCCCATGTGGGACACAATCCTGGGACCCCGGGATCAGGACCTGAGCTGAAGGCAGACACTCAACCACTGAGCCACCCAGGCATCCCTAAAAAATTTTTTTCTCTTGGGATCCCTGGGTGGCGCAGCGGTTTGGCGCCTGCCTTTGGCCCAGGGCGCGATCCTGGAGACCCAGGATCGAATCCCACATCAGGCTCCCGGTGCATGGAGCCTGCTTCTCCCTCTGCCTGTGTCTCTGCCTCTCTCTCTCTCTCTCTCTGTGACTATCATAAATAAATAAAAAAATTAAAAAAAAAATTTTTTTTCTCTTTGATACAATCTTACCTTGTGCCAGGAACTGATAAGAGAAGTAATGGGATATATCCATTTGCCATATATAATTCCAATTCTGAGTTCGTATTTACTTAGAAACTTAGGATCATCTCTTCTTTCTAAGCCTACCTTCTCTCTGTGATGTCTTTCACAATTTTATATAACCGCAAGCAGGTATCTCAAACACAGATTCCTCCAGTGGTTAGGTGGCTAAAATAAAGGATTCCATTGAGCCACGTATACAGAGTGTACACCCTGTCTAAAGAGGGCAGCACCTAGTCAGCTATAGCAGCACGTAACCAGCAAGAAATGAGCCTTATCTGTCTATTTTCAAAAAAAGCTACAATTCTGTATTTTTATCTGAAGTCTCCCATTTTTTAAATCTTGGAAACTAATTTAAAAATTTCTAAACATTGTGAGAGGCAAACACACACCCCTGCAGACCAGTGGTTTGCAACCTCTAACTCAAGGCATATTTATTTCCCATTCACAGAATCTTTTACCCCTTTTGGTCCAAGCTGAACTTCCAATTACATAACCCAGGCTGAGCTGCCATGAGGATGTCTTTATCCTTGGGTAAAGCCACTCTCCCTCATCCCCCAAAGAAGTAAAGAGGTTGCCTGCTTTTTTCTTCTAGTCCAGGAAATGCAATACCATCTGAGAAATAAAAATGTGCCGAGACATTTTGGTAGAGAATTAGAAAAATCTCCTGTAAGGAATTATACATGAAGTGTTTAGGCAAAACAGTAACTCCATTTATAAAGCTAATTAATTTCCCAAATCTATTCCAAAAGAATTTGCTAGCAAAGGATACAGCAAAAGAAATAATTAAGGCAAAATGTTTCTAATTTTCGTATTTGAAGAGAGAAATGGCAGGAGCTAGGTTTTTTATGAGCTCAGAAGTTAAAAAAAGATGTGAAACATCATATCAAAATGCTCATTTTAAGAAACAGTTTTAAACCCTTTGTTAGAATGAAAATATACCCCAAAGTATCAAAATGATAGTTTTAGTATTGCACTTTCTTTACATTTTAAAATCTCTGTTTTTACTTATTAATGTAATATAATATATATAATGGCTAAATTCCAACTTGCAATTTTTGTGTAAGGATATGCAATTCAATCTTATGTTTTGAGTGTTGATTTTGTGTTATTAACAGTCTTGTGGTTTATTTGTTGAAGAAAAACACTTGTGGTTTAATTGCCTTTTTAGTGAGTATTAGTTGGCATTAAAAGATAAAAAAAATATCTTTCAGTGGGAATTGATAATAAAACTTTTGTAATTAGAAAAGATAATACTTTTTTTTATATCCCCAATAGGGGCTAAGAGCTTCTAATACTGTTGGGTTGCTAACTGGTCAAAATAGAGAACTACTCAATTTGGAAAATTGGCAGTAAGGAATTCACTACAACAAAACACATAAAAGGTCTTGTTGCTTTGTTCAATTTTAATTTATATAAAAAGGATGGACATCTATTCCAACCTTTTATTGATAATACTATATTAAAGCTAATTAACGAGTAAGCTCTTGTTTATGTTGAACTTGAAGAACATTTTACTTTATCCAGTTTTTTCTTGATGACCATGTTTCTCGTAAATGTAAAAAGATTCTTATCTGTATATTCTATACGGAGATGACATAGTATATTGTTTTCTTCTCCAAGCGGTGAGTATAATGCATTTAATTAAAAGCTAGACTTTAAAAGGAAGTAAAATTTTTAAAGTAAAATTATTTTATTGATGAAATATGCATTTGGCAAAGTAATAAAAATGTTTGAACACAACGCTTTCCATATAGACACATGCAAATGTTTAAGCACAATGCTTGCATATATTTAAGAAATGCTGTATTTGTTTAAAGAAATATTTGTATGAAAATGAAATATTTTTATTCCATTTCACTGCAGCATTACAAAGAAACACTTCAAGTAATTACTACGTCATTTAAATTTTGCATTTACATTTTAGCGTTTTTAATTTACCATTTACCCTTAGATTTCTTTGTTTTTACCATCTGGGAGTAAAAGAGGAGTTGGTCATTGTTACTTAAAACAATGCATCACCTAGTTCTGGGGGAAAATTAACATAATATGAATGGCTAAATCGTAAAAAAAAAAAAAGTATTCTAGTTACTGTCCATTCAATGCAAAAGTTCTAGGCAAATGTGCATTGAGAAATAATGAAGAACAGAATCGACTCATTAACGTAAGTCTCGCTAATTAGGGGCTGAGCACCAACATCCATTTTGAAGCCCTCAGGAAGGCGGATACAGCTCTATTAGGATCCATATTGAAGAGGCACGGACGTGCGGTCCAGGCAGAAGTGCAAGGGCATGAATCCCACAGGGTGACGGGGGAGCAAATTTGTAATCCCCGGGACTTGCATAGTGCTGACTTCTAATTGAGGCTTTTATTTCATTTCGTTCGCCCGGAAACAATTCGAGAACTACGTGTCGGAGCTCGAGCAGGGAGAAGTGTGTGAACAAGGGCCGGACAGAAGGGCGAGCTTCCCCCTTCCACCCGCTTCCCGCTTCGGCCGACACACAAAGCGCCGCCCCCGCCGCCCGGGGCCCGCTCGCCGCCTGCGGGTGCCCCCGGGGGCAGGTGACAGGCGGGCGGCGGGGGCGGCGGGGCGCCCAGCGCGCTCCTCGCCGCGGGGCCCGGGCTCCGGCTCCCGCTCCCGCCGCGTCCTCCCCGCCCCCCGCCGCCCCCACGACGGCTCGGCCTGCGGCGCGGGATCCCTCCGCCGCCCGCGGCTCCTTCCGCGCCAAGTAGTGCGCCGGCCGCCGGCTTCCGCAAGCGCGGGCCCGCGGGGACGGACCTCGCCACTGTGCCCCGCGAGCGAGCGGCGCGGTGGGGAGTCGTCGACTCCGGAGGGCCGCTCGGCGGGCCCCGTGTGCAGCCGCGAAGCCGCGGCGGGCCCGGCTGCCTAGGGAGAGCCCGCGCGGGCGAGCGCCTGGGCGCTGCGGTGGGACGAGCGGACGCCGCAGGGCCCGGGAGGCAGGTGTCCCAGCGTCCGCCCCGCCCCCACCGCGGGCAGGAAGAGGAAGCAGCCGGGCCGGGCCCGCGGGCCACCCGCCGGGCCTCGCGGGGCGGGGGCGCCCTGGCTCGGGGAGGCGCGTGACCTAGTTCGCCCCAAAGTGGATTTGACAGGTTGTCAGCCCGGCTCCCCGCCCCCACCGCCTTCCGGGTCCCTCTCCCCAGGCGTCGGTTCGGACGGCCGGCGTCCCCGGTTCAGCCATCCATTGGCCCTCTCGCCGCCTGGCGCCCCACCCCCGCCGCATCGCGTGTTCCCATTGGCCTAGAGGCGTCCGACGCCCCGCCCCGCCCCTACTTCCCCCCAATTGGCCTCGAGGCCCCTGGCGCCCCGCCCCTACATCTGACTCCACCCACCATTGGCCTCAAGCCGCCTGGCGCCCCGCCCCCCCCTACTCCCCCCCCCCCCATTGGCTTCGAGCCGCCCGACGCCCCGCCCTGTCCCGGCTCGCCCTCCCATTGGCCTCCCGCCCGGCGCCCCACCCCCTCTCGGCGGCCACTCCTGATGCGCTTGGCCAGGCCGTGGCGCGCGGTCCATGCGGGGTGCCCTGTGGCCGCCCTTTGCCGTCCCCCCGAGTCCTGCTCCGCGCCTCTTCCCCACTCCCAGGATTCCTCGCCTCCCCTCCGCCGTCCGGGAGCCGAGCCCGCGGCGCCTGCTCCCCTGCTCCGCCTCCTCGGGGCTCCGCGCCCCGCGCCGCCCGCTCGCTCGCCTCCTGCCCCTTCCTCCCGGAGCAGCCTTCCCCAGGTTCCCTCCCGGTGTCCATCTGGCGGGCCCTGGCCTTGGCGCGGGTCCCACCCCACCCAACTCCCCGCCACTCAGCCGGGGGCACGACCGCGCGGCCTTGCGGGCAGGAGGGAGGAAGGGAGGGAGCAGATGCGGTGGACGCCGGTACGAAGGTGCTTAGTGCTTTGAGTTGTGCAAACGGAAAATGAGCTGGACTCCAGACCCACCCAGACCCGGGATGGAGATTGAGTTCCTCTGAAGGCCCGAGTGAGACTGCAGTGACAGCGTTCTATGTCCCGACTTTATAATCCCCTTTTCCCCGGGGAGGGGGCGTACCGCCCATGGATTGTTCTTGCTGTATTCTGCTAACAATTAGATTTTGTTGTGTGCTAGTTTTGTAAGTGTCTGCTTTTTCATCTAAGGATGAGTTGATGCTGAGGTTGGGAGATAATCCCCACACAAGTCTCTTGGCTTCAAACCCTTGATTATTCAAATGGGGAAACTCAAGTAGCTTTCCCAAGGTCACCGAAGTGGGAGATCTCAAACTTCAGTCCAGGTCAGACACCCGAGATCCAGGGGGAGACTCCATAATGGCTCATTCCTATAGGCAGAAGAGTGCCAGACTGGTGTTTCCAGCTGCACTGGAACCATACAAAGCCCCCCACCATGTCCTCCAAGCTCACTACACTCTAGGCACACTAACCGCATTTCTGCCGAGTGCTTTTTGCCACGGGGCCTTTGTACTTGCTGTTGTTTCTTGACTTGTCTAGATCAGCTTTTCTTCAGACTCACATGGCTTAGCTCAGGTGTCATTCTAAGGCATTGCTGACAGTATCTAAAATACGACCCCTCCCACTGCGGACCCTATCATCCGGTTGTTTCCTTCAGAGCGCGAGCAAAGTCTGAAATCATCTTGTCTATTTATTTGTTTGTTTCATCTTGTTTATTTACTTGTTACGGTCTGTTCCCCTTCACCTCTCCTCCACCATTAGGATGTGAACACCTCTCTAGGACATAGGTAGGCACTTAAATTCTTGATGAATAAATGAATGCTGTGTTTTCTGCGATCAAACGGACTAACCAAACTGTCCATGTCTCATTCTGTCAAAATTGTGCAGACAACACTTGTAAGTGTTAGAAAAATAGCTATTATGTTTGTAAATGTTTTGAGTTTTTTTAATTTGTGTGCTTTATTTCTGGCTATTCTTTGACAAGGAGAGAGAGAAACAAGGCCTTCAGCCCATCTCTTTTCTATCTGTTAATAGCATGTCCTCACTGCCTTGCCCTCACCCTGACCCCAGGTAGGCAGATACTTGGCCGGCAACGCCTTCTTCCTTTGGGGCAGTCTCAAAGGCTCTTTAATTGACAGAAGGCTCGGGTGGGGGAAGGGAAAGCTTTCTGGTTCAGTGTTACCATCATGCTCAGCTGGGGCCCTGTCATCTATCTCAGGCAGGAAAACAGAATAGGAGGAAGCCTCTTCTCATTCCCCCTTCCTCTTCAATCCTAATTCTCTGGTCTGTTCAGCACCTAGAACTCTGATTTTTCTCAAGAATCTCTGCACTGGGGTGCGTTCATTCTCCACTTCCTGAGGCGAGTAGAACCCTGGGTCTGTTGATGGAGAGTTGAAATCTAATCCTCATCTCCCCAAAGAGGCAGTGCGAGCCTGCCAAAGTCTGGTAACTCTCTGGGTCTTAATTACCTCATCTGTCTTTGCCTATGTTGATTGTTCAGTTTTAGGGATATAGACATCTCATAGATTTTAGCTGCTAAAGACTACTGGCCCAAACAAGAATCCTGTGGCTTCCCCTTGGGGCCATAGAGAAGCTGCCAGGAGCAATAGAGACAATGCTTCCTTATTTATATCCGGTAGGAGAGAGTATACCTCCTTTCTTGCATCCAGGCCAGAATCCACCAGTTCACCCTGGTTGGACCTTTTGGGACTGGACCCAGCCCAAGGCCGGTGGCAGTCACCTGGAGAACAGAAAACGTTGATCAGTTTAAACCAACAGGAGCATATTCTTAGAGCAGGTGTGGTGTCAGCTCCTGATAAGTGTGTATGGAACTGAAATTTAAATACTTTTAGATGGGGGACCCCTGGGTGGCTCAGTGGCTGAGCCTTTGCCTTTGACTCAAGGTGTGATCCCAGGTCCTGCAGGGAGCCTGCTTCTCCTTCTGCCTGTGTCTCTGCCTCCTTCTCTGTGTCTCTCATGAATAAATAAATAAAATCTTTAAAAACATAAAATATTTTTTTTTTTAAATAAATGCTTTTAGATGGGTAGGAGGATGATGATGGTGGGCAGGTATTCAACAGTGCCACTATAAGTCATTAGCACAGGGCATGGCAGGTGAGGACAGCTAATAAATGTTAGTCCTGTTCTCAGTAAAGAGAACATGGTGTGAGAGAATTAGCCTGGCACCAAAAGGCATTCATCTCATCTCCCTAACCTACCACTACCCACTAGCTTTGCAATTTCAGACAAAATATGAAAATACCATTTTCGAAGTTGAAGAGGACTCAGAGGTCATAGGATTGGAGTCTTCATTGGATAGACTTGGAAATTAACACCCACAGAAATTAGTCTATGTCTCAGTCTCTTCCTCTGTGAAGTGGAGTTGATGCTACTGGTCCTATCTACAGTCACAGTTACCATGTGGAGCAAACAAGGTAATGTTTACTAGAAAATATCTGGGAAAGTAACAGAAATGCTATTCTTATGCAAGGCATTTATTTTCATTATTATTAATTTAGTAATAAAGCCTTACTAAAAGGAGAAAGGTCTTTAGGATAAGCTTCCTTGGGGCAGCCCAGGTGGCTCAGCAGTTTAGCCGCCTTCAGCCTAGGGTGTGATCCTGGAGACCGGGGATCGAATCCAGTGTCGGGCTCCCTGTACAGAGCCTGCTTCTCCCTCTGCCTGTGTGTCTGCCTCTCTCTCTCTCTCTCTCATGAATAAATAAATAAAATCTTAAAAAAAAAAAAAAAAGGATAACCTTCCTTGACTCCTGGAAATGAATAACGACACTTGGAAAGAGGAAAACGTGTGTCTGCGCGCACTCAGGCAGACACACTTCTTTGGTAGTTGGGAAGGTGTCAGCCTGCAGTTCAGGTGTGGCCCGAGCTATGCCAATTAGGGAGTAGTGTGAGGAGCGGCTCTTAGGTGGAGGTAGGGTGTGGTAGCTGGTTATAAATTGGAGTGGTAGCTGGTTATAAATTGGGAGTTCTCTTGCCTTGAGTGACTTTTTTTTTTTTTTTTCTTGAGTGACTTTTGAGAAGAGGAGAGCCACTCACTTGGAAGGACAAAGCTAATGCAAGGAAGAGGCAGCTGGTCTCAGAATAATCTTGTAGTTACGTCTTACCGTCCTGTATTACTTCAGATCTTCTGCAAAGTAGATGCCATGATAGGATTGTCATGCAGGGCAGCCCAGGTGGCTCAGCCTTCAGCCCAGGGTGTGATCCTGGAGACCTGGGATCGAGACCCACGTCCGGCTCCCTGCATGGAGCCTGCTTCACCTTCTGCCTCTCTCTGTGTGTCTCTCATGAATAAATAAATAAAATCTTTAAAAAAAAGGGATTGTCATGCAGGAGATTTATAGGAGGAAATATCTATAGGGGAGAATTTTGGAGAAGGCAGGGAAATCTGAGCCCTGGGGAGGGTAGGCAGGGGGTGGGGCAAGGGTGTAGAAAGGTCCCTGACTGGTGTAGCTGGGAGATGGTTTGGGCCAGGCTGACTAGAGTGCTGGAGCCCATGTTCCCTTACCCGGAGGGCAGTACTGGGTTCAAAACCAGCAGCTGAGGGGCTCCACCAGTTACCCTCCCTGCAGCAAGAGCTCTGAGGGGTGTTTTTACAGCCCTACACTAGCCAGGTTTGCCTGATTGAGATTCCTTGCCTGTTGACCTCACTGGAATCTTGTTTCTGGGTAGTTCTGGTTTTTTTAGGCTGTGTGGTTAATGTCTACATCCAATGTGGGGCTTGATCTTACAACCCCAAGATCAAGAGTCACATGCTCCTCTGACGCAGCCAGGTCCTCGTGGGTCGTTCTCAGTACCAGGTTTGTGTTTAATAAATGTTCATATTGCAATAGTAAATCCAACTGTGCCCCGCCAGGACCTGAAATAGTTAATTTACTTCCAGAACTCGCCACTGTCTACTATGCACAAAGAGAAATGTTTAACCAGCAGCACTTCTAGAAACCCACTTCGGGGTGAGTCCAAAATACAAGTTTGTAATGGTTCAGCATGTAAGACAAAAGCTGAAGACAGCTGTAGGGGGGCAGGGGGAATGAAAGGGGAGAAATGGAAATTAGTGAAAAGTAAATCCAGATCGTGGGGACAAAATAGTGAATTAGCTTCCCGAAATGGCCAGGGGGGGATAAAAAAAATCAATGTATCCACGACGGAAAAGAATGACATTGAGCGGGAATTCCGAGGAGCCACAGCTGGCCAGACACTACGGAGCAGCAGGGCCAACATGGCGCCCGCCACTTCCGGCGTCGGCTTCCACTCTGCGCCGTGTGGAACTGCGCGTGCGCGAGGCCGTCGGCGCGTCGGCACGTCGGCACGTCGGCCTCCCCTTAGCGAGGCTGCTGGGAAGAGGACTCAGGACCTCGGGGTTTGAGGCCTGCCTTGTGCTGTCGGCCAGCAGCTCGCGGGCCCTTCGGGAGGGAGAGGACACCTGGGCCGCTGAGCAGACTCTCACCGCACCCTCGAGGCCTGCCCTCCCGGGGACCCGAGGAGCTGATCCCCTCCCGTGCGCGGCCTGCGCCAGCCGCCAGCCGGAGCCAGTGGGTTAAGGAGATGAGTAAAGGAGGGCGTGGAGCCTCAGCTTGGCCGCAGGGTGGGTGGGCCGCATCCCGCCCACACACCCCGCCCGGGGGGCTTGTAGGTGGGCCCTGTGTGGGTTTTCCTCACCCAGAAAAAGCAGCGGCCCTAGTTGGAATAGAAGGCAAAGAGGATGAATTACTCACTGTAATGAAAACCAATAGATGTTGATGGAAGAGTAGAAACCAGAGGCATAGAAATAAATGGGTGAGAAGTACAGGAAGTGAACCGGAAGAAAAAGCACACAAAATGGGGAGGGGGGGGCAGGGGAGCAAAGCAAGTCTACCTCATGAATTTGTAATATAATAGAAAGTTAAGTATATTGTAACTAAAAGGAAATAGGAATATTTTCTCCGACTAAATACTTGTTACATTAAGATTTCTATATTTAAGTCATTAACAGTGTTCCCATTCTCTACTACATAGTGCTGGGGCACCTGGGCGGCTCGGTTGGTTAAGCCTAGGGCTCTTGGTTTCAGCTCAGGATCTTGGATCCTCCGTGTTAGGTAGGCTCTGCTTGGGCTCTGTGCTCAGTGTGGGGTCTACTGCAGATTCTCTCCCTTGTGCGCTCTCTCAAAAAAAAAATCTACATAGTGCCTAGCATATCACAGGACAAAATAAAAAATGTGTCCAAAAATCAGAAAGTTCAGCTTGTGATGCCAGCTCTAGCACATAGACCTCTATGGATGGTAACTTTATGCCGTGATGCTGGATGTCTGAATCAAGACTTTAAATTTCAGTAAGGAAGTCCTAGAACTCAATAGCCCCCAGAAAATATGTCCTATTAAAAAATAAATAGGTCTGAATAGGCATTTCTTCAAAGACATACAGATGGCCGTCAGACACTTGAAGAGATGCTTAACATCACTCATCATCAGGGAAATGCAAATCAGAGCCACAAAGACTTAGCCCCTCACACTTATTGGAACGACTGTGATCAAAAAGACAGTTAGCAAGTGTTGACGAGGTTGTGGAAAAAAAGAGAACCCTTGTGCATGTTGGCATAGCCACTATAGAAAACAGTGTGGAGGGGACTCAAGAAAATAAAAATAGAACTCTACCCTATGATCCTGCAATTCAATTTCTGGGTATTTATGCAAAGAAAATGAAATCACTATTGTGAAAAGCTGTCTATACCCTCATATTCACTGCAGCATTATTTATAATAGCCAAGATATGAAAACAACTTAGGCCCATTGATGGATGAATACATAAAATGTAATAACATATATAGTTATAAATAGCAATATAAGTATATAAAATGGGACACTATTCAGCCGTAAAAAAGAAAATTCTACCATTTGCAACAACACTGATGTACCTTGAGAGCATTACTAAGTGAAGTAAGTCAAATACTGTATGATCTTATATATAGAATATTAAAAAAAAAAGTCATACATAGAACAGATTGGTGGTTGTCAGAGGATGGAAGGGTGGGTGAAATGGGTGAAATTGGCCAAAAGGTACAAACTTCCAGTTATAGATAAGTCCTGGGGATGTCATGTACAGCATGGTGACTACAGTTAGTAAAGCTGTATTATGTTTTTGGAAGTTGCTAAGAGAGTAATTACTTAAAAAAAGTAAGAGAGTAGATTAAAAGTTCTAGTCTAGTCATAAGAAAAAAATTGTAACTGTGAGGTGATGGATGTTAACTTATTAGGATAAACATTTCTAGGGATCCCTGGGTGGCGCAGCGCTTTGGCGCCTGCCTTTGGCCCAGGGCGCGATCCTGGAAGACCCGGGATCGAATCCCACGTCGGGCTCCCGGTGCATGGAGCCTGCTTCTCCCTCTGCCTGTGTCTCTGCCTCTCTCTCTCTCTGTGAGACTATCATAAATAAATAAAAATAAAAAAAAAAAAACATTTCTAGCCTACATAGATAGATATAGATTTATGATATTACGTTGTATACCTAAAATGAGTACAATGTTATATGTCAACTACATCTCCATTAAAAAAAAAAAAAACCCTAAATTCCAACAACATCTAGGTATATTTTGAAATGTTTTTTATTTAGTTTCAAGAATTTAGGCATTTGCAGATTCTTCTTAGAATCTAATGTAAAAGAAATCACAAACATTTTTGGAAACTATTTTTCTCATGAAACAATATCGCAATAGATTATTATACCTTTTATAAACAAATCACATTAATAAAATTAAAACAGGTTTTTTTCCTCAAGATTTTATTTATTCATGAGAGACCCAGAGAGAGAGAGAAAGACAGAGGCGTAGGCAGAGAGAGATGCAGGCTCCATGCAGGGAGCCTGACGTGGGACTAGATCCCGGGTCTCTAGGATCACACCCTGGGCTGAAGGTGGCACTAAACTACTGAGCCACCAGGGCTGCCCTAAAGTAGGTTTTTTTTTTTTTTCTAAAGTAGGTTTTTAATCAAAATAAATGCAGGGGAAAAAAAATGCTGGAATGAGTGGCATCTGAGTGGTTCAGTAGGTTGAGTGTCTGACTCTTGGTTTCAACTCAGGTCATGATCTCAGGGTTATGAAATCGAGCCCTGCACTGGGCTGTGCTCAGCCTGGAGTTGGCTTGAGATTCTCTCCTCTCTCTGTCCCTCCCCTCTGTGAGTGCATGCATGTACCCTCTCAAGCTCTCACGCTCACTCTCTCAATTAAAAAAAAAAAATTTTTTTAAATATAGGAATGAAATGTGAAGCACATAACATTTTGCATCTACTCAAAGAAGACTGAGATTGGCTGACAGGTCTCATCTTTTCTGGAGGGGAAAACTTGTCCAGAGCTTGGTTGCCTCCCAAGAGAGTAAGTGCTGATAAGCGCCCAGAGTAGGGCCTCTGTGAAGTTAGGTGCAGGAGTCAGAATACACAGGTGTTAAGCTGTTTAAAAAGACTAATGATGGTCTGGATAGGAAAACATTTTTCACTGTGGGTTCAGTAAAGTTTAGAAAGGCTGTCTTCCCTAAACTCACTGGGATCCATTTTTCATTTCTGATGCCTTCAGTGAGTTAAAAGAGAACTTCTAGAGGGTCATTTTTTAAAAACCTGTATAATGAATAAAACTGCATCTTGGGATCCCTGGGTGGCGCAGCGGTTTAGCGCCTGCCTTTGGCCCAGGGCGCGATCCTGGAGACCCGGGATCGAATCCCACGTCGGGCTCCCGGTGCATGGAGCCTGCTTCTCCCTCTGCCTGTGTCTCTGCCTCTCTCTCTCTCTCTCTCTCTGTGACTATCATAAATAAATAAAAAATTAAAAAAAAAAATAAATAAAACTGCATCTTGAATATGTGCTGTGTTATAGAAAGATTACCATTGTTTTGCTAACCAGCATCTAGTCTCCCTCACTTAGCTCTGCAATAACCTGCATCCAGCTCCCTTGGTGATGCCTGCAGGACAGTGTCTGAATTCCTTATTCAGTCTTTATCTTTGTAGAGAGTTTGAATTTTTTCAAGCCCTGAACTCAATATATAGAAAGTATGTAAAAGAAAAAAAAAAGAAAGTATGTGTAGATGTCTTTCTATAATTAAATGATTTCAGTACTTCTTTTCCAGCTCGTTTTCTACCTAACAGTAGAATGACTAATCTAGTTAATTACAGGTAAATTTAGTCCCTTCACATTTCTTCTTGGTCAGTCCAGACCTCAGCCAAGTCAGCTCTTGATTTCCCCCTTGGGAAATCTTGGGGCACAGGGAAACCTGACTGCTCTCAGATTCACCTGCCCTTTCTTCCTATCACCCGCTACCTTTCTGCTCCATCCCATTGGCACACGGAACAACTCTGGAGCTCCAGGGGTTCCTGGTTAGAAGCAGAGAATCTCCTCTGTTCTCAGAACCCCCAAACTGTCCTGGAGATTCTACTGTCCTGTCTCTCCTTAGAACCCATTGGGAAGTGAGCCCTTAGACACCTTGCCAGCATTTCCTTCATTCCCACCTAGCGTCTTCCTCCCTCTCCAGTTAGGAAGAGGGTCTGTAGTGTGTGGAGAAGAGGGGTTGATGTTGTGGGAGAAAAGTTAGCTATCTGTGGAATTACAGACATTCTGAGATCTGTGCCTACTGCATGTTGTGGCATTTTAGTGCTACAGGGACAATTTTCCCTGGAGTAGTGACCTTAATCAAGTAACTGGGTATGAGGAGCACCGCCCCCCTGCCCCATTATCACAGCAGGGAGTAGGCCATCAATTCCTTTTTTTTTTTTTTTAAGACTGTATTTGTTTATTTGACACAAAACAAAAACAGGGAGAGTGGGAGAGGGAAAAGCAGGCTTCCCACTGAGCAGGGAGCCCAATGCAGGGCTCGATCCCAGGACCCTGAGATCATGACCTGAGCTGAAGGTGGATGCCTAACCAACAGAGCCACCCCAGCCAGGTCCCTCCTCCCCGCATCAGTTAATTCTTAACAGTGTCACTCAAAATCCTCATGTTCGTGGTGAAGCATCAACAATAGTTGGTCCATGTTCCAGAAAGGCTCAAGCAGGAATGGAATCTTCTAGGGGTGTGAACATGTGCAATTGACATCAGTCCAATTTATGGTTCAAGCAAATCTCCTTAAAACTAGCTTTGCTTAGGAGCACCTCAGCGGCACAGTCGGTCAGGCATCTGGCTCTTGGTTTTGGTTCCGGTCATGATCTTGGGGCACTGGGATTGAGCCCAAACTGGGCTCCATCCTCAGCATGGAGTCTGCTTGGGATTCTCTCACCCTCTCCCTCTGCCCCTCTTATTCATGCTCTCTCTCTCTCTTTCTCAAATAAGTAAATAAACCTTTTTAAAAAAACTCGTTTTGAGGACAGCCCAGGTGGCTCAGTGGTTTAGCGCTGTCTTCAGCCCAGGGTGTGATCCTGGTGACCTGGGATTGAGTCCTATGTCTGGCCCCCTGCATGGAGCCTGCTTCTCCCTCTGCCTGCGTCTCTGACTCTCTCTCTCTCTCTCTCTCTCTGTTTCTCATGAATAGATAAATAAAATCTTAATAAAAAAAAAAGAAACTAGTTTTACTTACTTACAGATGAAATTATTGGGTCCTTGAGCCTCCATATTCTCCTTTCTTCCCCTTCAGATGTCCCAGTTTTGGACTTTGTGGGGTTTTCTCTTTAATTTTACTTTTCTCTCTCTCCCAGCTTCTGCAGTAAAACCACCTCAGACTTGTATTCCAAGAAGGTAGGGCTCCTGTCTTAAGGGGCTCTCTTCAGAAGGGATTCTTGGGCAGAGGTTCATACAGACAAAGGAAGATTTTTTATTTATTTATCCAGGAGTGACAGAGAGGCAGAGACACAGGCAGAGGGAGAAGCAGGCTCCCTGCGGGAGCCCAACACAAACACAGGACTCAATCCCTGGTCCCCAGGATCATGCCCTGGGCTGAAGGCAAGCTAAACTGCTGAGCTACCTAGACTGCAGACAAAGGATTAAAACAAATTGTGGACAACACTTTCCTGTTGTTTTGATCTTCTTTTCACAGTTTGGAATCAATGACTTTTTTTTTTTTTTCTTTAGGAACCCAGTAGTTTTGTTAGGTCCCAGTCTTGGGTCTGTGCTCTCTGGTGCCCAAAAGGATGGAACATTTCTCACGACTCAGCTCCCTAGCCTCCACCACCTGAGCCAGGCACTCATGTTCCTTATTTCCCAGGACTCAGAAGTTCTCATTTTCCTTTCCTGTTTTCTCTGGATCTTGTTTCTTTGCTGCTGTTTGCCAGGTCCACCCAGAGTCCTAGAAAACAATGTTGCTAAACTGAAAGGGATTGGGAGTGGGGGAACAGACAAGTCCAACAGCAGCAAGGTCCATGAAGAATGTGCTGCCGGAAGTGTTTCTGAGATTCAGCTGCTCCTGAAGTTGAAGAAAAGCACATCTGGGAGGAGAAATATGTCGCCAACTCTGTGGTCCTTTGGAGAACTTAAGACCCTTGAGTCTGTAACCTTGGAAGCAAGATTGGGATCCAGTAAAACTGAGGTCAAGTGCTGGTAAACTTCATCATCAGTAGAAAAGAAACAACTTGCTGAGTCATATATTTTAACCCTTAAACAGAACACTTAATGATATTAAGAGGATACTGTAAGCATAATCAAGCTAGAACTAGTCGTAGTTCTTGCCTAAATCAGTGTTTCCCAGACTTTAATATGCACCCCATTACTTGGGGACTGTGTTACACTGCAGATTCTGACGTAGTAGGTCTGTGGAGTGGGGGGTAGGGCTGAGATTCCACACTAGTGATCTGCCCTGAATCACCTGAATGGCGGTGCTGCTTCAAGGTCAGGGATCATGCTTTGAGCAGCAAGAACTTAGGGGGCAAGCTGGAGAGGAGAGGTCCTCAGCTGAAGTTAAGAGGGACTCCATACCCGAGCACTTTGAGCTTATAGTGACCACCCCCCTTCCCCCTTCTGCTCCTCTTCCCTAAGCCTGGGCTGCCCCCCCCCCCCCCCGTGGTCACCTTCACTGTCCCATGGTGTTTCCTTCCTTTCCGGACCAGCTAATGCTTTTTCAAGTACAAGGAGGCAAAGGCAGCGCTGGCTTACTCAAGGGGATGGATCTTAAGGATGCCTGGCAGTTCACAGAATTGAAGAGCTGACCAACCAGTGTTGGCACGGGTGGGACCCAAGGCAGTTCAGGGGCCCCAGCAGCCCAAACTCCAGGACCCCTGGGCACCTCCCGAAGATGCCCAAATTCTTTCTGTCTCCTCGGGTTTCAGGTTTGGGTCAGGGGTTTTTACCTTCAAAGTTCTCAGCATATGCTAGTTCAGTTTGTGTCCGCTCTATCTTTCCTTGTCCCTTGTAAGACTATCCTCAATCATTTTAACTTGTATCTACATATATACAATTGTGTGTGTGTGTAATGTGTCTGTCTGCCTGTCTGTCCAGGGGCAAAGGAGATGTTAATGCTGCAATATGATTTCTCCCTAGATAAATCATCAAAAAAATCTCCTGTATATCAAACTTAGGACTTTTATTTTATTTTATTTTTTTTAATTTTTTAAATTTTTTATTTATGTTAGGCACACAGTGAGAGAGAGAGAGAGAGGCAGAGACACAGGCAGAGGGAGAAGCAGGCTCCATGCACCGGGAGCCCGACATGGGATTCGATCCCAGGTCTCCAGGATCACGCCCTGGGCCAAAGGCAGGCGCTAAACCGCTGCACCACCCAGGGATCCCAAACTTAGGACTTTTAAAGTACATGATCTTACATTGTCTGGACTACATATGTCTTGCATGTATAACTAAAATATTCTCTGTGAGCAGAAGCCATCATATATATATATATATATATATATATATATATATACACACACATACACACATATATACATACACACACAAGGCTTTTTGTCTGATTAAAAAAACACATTGGAGAATTTTCAAAAGGCCTTTTGAGACATACTTTCTTTGTAATCCTAGGGGTTGTATCTGTGAAAACATCACAATAGAGGAATGTATGATTGGGGCGATAAAACAACAAATAGGAGAATGGATTTTCCTCTTCTATTTACTGTATAACTTTGGCCAATTACTTTTTTCTGAAGCTCATTTGTGTCTCCTGCAACTGAGAGTTAATCAAGCTCCTTTCTCAGGAGATGGTTTCGATGATTAAATAAAATTTATATACAGTGTGCTTAAACTTTTAAAAAAAATAGCTATTTCTAAAAAAAATTAGCTATTTCTATCATCACCTCTTATGGAATTTGAGACTATGAGAATATGGAACTTGAGGGCAGGGGAGAAATATGAAAGCACTTAGTTACATTCACTAAAATAGAATGATGGAGCGCCAACAAGGATGTCTTATGCATCTCACATGAGAAATAATGAGTCTAGTTCTTTACATTCCCATTTTCCATCTTTTGTTCACTAACAGCTTTTCAGGATTTTACTTCTTCCAAGTTTCAAAGGAATCTTTGCACATTTTGTTTTGTTTTGTATGCCCAGTAGAAGACCTACCTACCTTCCTTCCTTCCTTCCTTTCTTTCTTTCTTTCTTTCTTTCTTTCTTTCTTTCTTTCTTTCTTTCTTTCTTTCTTTCTTTCTTTCTCTTTCTTTTTTTTCTTAAGACATTTGTTTCTTGAGAGTCTGGTTCTCTTTCCAGATGCTAACAGCATTTTTTAAAATGATTGTAAGAGATTGCAGCTTCCATTGCCTAGATTTTGTCCCTAGGTTCTGCTTTTTTCCCAGGGGCAGAATAACTTGAATGGTTAAGGTGGAAAAGGCTGTGGGTAATGTGCGCTGCTCTGCTCCCAGCTCTGCTCGAACTCCCTCTTCAATGCCCAGGGGTATCCAACCGCAGCCCTACCGGGATACCCTGAAGCCAGATGCTCCCCAATTCTCCTCACCTACACAACAACCTTCATGCAGTTCTAAGGTGTGTGTTTTTTCATTATCTATGCCAAGAGTTTTATTTTATTCTGCCTGCGGGTTCATTTCCCTTTCTCCTCCTTCTCCTCCTCCTCCTTTTCTCCTCCCTCTTTCCCTTAAAGTAACATTTCCCTTCTTTTCCCAAAGAATCACAACAGGAACGTGCAGCCGCTCCTGTGAACTTACACGGATGTTCTCAGATTGCTAATGTGACATCTAGACAGAAATTCACATATATTAGGATATCAGGTGGGGATAACTCAAACAGTTGGGAAGAGATTCCTGTACTATTTCCTTCCTTCCTTTCCTTCCCTTGCCTTCCCCCTTCCCTCCCTCCCTCCCTCCCTCCCTCCCTCCCTCCCTCCTTTTTTTTTTTTTTTATTTTAAATCAGTAGTTTTATTACAATACACACTGACACACAATTAGAGAAGGAATGTCCTGACGTTTTCTGAGCATTTCACGGAAAGCAAATGTAACCATCCAGGCAGTCAAGTCATCCATATCTTTTCCAAATTCAAAGCAAAAGCTTTTATATTTGATAACTCAGGAAAGCAAAGTTTTCTTACTGTTGTCTATATAAAACTTCAGTGTCAGAAAATGGTTATTGTGAAGTGGACTGAGAAGGGAAGAGTTTCTCCCTCCCTTCCTCCCTCCCTCCCTCCCCTCCCTCCCTCCCTCCCTCCCTCCCTCCCTTCCTTCCTTCCTTCCTTCCTTCCTTCCTTCCTTCCTTCCTTCCTTATCCCTGAAGCCCAGGGACTAAATTTAAAAATCTTTTATAGATGGGCAGCCCCGGTGGCTCAGCAGTTTAGCACCACCTTCAGCCCAGGGCCTGATCCTGGGGACCGGGGATCACATAAGGGCTCCCTGCATGGAGCCTGCTTCTCCCTCTGCCTGTGTCTCTGCCTCTCTCTCTCTCTCTCTCTGTCTCTCATAAAAAAATAAAATCTTAAAAAAAATTTTATAGAGTTGAATCCTGCTCTTATGAGGAAAGGAACCAAATATGATGGAGAGAAACAGGAGATGAAAAAAAAAAAGCCAGGAATCTGAAAGGAAATAAATCAAGGAAAAGGACTTTTATCTTGTGGTTCTTTTGGTTGTTTTCATCTAAAGAGACTGACTCTAATAGTATGAAACATGGAGGGAATAAATACAGCAAGCATTCGTTCTGAAGTGTTTGTGCCTTTCTGGGCAATCCCCATTTTATTGCAGATATTGCTACTTAATTGTTCCAAGGATTTGACTTTTTCACAGGAGATAGGCATTCCTTTGCCTTCTTAGGAACAGGATTCGAGTCCTGTTGACACATGGGACTTTTCTTGGCCACTATAATTTCATCTACATTCACGAGCTGTAGGGCCACATCAGCTACGGCTCGAAGTCCTTGGGCTTTGGCTACCAGGGTGTCCCACACCCCTTCCTGGGTCACGTTGATGATCCCCTCAACCCCAACGCCTACCAGCAAGTTCCCAGCTTGGTGAGCCCCCTTCATCTCTGCCATGACCTCTGAGACCACTAGGCCTGCATTCTCGGCTAAGGTTTCGGGAAGAGACTGAAGGGCCTGTGCAAATGCGAGGAAGGCAGGCCCATTAAGCCCTTCCAACCTGCTTCCTTTTTCTGAGAGTATTTTTGCCAGAGCCATCTCTGTGGCCCCAGCTCCTGGGAGCAGTCTGGGATCCTGACACAACTGGAAGTAGGCATCGATGCCGTGGTAGGCAGCCTGCTCTGCACTCTTCAGCCCCTCTGCGGTGGCCCCCCTGAGGGCTATGGTGAGGGCAGGGGTGGCTGGGCATTCCCACTCAAAGACAACGGCCATACCTTCCCCCAGGTCCTGCTGGTATACCCTCTGGCACTTCCCTGGCTTCAGGGGAGGAATCAGATAAGGCATCAGAGGTGTACCCAACACCTCACTCAGGTAAACCATGTCCCTCCGGGACCTGGCCTGAATCACCATGATGCCATACTTATCGGCCAGAGTCAGCGTATTCTCATTGATGTTCCCCCACACCACCACCACGTTAATAGATGCAGTTACCAGTTGGGCCACCTGCTTTTCTATCAGCTGTTCACTGCCTTTCCTAAATTTAGTTAGGTCAGCAGAGCTTGAGAGGCGGGCCGTAGCAGGTGCATTTGGGCTGGCTGGCCCAAAGGCGCAAACGAAGAGAGCTACCCTGGCCCCGTGCAGCACGCTGATCACCTGGCCGCAGGGCTTCGCGGCCAGGGCCATCCCCGGGAGCAGGCATGAGTCCTCGAGCCTGCCCCCTCGCAGGGTGCACACCCCCACGCGCTCGCGGTGGAAGCTGCCGTCCAGCTCCTTGGTGGCCCAGCAAGCGTGTGCCACCAGCTTGGTCAGGTAGTCCATCTGGGATGCGGAGTGGGTGTTCATCACCGAATAGAGGGCCCAGAAGGGATCTTCCAGCGGCCCCAGCGAGCGGATGGACAGGGAGGGCAGCAGGGCCAGGACCTCGGCGGTGGCCGCGGCGTAGGCCTCGCGCAGCTGGGAGCGGGGCAGGCCGGCGCGCAGCAGGTGCTCGGCCTGCTGCAGCAGGGCTTCCGCCAGCAGAACCACGAAGGCCGCGCCGTCGCCGCAGCTCTCTGCCTGCTTGTGGGCCGCCTCGCGCAGCAGCCGCGCAGCGGGGTGCTCCAGCTCCAGTGCCTGGAGGATGGCCGCCGCGGAGCCCGTGAACACGGTGGTTCCTCTGGCGGTGACCAGGAGCTTCTGCCGGCCGTGGGGCCCGTAGCAAGGCCGGATGACCCTGGCCAAGGTCTGCGCCGCCGGCACGCTGCAAAGCAGGTGCTCCTCCTGCGCCCCCGGGCCCCTGGCGCGCCGTCTCGGCCCTGGCCCCAGGCGCTCGGGCAGAGGCGGCGCCGCTGTGGCTCCGCCGGCCATCGCCTCTGGAAGCGGGGGGCGGGGGCGCCCGGAAGCAGACCTTGGGCGCTTCTTGGAGGGGGGTCGGCGAAGAAAGGTGCCCAATGCCCAGCAGCTGCTGTCTGGAGAAGGGGGCGCTCCCGGATCCGGCAGGGATGATGTTCCTGCAGAGAGCTCAGCCCTCAACCACTCCCCAGACTGGTCTGTAAGGAGCAGGGCTCTGGGGGCCTCTGGAGCCTGGTAGCTGCACCAGGGATTCCCGTGATGAAGTCACAGAGTGGCACATGGAACCAGGGGCAGGGAATGAGGTCACAGAAGGATGCTGCGAGTTTGGGAGGCCCTGCGGGCAGGCGGGGGTGGGGGGCAGGTCTGGGCCACTGGCCCATGAGGGACCCACTCCTATGCACCAGGCCCCAGAATTACATTTATTTTATATATTCATATATATATATAATATATATAATATATTTATATTTATATCTTATATATACATTTATATATATTTATATATTATATATATATTTATATATATATATAAAATCCCGGGTCTCCAGGATCACACCCTGGGCTGAAGGTGGCACTAAACCACTGAGCCACCGGGCTGCCCCCAGAGTTTCATTTAAACTTCGGAGACAGGGGATCCCTGGGTGGCTCAGTGGTTTGGAGCCTGCCTTTGGCCCAGGGAGTGATCCTGGAGTCCTGGGGTCGAGTCCCACGTCGGGCTCCCGGCATGGAGCCTGCTTCACCCTCCTCCTGTGTCTCTCTCTCTCTCTCTCTTTCTCACTGTGTCTATCATAAATAAATAAATAGATCTTTTAAAATAAATAAATAAATAAACTTTGGAGACACCGGGATCAAGTCCCAGGTCAGGCTCCCTGCATAGAGCCTGCTTCTCCCTCTGCCTGTGTCTCTGCCTCTCTCTCTCTGTGTCTGTCATGAATAAATAAATTAAAAATAAATAAATAAATAAACTTTGGAGACAGTGGAGAGGAGAGCCAGTGGAAATACCCACCCATGTCACGTTCCCAATGAAGTGGTAGCTCCTGCCGAGCATGTTGTAGTTGCAGGGGTTTGGTTGTACTTGCTCAGGGAGGGCTGTGTGCTGCTAGCTAGGTGTTGTTACCTGTCTACCTGGGCCTCCTTGGCCACCCCCACCGTTGGTGCTGCTCATTGGGATCTCTACAGTGTTTACAGGCCTGTTTGCCTTCCCGGCTGCAGGTGTGTGATGCTCCTCCTCCTTCCAGTGACAGAGATGTCACCGAGCTGGCAAAGTCAGGTCAAGACAAGGGAGGGAAGGATGCTGGCAACCTACAGAAAAACTATAATGTTTGCAACTGAGGGTCAGTGTCTAGCCTCCCAGTGGTGGGAAAAGTAGAAAACCGCTGGCAGTGACTTTAAGCCCCTCTCTGTCTGTCTTACACTCAGCCCCTAGAATTTCAGTTCCTCCCAGTTGCCCTCCTTCCCTGGCTCTCTCACTCCTCTTCCTCAAATGCAGCCCACTGGGGTAATAGTTTCATAAATATTTATTGAGCACCCACTATGTTCAATGGAATGGGGAATTCCAAGGGACAGGAACGTGGACACGGGGAGGGGAAGAGATTTGCACCAAATGAATACAACTTCTGTAGGTGTTAGGCAGAGCACCAGCTGGAAGTGGTGAAGATTACGATTATTAAGAATAGGGGAAAGACAGAGCAATACCATTCATTTTTCGTTTGGAAAAAACCCTTTTTACTTTAATAGCAGCTGTCCCCAAGCAGGGGGAGCCCCAGAACTCTGAACCTGATTATACCAGTCAGGAATCATGATTGTACGGTGGGCATTGTTTTAATATTTCCTCAGACAAGATGATAGCAAGAAAGAAAAGGAAAGAAATACCTGTGAGAGTGAAATATAATTAAGGGGAAAATGGAGATAATTTTGGAAGAAAAACAAAAAAAAACTTTTCCTCCCAAAACAACTTGATTGCTTTTGTAAAAATGATAGCTATTCATTATAAAAGTTAAAAAGAAAAATGCAAAGAAAGCCGGTGTCATTTGGAATTCCAGCTCGGATAATCATGGTTTGCATTTTGATGAACATTATGACCCTGCACTTCTATTCTTACATAGATTGTTGTGGATTTTTGCAGTTTTCCATAAGTGGATGGTGTGATCCATGTTATATGAGTTATTCTATAATCATTTCCCTCTCAACATTATGGTGACTGGGAGAAATGTTTTTTAAGGAGATATTATGGTGTCTGAAAACTGTGGACAACTGTTTTGACCTCTTTTGATTTTGGAGACTCCTTTAGAAACAGGTGTGTGCCTCCAGGCCCAGGCTTCTGAAAGCCAGTAACCCTGAGAAGAGTGTCATATAACAAATGTTGGGGATGGGGGCAAAGATGACTAGTCTGCTTCTTTATAGAAATGTACACAAAATATAGCAAAGTATGCATGTTTACATTGTTTATATGGATGCAGTTTCTTTTTTAAAAAATAAACACTCCTGGTATATGTTGGGGGAAATCACCTTAGCTCTTTTTCTTAACACTTAACATACATTTTCCCATTTATTTTACTTATTCCACAACTATTTATTGAGCAGCTGCTGAATCATAGAGATGAAAGATGAGTAAGGGCAGACAACTGCAGCCCTTTCCACTAGGGCATCGGGTATGATACAGACAGCCAGGGTGGGACGCTTTCCAGGCCCTGAGAGCTATTGGTATGGGGGAAGCATGGGGCTTGCAGAAGCATCGGTGTGTGTGTGTGTGACACATTGTCATTGGCATGGGGAGAGTGGCGGTCAGGGATGGAGGTGAGGTCTAAAGAAGCAGGAACTGGCCACGTGAGAAATGAAGGGGGCTTGGACAGCCTGATGAACCAAACAAAGGTAATTCTGAAGTCTGGAGCTCCCTGTGGGGAGGAAGGGGGGCAGGGCAGAGGGGATGGACACTTTGGCTGGCCAGGTGGCAGGCTCAGGGAGCCATGCTGAGGAGATGAGACTTCAAGAGTGATGGGTGGGACTTGAGTTCCATTTCCATTGTAAAGGTACATGATTTTATGTTGTGGTATCTTCATCCATTTCACTTCACAGCACAGGGGAATGTGAGGGTCTGGTCATTGTCTTTGACCTTGGAAACAGGCCCCAAACTGTACATTTTGGACCGATTTTTTTTTTTTTAAGATTTTATTTAGTTATTCATGAGAGACACACAGAGAAAGGCAGAGACACAGGCAGAGGGAGAAGTAGGCTCCCCACGGGGCTTGATCCCAGCACCCTGGGATCATGATCTGAGCCCAAGTCAGATGCTCAGCACCGAGCCCCCCAGGTGTCCCTGGACCAAAAATTTTTCACCCACCTTTACATAGCTTAAACTAACCAAGGAACTGCTAAATTGCAACTTTACTTCTCACTATGTGGACACTGTCATTGCTAAATTCACCTGGATTTTATTTATTCTATAAATAAATTGATTAGGTGTAAAAGAAACGTGAATATTTTGTGCCAAGTTTGTCTGCAGTTAACTCATTATATACATTTTCCTGCACACATTTTGACCTGCTAAGGAGAGTAGGCACCAGTATAGGCTGTTTGGTAGTTAAATTGAGTTGAATAATTAAGGTGAGGTCATACTGTACTGGGGGGATTCTTTTTTAAAGACTTTATTTACTTATTTGATAGAGTGAGCACGAGAGAGAACGAGATTACGGGCAGGGGGGAGGGGCAGAGGGAGAAGCAGACTCCCTGCTGAACAAGGAGCCTAGATGGACTCTCATCCCAGGCCCCAGAGATCATGACCTGATGAGCTGAAAGGCAGACGCTTCACCAGCTGAGCCACTGTGTGTGTGTGTGTGTGTGTGTGTGTGTGTGTGTGTGTGTGTGTGGCGTCCAGAGGGTGGATCCTTATTCTGATATGCCTGGTCCTTAGCAGAGGAGAAGAGACACATACCCAGAGAACACCACGTGAGGGCACAGAGACAGGAGGATGGCCATTGGAGGGATGCTCTACAGCCGAGGTCACCAAGGATTGTGGGCAACCACTAGGAGCCGAGGGGCATGACAGCTTCTTCCCTAGAGCCTACCACGAGAAACCAGTCCTGCCAACACCTTGATTTTGGACTTGTAGCTACCAGCACTGTGAAAGAATACATTTCTGTTGCTTTAAGCCCCCCACCTTGTGGTAGTTAGTAGCGGCAGCCCTGGAAACTAACTAACGCAGTAGTAGTCTTGTATTATCAATAAAGGGGAACCTGTGTGTGTGGGGGGGCGGGGCGAGGGTTTGTGGGGAGGTAGGGGGTAGGTTTCTAGTTGCTACCACTTGTTGGCACAATGTTTTTCTATTTCTCTCCTAAATAGACAGGGTTGTCTGCTGACTTCTCCACCTCTGCCCTTCCCCCCACATCCCCAGATGCATTTCTATTAAGATCATGGTCTTGTACACAATGGATGTAAATATTTAATCTTTCTATTTGTACGTATTCCCATGTTTATTTTTCAGTTGCCTGCTTGCCCTTTTTTGTGTTTATCTTGTTAAGTAGTGCCAGGCTTAAATCATAGACCCCTAGAGGGCAAGATTCATATCTATATGAAATGTGCTGCACAACATCTACTTATGCCTCACACTCTTACACACAAATTATTTTTGAAGGTGAATGTTCTGTTTAATTACCTCTTTGATTCTTCCTTTAATTTTTCTGTACAACAGGTACATATTACTGAAATAACTCCTGTAAGGCAATAAGAATTTTTAAAGCTAAAACACACTATGTACTAAATATGAACTAATTTTAATTAATTAATTATTTAAAAAAAGATTCTATTTTTTTTAAGATTTTATTTATTTATTCATGAGAGAGAGAGAGAGAGAGAGAGAGAGAGAGAGGCAGAGACATAGGCAGAGGGAGAAGCAGGCTCCATGCAGTGAGTCTGACGTGGGATTTGATCCTGGGTCTCCAGGATCATGCCCTGGGCTGAAGGCAGGCCCTTAACCGCTGAGCCACCCAAGAATCCCAAGATTTTATTTATGAGAGACACAGGGAGAGAGAGAAAGAGAGAGAGAGAGAGAGAGAGAGAGAGAGAGGCAGAGACACAGGCAGAGGGAGAAGCAGGCTTCCACCAAGGAGCCCCATGTGGGACTTGATCCCGGATCCTAGGATCATGCCCTGAGCCAAAGGCAGATGCTCAACCGCTGAGCCACCCAGGTGTCCCAATATGAACTAATTTTAAATGATTGACATTCTTTTAAAATTTTATTTCTTAAGTAATGTCTACACCAAACATGGGGCTCAAACTTATACTGCTGAGACCAAGAGTGATAGGCTCTACAGACTGAGCCAGCCACAAGCCCCTGAAATTCTTTTAAAGACATTTTTTTTGGAGGGGGGGGGGATGCCTGGGTGGCTTAGCAGTTTGGTGCCTGCCTTTGGCTCAGGGCGTGATCCTGGAGTCCCTCATCGGGCTCCTTGCGTGGAGCCTGCTTCTCCCTCTGCCTGTGTCTCTGCCTCTCTCTCTGTGTCTCTCATGAATAAATAAATCTTAAAAACAAAACAAAACATTTTTTTTTTACTGAAAAAGGACAAAAATTGATATCTTACGACTGCAAAAGTGAAACTTTAACAGTAAAAACATGAACACAAAGATTAGAGGGTGTAGAATTTAAGTTTTCAGTGGTCCTTCTACAACAGTAAGTTTGCTTCCTAAAAAACCCTGAGGAGTTTAAGACTTTACAGGGAAAAAAAAGATAGAGAGAGAGAGACAATTACTAGTGAACCTATGAGAGAGGCTTATAAATATTTTACATTCACTAAAACACAGCAAAACAGACAAACTCTAAATAAAGACCGTATCAGTGACATCTATAGGCCTCCATTAGCAAGAATGGCTATTGTACTGTGAATTTTTATTTACCATCCCTTGTTTGCTAGACTCCTTGAGGGTCTTATTTTGCTTAGTTTCATGAGATGTTGGTTTTTCATTGGTGTAGATAACAATCCTCACCTCCCAAACCACATTCTAAATATTTAATACATATTATGCTGCATGTGCTCTGAAAGATTCAAACATTATAGAAAAATGTCATATAGAAAGTGAAAGTCCCTTGTAATCCAACCCTTCAGAGATGATTACTGCTAATATTATGGTGTATATATACCTTGTTTTAAAAATACCTACATTTTTGTGTACCTATGAAAAAAGTATATATATATGTATTTTCATTTGGTGCTTCCAGACACTTGTGCCTTTCTGATTTTATAATTTTGAGTAACCTCAGCTACATGACTCTTGGCTTTTTGCCATTGTGGTCTCAGGGCTCTGAAATTTGGATCATGGACATGGAAAAACCTTCGCAAAACTTTGTTAAACAGGTATTCTTCGAATCCTTCCTTTGCTTTCTGAGTTGTATTTTATTTGCTCTACCCATGCGAACTTCAGGCCCACAAGCCTGCTATTCTATTTAAACAGATCCCAACTGCTTGTCTGCTCACAGTAGCTGAAGGAATGGAGATTTAAGGCTGGACTTCCTATCCCTTAACATCTTTTCTTTCCAGAAGCATCACTGCACAGACCTCTGTTTCTTAGCTTTTTGTTCATTCTACCCACTTTTCTGTTCTGTCCTCAGTTATTCCTTTTAAAACTTCTCTCCAGCAGGAGTGACTTGCAATTTGCACACACTCTTTTAAATTCTCCCAAGTGCTGAAGAAGTATATTGAAATATCCTGATGTATAATTTTGTGCATGTGAAACTCACAGTTGGAAATGGCTGCTCTAATTTCAGTAATGAACACAGAAAAGCATTTGGATTCATAACCCAATGTTTGAAAGTGTACTTTAAAATGTAATGTGCAAGAAAAGAAAATTGAAGAGAACGAGGAATGAAAAAACTTTAAATATACTGCTTCATAAATTTATCATTAGGCATATACATGTTGCACTTCTATTTATAAATCGGACACTTTTAATTTATAGTGTGCATTTACCACGTCAGCCTCTCCCCGGTCTCAAAAATCCCGTGGCTGTAAATTTAGGAAACTTGAACAAGCCAGCAAGGATTAAGCCCCGTAGGAATTCAAATGACTATCTTCTCAGGCTCCTCATTTCAGCCATTTCAAGGAACTGCTTTTGGTCAGCACAGGCTCTGGAAATGAAACTGTGTATTCTTTGCCCAAATAGAAAACACAATTCAAAGTTTAAGTTCTGGCTGTTGGGAGTCATGGGAGGCGAAGAGCCTGGCTGCGAAACCGGAACCTGCAGCGGGGGCCTCGCACGGAGCTTGCTGCGCGGAGCGGGAGGACCCGCAGTCGGAAGGTCCCCGGTGGGGCGGGCCCGGAGGGCACGCTCCGCGCGGCACAGCTCATCCCCATCCTTCTGCAGATGCTGATAGGTCCTGGTACTCTCCCCCGGTGCTCACGCGCTGGTGCACGCACACTGGTGCACACACGCTGGTGCACGCACACCGGTCGGCAGTGAATGTGAAGCCAAGCCCCGAGGAGTCACCTCCCTAGCAGAAGAGTCCACACGTCCACACGTGTGACGGTCCTTCCCGAGAAAGTGCCCGTTCCCCCGCTTCTAGCCCCACTTTCGCGCACCGCGAGGTGGCTCGGAAATCCTCGCATTTCTGGACAACCCCCCCCCCCCCCCGCCAAGATCGAGTTTTGCGGTTGTTACTGGGAGGGGGGTGTCTTTCGGCGTCTTGGCTCCTCAACATGTCACCCTTCTTTCTGTCTGACAGCTCTACAAACCGTCTCTGGCCCATTTTTTAAATGACGTTACAATAACGAAACTCTCCCCGGAATCGGATCGCGGCGAAGTCGCAGCGCACTCGGCGTCCGCGGGAGCTGCTGGGGCGCCGGGGGCTCGGTCCGGCCGGCCGCGGGGCGGGGTCCCGGGGATCCCGGGGTCCCCGCTGTGTGGGGAGGGGAGTCTCCGCGGCCGCCGGCTCCCGGGCAACCCGAGCGTAGCCCCAGCGGCCCCGCCGCCCTCCTCTCCGAGAGGCGCGCGCCGCGGAGTCCCGCGACCCCGATCCCGGATCGCCTCATCCGCAGCTTGGCGCTTTCCCGAGCCGGAGCCGGAGCCGGAGCCGGAGCCGGAGCCGGAGCCGGAGTCGGAGTCGCGGCGCTGCCCCAGCGGCCGCGTCAGAGGAGCCGAGGGGAGGGGAGGGGAAGGGAGGGGAAGGGAGGGGAGAGGAGGGGAGGGGAGGGGAGGGAGCGGAGCGGGGGGAGGCGGGCGGAGGAGCGGGGGCGGGGGAGGGGCGGTGAGGTCAGCGGCGGCGGCGCGTCCGCGGGCGGCGCATGCGCGGAGCGAGCCCTGTGAGTGGCAGCGGCGGCGCGCGGGGGGCGGCGGGGCCGAGGAGTGGGGGAGGGGGCGGGGGCGTCGCGGCGGCCGTGTGTGGGCGAGACGGCGGCGAGTTTGAGAGGTCTGTGGTGCGGGGCGCCCGGGGGAGACCCGGCGCGGCCCTCGCGCGGCGGCGACGGTCGTGTGTGTGTCTGTGTGTGCTACACGCACACCCGCAAAACTTCCTCCTCCCCGGCCCGGGAGGGCGGGCGCGGGCGCTGAGGGGCCGGCGCTCGCGCCGCCCGGAACCCACAACAACAACTGGAGCAGCTGTCAAAACTTCGCCGCCGCCGCCCGGCCCGACGCGGCCCGCGCGGGGGAGGGGCGGCCGGCGGGGCCGCGACCCCCTGCCCGCCGCCCGCCGCCCGCCGCCGCCCCCCGCGCCGCGGCCCCTGGCTCCTCCCGCCCGCGGGCGCTGGGGGAGGGGCGCGGGCGCAGCCCCGGCCGGCGCCCCCCGCGCCCCCTGAGTTGCCCCGCCCCGCCCGGCGCCCGCCCGCGCCCGCCCGCGCCCGCCCGCCCGCACCGCCAGGCCCCCGCCCGCGCCCCGCCCCGCCCGCCGCCGCCGCCGCCGCCGCCGCCGCCGCCCGCACCTCCCGCCCGGCCGGCCGGCCCCTCCCTCCCGCCCGCGCCCCGCCCGCCGCCCGCCGCCCCCCGCCCCCCGCCCGGCCCCTGCGCGCCGAGGTGCGCGCGCCCGCGCGTATGTGTGTGAGTGCGTGTCCTGCTCGCTCCATGTTGCCGCCTCTCCCGGTACCTGCTGCTGCTCCCGGGGCTGCGGGAAATGCGAGAGGCTGAGCCGGGGAGGAGGAACCCGAGCAGCAGCGGCGGCGGCGGCCGCGGCGGCGGCGGCGGGAGGAGCCCCCCAGGAGGAGGACCGGGATCCATGTGTCTTTCCTGGTGACTAGGATGTCGTCGGAGGAGGACAAGAGCGCGGAGCAGCCGCAGCCGCCGCCACCACCCCCCGAGGAGCCCGGAGCCCCGGCCCCGAGCCCCGCAGCCGCAGACAAAAGACCTCGGGGCCGGCCTCGCAAAGATGGCGCTTCCCCTTTCCAGAGAGCCAGAAAGAAGTAAGTTGAGTGTGAGGGAGCCAGGCCGGGAGCCAGCCGCGGCGCCGGGCCGGAGCTGTCACCGGCGCGCCCGGCCCCCTGCCCCCGCGCGCCCCCGGCCGCCCCCGCGGGGTGGGGGTGGGGCCCGGCGGCCGCGCGGCTCCGGCCCGGGGCGCCCGCCCGCCCGCCTGGCTGGCCGCCCGCCTGCCCCGCGCCCCGCGCCCCGCGCCCCCCACCCGGCCCGGCCCGGCCCGGCCTCCCGCGGGCGCCCGCACCTCACTCCGCCCGGCCGGGCTCCGACGGCCCGCGCCGCCGCCGCCGCCGCACTTTACTTTTTAGTTTGGCCCTTGCGCCCGGCTTTTCTTGGTGCATCTGTGTTGGGAGACGTTTCTGGGAGGTTCTCCCCGGCCTAGCGTGGTCAGCGGGGAAGCACACAGCGCCGCACACCTCGGTGGTCCCCGGACGCGCGCATTGTCAACTACAAAGCAGTCCGCCGCGGGACACTCGCGGAGCTGTCAAAGAGCCGGGCCAGGTGGTCTCCCCGCCGGCCTCGGGGGAGGGGGCGCCGGCAGGACCCGGCCGCCTCCCTTTGTCAGCTAGCTGCCCCTTGAACTTTCCTTGCTCCCGAGCCGGTGCTTTCATCTTCTAATGATAGATTAGGAAGTCCCTCGACTTCTCCGTCCCCTCCCCCCGCCGCCGCACCGCCGGGGCCGGGACTCGGCGCCGGTGTGATCGCGCGGCCGGGGCAGAGCGTGCACAAGTTTGGGGAGCGGAGCGGGCTTCGCGCAGCAGGCCGGGCGTGCACGGCACGTCAGCTCGGACGGAATGCAGATGGAAATGTGGCCCAACTTCTGTCCTGGGAGCCCCCCCACCCCCCACCCCGAGCTGCAGCCGGGTTGGGGAGGGGTTTCCTCGGTACCCGAGCACGCAGCGGGACTTAGACTTGGGTTATTCCATTACTGGAAATGTCTTTGACAAAGCGGTCATTCGGCAACTTTGCTTGGAGATGAAACAGCCCGTTTTAGTGCATGCAGCGAGTGGCTGGGCTCTTGCGGCTCCTGACGGTGCCATGGAAGGTCTGCGACTGTCTTCGGAAGTTGTAGAATGGCGTGTGTTGCTTACTCATTTCATTCTGGGATCCCAGCTCATTGAGCCGCCGGCGTGGAAGGGTGCAGGGGGACGCGGGGGAGAGCGGCGCGTTTACGCAGAGTCCGCTGCTGCTGCTGCTGCTGCTGCTGCTGCTGCTGCTGTGCTCGGGCGCTTTCGGTTGGTGATCTTACTGTTATGCTCGGTGGTACGTAGTAGAAGCAGCAGTGTTCACCGAGGCAGAGCCAGGCAGGGCTGTGGGAAACCCACGAAGCCCCGGCTGGATGTTCTCTTTCCTGCTTTGCTGTCCTTTTACAATGAAAATGATTCAGGCCCTTTAACTTGCCTCCATATTTTTATTTCCAGCTCTTACCACCTATGACAAATCATGAGAGAAACAAGTACAGGATATGTGTACATTATTGCATTCGCCTCTTTGGGATACAAAGTTAGAGTTTATTATGCCGCTAGCGAGCATTGTAATGACATGTCTGCTATAAAAATATGCCATTATTATTATTTCTCTATTAAGTGGCATTTGGAGAAGGAAAGTGGTGTTTTAAGTGACTTTAAACTTTGTCACTTTTTTGTGTCCTTTAAAGCAACGTATATCAAGCCTTATTTGGGGTTTAACTTAATTGCTTCCCATTTGACTCCTCTTGGTTTCTTGCTGAATATTAATTTGATATGTTTTAGATTTGCTCTTAGATCCTTGCTGTAGGAAGAGTAGACCCATCTGTGTTGTCACGCCCCTCACCCATACACATGCAAGTGCGTGCGCGCGCACACACAAGCACACAGACACAGCTCCCCTGAGATCGAAATGAGTTCATTTGTATTAGTGCAGCCTCTGGGTACACCGGAAGAAAGGTTGGATTAGGGTATTACCAGTATATTATTTTAATTTTTATCTCATCTTACGAATAAAGAAAAAGCAGTCCTTTGAGAAATTAAAAAATTTCTACAGAATGATGCTAACAGTATAAAAACATCAATACTTTGGGAAACCTTTAGCACAATTCTAAGTCTTAAGAGAGTTTTCTTTCTTGGATTTGAGAGGTGATTCAGCATTCCTTATACGAAATTTAGTGGTAACTTTGGTGATTCCAAACTTTTTAGTGCTTTTTAAAAAATTAGGTGTGTCCTTTGAAGGGAATGAATCTCCATTTGTTTTAGAAACATGTAAGTGGAAACTAATACGTGAGCTGGAAAGCAAAGAGAAGAATTTTCAGTTGTGTGTCTCTATACGGTGTTGCAAGGACCCTACACTTGGGTAGTGAAGATCCTGAAAGTGAAACGGCACTGTAACAGATGTAAATTAGGTTTGTAAATGCTAAAATTACATGGGACTGCAAATACTTATCTAAGAAATGAAAAAAAAAAGTATGTTTTGTGAAGTGCAATGGAGATGCAAGTTTTTAAGTTGGCCCTGTCACTTGGATGGTCACCAACTGGGTGGTTTTATGCTAGAGAAGATGTCTTATGACAGTTGTTTTTAAAGTGGGTTTGCGTATTTGTCTTTGGATTTAGAAAAAGAGGGTAACCATGCTCTGCTAATTTTACTTTCTTTGAGTTTGAATATTTGAATTTTTAATAATTAGGTAAGTAAGCTTAGCGTTTTCTTGTTTTATGCTGTTAGATAATTTTTGATTTATCGTATTTATATAGTTATTAGTTTTAATGAACTATTGTTATCTTAAAATTGTTTACTAAAATCAAGAGTTTTAAACTGAAGCTATTGATCTTAGAGGCATTTTGAAAAGTAGATCTATAAGGATTTCCTGTTGCACAAATGTGAAGTGGAACAGTGAAATTTACATTTGTTTAAAAGTTCTTAACAGTAAGGACTATCTAATAATTGGTTATTTGGAATAGTTTATAATATTTATTAGAGGTACAGGTCTTTCCATTGGTGAAGAAGCTCCTGCCACAGAGTAGGCACAAACTAGAGGTGTAATTCTCTGTTAATATTTAGGAATGTTTTACCAAAGCTTTGATATTATTTTTCCTTCCTTGGAATATATATTCACATTACTAAATTGGGAAGACAACCATTCTACCATATATATATATATATATATATATATATATATATATATGTATTTTTTTTTTAACTAAGTCAACAAAGTTAATGTTAGGGATGGGGTGGGTGTGGGGGTGGGGGTGGTGGAGAAGCAGGTGGTGGGGATAGGATTTCTGAGGCACTATCCTTGACTCTTTTTGAAAAAACTCTCTTTATATACTGAACCACTTTCTTTTCAAAGGGCAATTACTGTTATTAGAAAGCCACCTTGAGCCTTATTGTTGTAGAAAATTGGGCACAACACAGTGATGTCATAGAGGGGACAGAAAAAAAAAAAAACTCTGCTGCAGATGACTGTTGCTATTCTATATTTGTAAGTCCCTTCCCCTTTTAAAAATCTCATTTCCATAGCTGTGAACTTGAAATAAAAAGGTGGATTGCGGGATCCCTGGGTGGCGCAGCGGTTTAGCGCCTGCCTTTGGCCCAGGGCGCGATCCTGGAGACCCGGGATCGAATCCCGCGTCGGGCTCCCGGAGCATGGAGCCTGCTTCTCCCTCTGCCTGTGTCTCTGCCTCTCTCTCTCTCTCTCTCTGTGTGTGACTATCATAAATAAATAAAAAAATAAAAATTAAAAAAAAAAAGGTGGATTGCATTTAAATATATGCAGTTTCATAAAGCAACAATTTGTAGTCGAAAGATACCACTGTTATTATTCATGCTTGAGATAATGCAAATTTGTAATTTGTATGATAGTAATTCTTTTTATTTTTCAAGAAATTAGATACATGGAAATTTTGGCAATTACTGGTCTCTGGTACTTAATAAGCATTGGAATGTTTTAATGTACTTGAAAAGCTGGTCCAGGAATGGCAGCCTCTCATCTGTTAGGTGGTTGTTCTCCAACCTGACCTCATTGTAGTTTGCTATTGTCTTGTTGGTCTTATTCATGAAATCTCTAGTCTTTGAGAATGTTATTAGTCTAATATTCAATTTTATGTTCAGTATATTGGTTATTACTATATAAACTTGATATACATGGGTTTCCATGTGAATTAAGTATCAGAATTATTTTCCCATTCTGAAAATACTGATTTAATACATTTTCCTACTAGCTCAGTTAATTCTGCCTATGCCATATTTGTAGTCAGTTTGCAGGGTCACAAAAACACTGCTCTACCCGCCCCTCTCCGCCCCCCACCTTTTTGCAAAACTTCATGGTATTCCCCAGGCCACAATCAGATAGTGCTTGTCCAACTTTGTATCGTTAAGCCACGTGTAGCTATGACTGAAGGGCTTCCCTGAAACCTCATTTCCAAAATGAAAATGGTCAGTTTTTAGTTATAGATTAGATGCTCTCTGTGATCTTGGCTGGTGGGGAGGTATAAGATACCTTGCATAGGATTTGATACAGTTTTTAATCCATGAGATGTTTGGACTGAACATAATTTTTAGCTGATATAGAATAAATTTACCAGTCTGTGTGTGCGTTTGAGAGAGATTCCCTTTCTTTTTCCTTTATTGTTTTGGCCCATCTTTAAATTTCAACAAGCTGATTAATACCTTCCTCCTCTTTTTAAAAATTGTCTTTATCATGTTTGTGCTACAGTGTCTATTTTCAGAACTTCTTGGCAGTAGGAGTTGCAAAAGTTATGGAGTGAAATAGGGACAATTTCTTCTCTCTCTCTCTCTCTCTCTCTCTCTCTTTGGTGATGGCCTGCATATAAATGTATGCTTGTGGTTAGTGTGAAAATTTAATGGAAAGACCAATTGTGAGTTTGTGATGGGAATTGTCGGTCTCTATGCAGAATTTGAAAGGCTTAAGAACACAAGAGAAACAGATGACACAGCTCTTTTTGCCCTTTGTCTAGAAAAAATTCTCATGTAAAAGATGGGAAAGTTGTTTGACTTTGCTTTTGGTATTAATTTTGTGAAAGCAGTAACTATGTATGATACACAAGTGTTGAAATTGTTTTAAGAAGTCTGGGAAATACTCTCCTGTAACTTTTTATTTTTTTGTTTGTTTTTTAAAAGATTTTATTTATTTATTCGTGAGAGAGGCAGAGACACAGGCAGAGAGAGCAGCAGGCTCCATGCAGGGAGCCCGATGTGGGACTCGATCCCGGGACTCCAGGATAACACCAGGCGCTAAACAACTGAGCCACCCAGGTGTCCCTCTCCTGTAACTTTTTAGATCTTTCGTTTGGCACATGTTATTCAAGGAGCCTGTAAGTGTTAAGTGCATGTAGGGGTGGACAGTCACCTATGGAAGAAAGATCACTGTGGCCAACAGGGATCTGCAAGATTTGGAGTTAGAACTTGAAGGATTGATAGGATTTAGTCAAGTATAGTGAGAAAGTTAGAGTGTGTTGTGGGGTAGCAGTGTGAGTGAAGTTATTGAAGCAGGAAATGTAAAATGTATTTTCTTGGTGGAGTGTGACTAGAACAGAGGCTTAATGTGGGAATTGGGGTCATGCCATGATGGTCCTTGAATGCCAGGCTAATGAGTTTGGGCTTTGTAGTCCAGGGGTTATAAACTGTTTACAGGGACTAGGTAGGTAATTGAAATGATTGCATGCAGCTTGTAAGATCCTGAAAGACAGCTGACATAACTTAAGGCCTTGAGTTGGGGAAAAATTGGTGAGTAAAAACAGCCTGAAGGGTTCTAGGAATCTTATGCTTTGCTTAAGTGCAGCTGATAGACAATTCTGGCTGATGGTTGCCATGTGAGACTGTCAGATGTTGTTTTTTTAGATACTTTGGTTTTTCAAGAGAGACTGGGAACTTGGAATTTTATGTGAAATCTCTTCTTAAGTATCTTCAATTAAGATCTAAAACACTATTTGGGACTACATCTTGTAGGTCAGGTTTAATATGTGGTGTGTTACAGGTCTTCAAATTGCTCTGCTTTATACTCAGGTTATTTTATTTTTTAAGTTAATTTTTTAAAAAGCAGATATTTGCAGTCTTCCAGGGGACAGTCATGTTATCAAATTACTTTGTATTCTTTGTGCATTTTATACAGTTGAGTGTAGGTACTGTAATACTTGGTGATTTGATGGCAACTATTTTAGGAAAGCCACCCTGGTAATATGAAGAGAGGAGTTACCTGGAGGCAGAGATTAACAGCCTGTTGCAATAATCATGGTGTGAGGTGATCAAGGCAGACGGTATATTGTTGGTAATGTGGATGGAAAGGAAGAGAGATTTCAGTCAGTGCAGGGGAGGAAATTTGGTTTCTGGCATAGATGTCGAGGAGATAGAAACGTCTGGGAGTATTTGGGGGTGTAGCATTGAAGCTTAGGAGCTCCATTAGGATAAGTGATTAAAGATGTGACTTCCTTGAAATCACTGAGAATATGGAGTGTCTGTGGAATTTAGTCCTTTTATTAAGTACTTTATTAAGAGCTTTTCTTAGGACATAGTGGGGGTGGGGTAGGAAGGGACCAAGAAAGCCCATAAAAACTAGAAAGGAAATTATAATAGATTCCTACAAATGGGCAAGTATGTATGTGCAAAGATGCTCATGGCAGCAGAGAAAATTAGAAAATGAGTAAAGAAAAATTGGCTGCAGCAAAATACCCATCAGTGGACCTGCCATGCAGTTTATCAGGACAGAGAGATGGACCTGTGGGTACCAAAGTGGGAGAATGTCTAAAACATTTGTTGACTTGAGGAAAAACTTCTAAAGGTTGCAAAGCAGTAAGTTTAGTACTAACTCTATTTTGTAAAGGGCACACAACCCCAAATTTTATGCAGATATTTTGTGTATAGAAAGTTATTTGGGGGATCCCTGGGTGGCGCAGCGGTTTGGCGCCTGCCTTTGGCCCAGGGCGCGATCCTGGAGACCCGGGATCGAATCCCACGTCGGGCTCCCGGTGCATGGAGCCTGCTTCTCCCTCTGCCTATGTCTCTCTCTCTCTCTCTCACTCTCTCTCTCTCTCACTGTGTGCCTATCATGAATAAATAAAATAAAATTAAAAAAAAAAAAAAGAAAGTTATTTGGAAGAATACATAACATTATTAATACTTCTGGGGAGTATATACTCTTGTATGTACATCTGTGCACTTTTTATTTATGTTTGTTTATGTATTTATTTTAGAGAGCAGATGAGGGGAGGAGCAGAGGGAGAGAATCCTAAGACTCTGCTGAGCATGGAGCCCAATGCGGGACTCGGTCTCACAACCCCGAGACCATGACCCAAGCCAAAACCAAGAGTTGGACACTTAGCCAGCTGAGCCACCCAGGTGCCCCTTTATGCAATTTTTATTTTTATTTTTTAAAGATTTATTTATTTATGATAGAGAGAGAGAGAGAGAGAGAGAGAGAGAGAGAGAGGGCAGAGACACAGGAGGAGGGAGAAGCAGGCTCCATGCCGGGAGCCTGACGCGGGACTTGATCCCGGGACTCCAGGATCACGCCCTGAGCCAAAGGCAGGCGCTAAACCGCTGAGCCACCCAGGGATCCCCCTCTATGCAATTTTTAAAAAACCAATAACGTGAAGCCATAATCATGTTTTACAAATGAGAAAACGAAGTTCTGGGGGATATCACAGGTTTAAGTACCAAGATTGCTTGAATTGAAATCCAGGTTCCAATACTTAATAACTGCTTGATTTTGGGAAGTTACTGGACTTTTTGCTGCCTTGGTTGCCTCATCTACAGAGTGCACATACTAGCACACCTAGTTTAGGATTGTTGTGAATTTGTGTACGTGTAGAATTTAGAATAGTGTCTGGCACAAACTAAGCGCTATTAAGAGGTACTATTATAAGAATTTGGTAATATTTGTTATTGTCACTATCATCAGTTATCAACATTTTTCTGATATCCTAGAACTTGTTAGGGACAGACATGTGATGAGATGTCAGACTCACTCTAAAAATGTCATGGCAGGGGATCCGTGGGTGGGTCAGCGGTTTGGCACCTGCCTTCGGCCCAGGGCGTGATCCTGGAGTCCCGGGGTGGAGTCCTGTGTGGGGCTCCCTGCAAGGAGCCTGCTTCTCCCTCTGCCTGTGTCTCTGCCCCCCCCCCCCCCCATCTCTCATGAATAAATAAATAAAATCTTTAAAAAAAAATAAAAATGTCATGGCATAAAATAATGTAGTAGTTATTGGGGGTGGGAGGGGACGATAAAGATTTCCTTTCTGCACAGCTGTCCCTAATAAAGACAAAAAGAAGAAAGATAAAAAAGCTAGGTCAGCAGAAATCTCTATAGAATGTTTCTTATTATGAGGAACACATGAAGAGCAAAAGCAGTTCTTGAAGCTGTATATGTAGTACTGTTACTACAGAATTATTAAAAATTTTTCATTATCCAAACTTGTGAATGTGGTCATAGTGATTTTTTTCATATTACTGCCGACCCTGTTTTTATTAGTAGGTCTTCCTGAGATTTCCTTTCAGGTGGTTTAAATGATTTCTTATGTCTTTCATACTGGGTCACTTTTAATCTTTACTTCTTAGTATAATCATTTACATTAGAAGCAGCATAGCCAGTGGTTGTAGGAAGTCTGTGTGATTGTGTTGTTAATTCCGTCTTTTAGTGGAGCCTAGTAACAAATAAACAACTTCCTGATTTCCTGATCTTGGGGATCCTAGTGGCATATACCACATGTCTGGAGTAAGCACCCAGTTGCATGTAAAGTAACAATATGAAACATATTAAAGAATTAATTATATTTTTTACCTTAAAGCTCTCACCATCTAATTGTTCTACCAAGGTTGAAGTATTTGGTTAGTATGGCCAAGCTTACTCATATCAGACATACATACTTAGAGTCATAGAATGTTAAAAACCAGGTGAGCATTCTAAGAACATTTCATCTAAACCCTCATTTTCAGACAGCTGAGCCTCAGAGAGGTGATCACATGCTATAGATCATACATAAAGGTCTTAACCTGCACAGTAATTAAGGGGGAGAAGGTAGTCGATTATGTTGGTGACCCCCAATGAACCATGCCTGCTGGAATTTATGCTGTTGTATGGTCACCTCCCCATGTATCTTATCTTGCCCTATGACTCACTTTAACCAGTCGAATGCAGCAAAAATGGCTCTGTGCTAGTTTGGGGCCTAAGATTGAAGGAGGCCAGGAATTTCTGCTTTTGCACGCTTAGGAGCCCGAGTCACCACATAAGAAGGCAGGTCCTACCCTGCTGGAGAAACTGTGGACAGGGAGGGATTCTGGACTACACGGAAAAAAAAGAAGCCCAGTGTCCCAGCTGAGTTCAGCCCATTGTCAAATTTCTTCATTAAATGCAGCTACAGAAGTGACCACTGGTAAAACTAGCAGAGGAACCAGGCAGCTGAGTCTAGCCTATATTGCAAAATTATGAATAAATAAAAATGGTTGTTTTAGGGATCCCTGGGTGGCTCAGGGGTTTAGCGCCTGCCTTCAGCCCAAAGCGTGATCTTGGAGACCCAGGATCGAGTCCCACATCGGGCTCCCTGCATGGAGCCTGCTTCTCCCTTTGCCTATGTCTCTGCCTCTCTGTCTCTCTCATGAATAAATAAATAAAATCTTAAAAAAAAAGGTTGTTTTAATCTATTAGATTTTGTGGTGGTTTGTTATATATCAGTATAAAATGGAAGCAGATGGTTTTGCAAATTAAGAGACTAAGAACAAAAACTATTTGAGATACAAATGATAAAAATCATTGCGTCTTTTGCCTTTTTTTTTTTTTTTTTTTTAGATTTATTTGACAGAGCACAAGGAGGAGGGAATGGGAGTGGGAGAGGGAGAAGCAGACTCTGCAGAGCAGAGAGGGGCTCCATCCAGGACCCTGGGATTAGGATTACCACCTGAGCCCAAGGCAGACACTCAACCGACTGGGCTACCCAGCCACCCCAAAAATCATTATTTTTCAACTTTTTTACTGAGATAAATGAGGCTGCCCCTAACTTTTGCTTCTTATTTCACTAAGGTGTTTTGAAATAGAAGTGGATTTTTATTATTGGGGAATTTCCTTAGGATTTTATTTATTCATGAAAGACAGAGAGAGGCAGAGAACATAGGCAGAGAGAGAAGCAGGTTCCATGCAGGGAGCCTGATGTGGCACTTGATCCAGGGACACCTGGATCACACCCTGGGCTGAAGGCAGGCGCTCAACAGCTGAGCCACCCAGGGGTCCCATATTATTGGAGAATTTAAATGGTCTTTAAAAATGTAGTTGTCACAATGTAGATCAGACTATAATTAGATAATATGTAATGGTAAGATAAAATAATTATGGTAATCAGCTTCTAAAAAGACACTATTGGGCAGCCCGGGTGGCTCAGCAGGTTAGCACTACCTTTGGTCCAGGGCGTGATCCTGGTGTCCCTGGATCGAGTTCCACGTCGGGTTCCCTGCGTGGAGCCTGCTTCTCCCTCTGCCTGTGTCTCTGCCTCTCTCTCTCGCTCTGTCTCTCATGAATAAATAAATAAAAATCTTAAAAAAAAAAAAGACACTATTTTACTTTTGTGACTTTTACAGGTATTTTCTACATATCTGCAGATTAACAGTCTCTGTGTCAGGATCCCTGGGTTCTATTCCTGGGTCTGGATTGGGTTTATCTTTATGTGAAAGAAAACCCCTAACTAACAGTGACTGGAATAGGAATGTTTATTTCTCTCACATCAAACCTGGAGGGTAGGTGCTAGCCCTGGTATGGTACCTTTGCACTGCAAAATCATCAGGGACTTGGTTCCTTTTATTTCTCTGCTCAGACATTTCTAGGATAAGGCCTTTGCCCTCAGATTTCATGATGGCTTCTAGAGGACTACTCATTACATCCATGTCCACTGAAGTAGAATCGAGGAAGAGTAGACCAAGGGTGCAATTTCTGTCTTTAAAACACTCTTCTAAGAAGTACCATATGCTTCAGCTTGTTTGTAATTGGTTGGAGTCTAGTCATATGGCCATATGTGGCTGCAGAGGAGGCTGGGAGTGCATTGCTGCCTAGAATAGATTTAGAGCCTTGTTGCTAAGAGAGGGAGTGGACACTGCAGGAACAGCCAGTAGTCTCCACTACTGTGAGCAACCAGTTTGTCTCCAGAGGCTTAGGTTTTCTCGTGTGTGAAAATGATGATATAGAACCACTTGAGATGGCAGAGAGATTTCATACTGAGGGCCAGTCCTAGTTGATTAGTAGTGACTACTTGCAGTGTTCTGTGGAACCCCACCTGAGTCCTAGTACTTGCCCTCAGCAGGGTGAGGCAGTAGAGGAAGGCTTTATTTTGGGTAAATAGGGGAGTGATAGCATGCTGTCATTTATATACTGTGCTACATACTTCAGCTTTTTTTTTTTTTTTTTTAATTTTTATTTATTTATGATAGTCACAGAGAGAGAGAGAGAGAGGCAGAGACACAGGCAGAGGGAGAAGCAGGCTCCATGCACCGGGAGCCCGATGTGGGATTCGATCCCGGGTCTCCAGGATCGCGCCCTGGGCCAAAGGCAGGCGCCAAACCGCTGCGCCACCCAGGGATCCCTACTTCAGCTTTTTTTATGAGTAGTTACTTCAGTTTTTAAAATCCTTTCATAGAAAATATTTGCTTGTTTTGTTAACTTTTGGATTATCTTTTTTCCTCTTAAAGATACCCTATTTTTTTTTATTAAAGATTTTAAAGATATCCTAAAATTCATTCCATATTTAAAAAGTTTGCTAATAAACTGGAGACCCAACTGTATGCAGAACATTCTCAACACTGGAGATTGGAATGATATAGAGAAATTAATATTAAACTTCTTAATAAAGTGTGTATCAGAATAGCCTGAATATGTCGGGGATAACAAACAGGCTCAAGTAAGTCTTAGTTGCCTCAGTCAACAACAGTTGATTTCTTGCTTATGCTGTGTGTTCATCATAGGCTGGCTTGGGAGCTTTGCTCTACAACAGCTACACCCAGGCTGGGATCCCTGGGTGGCGCAGCGGTTTGGCGCGTGCCTTTGGCCCAGGGCGCGATCCTGGAGACCCGAGATCGAATCCCACATCAGGCTCCCGGTGCATGGAGCCTGCTTCTCCCTCTGCCTATGTCTCTGCCTCTCTCTCTCTCTCTCTGTGACTATCATAAAAAAAAAAAAAAATAAAATAAAATAAATAAGCTACACCCAGGCCAAGGCAGGAAAAGGAGAACATGGTAGGTTGTGCTCTCTCTTAAAGACTTAAAGCAACGGCATTATGTCAGTTCTGTTTATGTTTCACTGGCCTGAGAATGTCACATGGTAGCACCTAACTTGAAGAGGGCATGGAGGCAAAATCCTATCATATTTCTGGAGGAAGAACTAGAAGTATTGGGTGAAGAGCGCTAGTCAGCACCATATAGAGTAATATTTTCACCCAAGAATTCATATTTCACTTTGGAGTATGTTTTGTTACCTATAAATGAATATGACCATCAGGTAGACTGCTATACTACAATGTATTAATCAAGGTGATGTGTTTAATAATACTATTAAATATACAAAACATTTTCCAGAGGTAGAAATAATACAGGAGTCATAGGGCTTGGATTCCTTTTTTTTTTTTTTTTTATTTATTCATGAGAGACCCACAGAGAGAGGCAGAGAGAGAAGCACGCTCCACACAGGGAGTGGGGCTTGGATTCTTTTTTTTTTTTTTTTTAATTTTTATTTATTTATGATAGTCACAGAGAGAGAGAGAGAGGCAGAGACATAGGCAGAGGGAGAAGCAGGCTCCATGCACCGGGAGCCTGATGTGGGATTCGATCTCGGGTCTCCAGGATCGCGCCCTGGGCCAAAGGCAGGCGCCAAACCGCTGCACCATCCAGGGATCCCTGGGGCTTGGATTCTTGATTCTTTACTTTGTGCTTGTTTCCTTCCTCCACCCACCTGAAAGGAGGAAAGGCATCAAATGTTAAAATTGGTATGTGGTGTTAGAGTATAGGCATTTTAAACCTGTCTTTTTTTTTTTTTTTTTTAATTTTTTTAATTTATTTATGATAGTCACCAAGAGAGAGGGAGAGAGGCAGAGACACAGGCAGAGGGAGAAGCAGGCTCCATGCACCGGGAGCCCGATGTGGGATTCGATCCCGGGTCTCCAGGATCGCGCCCTGGGCCAAAGGCAGGCGCCAAACCGCTGCGCCACCCAGGGATCCCTAAACCTGTCTTTTCAAAGTTTTTACAGCATATGTTTTCAGTCTGGGTTACTTTGGCTATTTGTTTTCTATTAATTACCAAAGGAAGAAGTTACTGTGAATCTACTATGTGTGTATGCTGGAGAAACCAAATAAGATGATCCCTACCCTCAGCATCTACCAATTCAGTACGCACTGTACAGGAAGATGGCACATCCTGTGATGGAACATGGTGCACAGTGCTAGGGAGCTAGAGAAGGAGGAACTTAAGGCAGGGGTGTTAAGACACGAAAACTTTGGAGTCGAGTCCTGTAGAATGAAAACAAATTTAACTGAAGGGAGTAGAGGGGTGAGGAACAACTAGTCCATGGCCATTATGGGTTAGTTGCTTCCAGGGCTTACCAGAAGGTCATGCTTCACAGTCACATGCAGTAGACTCATTGGGTCTCGTTTCACAGATGAAGGAACTGTTTCAGGAAGATCACATAGTTGGTAAGTGATGCAGTCAGGATTTGGATCCAGGTGTGTTTGACTCAGGTCTTTGTTTTTTAAGAAACAAATTTTCAGCTATAAGATGAATTAAGTTTGAGGATCTAAATATAATATGGTGACTATAGTTGATAACTGTGTATTATAGAATTGGAATTTGCTGTGAGAATAAAACTTAAATGTTTGCACACACACACGAAGAAGATAAATATGTGAGATGATAGATGTATTAGTTAACTAGATAGGTGGGAGGAATCCTTTCATGGTGTATATGTATATCAAATCATGATGTGCACTTGAAATATCTTACAATTTTGTCATTTATAGCTCAATAAAGTTAAGAAAAAAAAGCTCACCAAACCAACCAACCAACCAAACAAACAAAAAAAACCCTTCTGGTTAATAATATCTGAGAAAATGAGAAAGGGAAAGTAAATTGAGAATTTTGAATTTTTACTGTAGGCAGTAGGGAGCCATTGAAGATTTTAAACAGAAGAGTAACAATGTAACTTGGTTAGAAAATAACTTTGGCAACAACAAGGAAGATGAAACAGAGAGGATATATGTTACAAGAGACCAGAATGAGAACCCAAAGTGATTTTCCATACTACTCTTTTTCATCAAGAAATAATACTTGCAAAAAAAAAAAAAAGAAAAAGAAAAAGAAAGAAAAAAAAAATACTTGCCTAACTTTTATTTTCAAATTTTCCATCCTCAGAACTAGAAAGACCTTCACTGTTATCAATTCCAGTGTCTTCATTTTATGGATTAGGAAATGAAGTGCCAACAGGCTGATTTGACATCTGAGATTACACTTTAAGATCTGGAGATGATGATCTTTTGTCAAACTGGTACTTATCCTAAGTTCCATTATGCTAGGTTCCAGTGTAGACCTATGCCTGGAAAAATATCTTGGAGGTCCATCCATGTTGTTGCATTTATTAACAGTTTATTTCTTTATGTTGACGAGTAGTATTCCACTGTATAGATGTGCCATATTTTATCAATTCATCAGTTAATGGACTTTTGGATTGTTTGCAGTATTTTGTCTACCATGAATAATGCTGCTGAACATCTGGAAAATGTTTTGGATAAATGCTTTTATTTCTCTGAGTAGGTACCTAGGTATAGAGATTGCTTGGTTATATGGTTAATGTATATTTAAATTTTTTAGAAACTTCCAGACTTTTCCAAAGTTCCTGTACCGTATTACATTCTCATTAACATTGTATGAAGGTTTGTAGCTTTGCTGATGCTTGGAATTGTCAATCTTCTTGATTTTAGCTGTTGTAGTGGGTGTGTAGTGATATCTCATTGTGGTTTTAATTTGCATTTCTCTAATTTATGATGTTGAACATTTTTTCAAATACTTATTTACCATTTCTGTGGTAAAGTATCAATTCTATTGGTGAAATATAAATTTTAATCTTTTCCCTATTTTGTGTGCTTGTGCATCTTAGTTTTTAGTCACAAGAGTTCTTTATATATGTATACATATCAGACTATTTTATTTATTTATTTATTTAACTTATTTTTATTTTTATTTATTTATTCATGAGAGAGAGACACACAGAGAGAGAGAGAGAGAGAGAGAGAGAGGCAGAGGGAGAAGCAGGCTCCATCAGGGAGCCCGACGTGGGACTTGATCCCGGGTCTCCAGGACCAGGCCCTGGACCAAAGGCAGTGCTAAACCGCTGAGCCACCCGGGCTGCCCCCAGACTATTTTTTTTTTTTTTTTTTTTTAATTTTTTTTTTTATTTATTTATGATAGTCACAGAGAGAGAGAGAGAGAGAGGCAGAGACACAGGCAGATGGAGAAGCAGGCTCCATGCACCGGGAGCCCGATGTGGGATTCGATCCCGGGTCTCCAGGATCGCGCCCTGGGCCAAAGGCAGGCGCCAAACCACTGCGCCACCCAGGGATCCCTATTTTTTTTAGAGCAGTTTTAGGTTCACAACAAAACTGAGAGGAAGATACAGCGATTTCTCGTAGCCCATCCCTACTTCCACACATACATAGCTTCCCCCATTATCAGCACCCTCTATTAGAGTGGTACATTTGTTAGAGTTGATGAGCCTACCTTGACAACACCTCATTATCATCCAGAGTCCATAGTTGACATTAGGGTTCATTCTTGGTGTTGTACATTCTGTGGGTTTTGAAAAATGTATAATGATGTGTATCTACGTGATGTGTATCTAACTCTGTAGAGTTAGTTTCACTTCCAAAACAATCCTCTGTTCTGCCTTATTCATCCCATCCTTCTTACCCCTGTCAAGTACTGCCATTTCTTTTTAAGCTATATCCATAGTTTGCCTTCTTTATATATTTTTTGTACAAGTCCTTTATGAGTTAAATCATTTACAGGTATTCTAGTCTCTGACTTATTCTTACTCCCTTTTTAATGATGTTTATTGAAAGGCTAAGGTTTCCAATTTTGATGAAATTCAGTTTATCAGTTTTTTTCTCTTATGGAATTATGATTTTCATACCATATCTAAGAGCTCTTGTGAAGGCTAAGATTTAAAAAATCTATGGTTCCTTCTAGAAGCTTTTATAGTGTTCCCTTTAAGGTCAGTGATATGTTTAATTGATTTTTGTGTATGGTGTGAGGTAAGGTCTAAGTTTATTATTTTGCATATGGATATAGAGTCATTCCAGCACCATTTGTTGAAGACTGTTCTTTCCTCATTGAATTGTAACATCACTTGATCATAAACTCCTAGGTTTATTTCTGGACTCTCCCATTGATTTGTATGTCTTTCCTTACACTAATATTACATTATCTTGATTACTATATCTTTATTATAAATTTTGAAATCAAGTAATCTAATTCCCCTAACATTGTTCTTCTCCAAAGTTGTTATGGCTATTATAGGTCTTTTGCATTATCATACAAATTTTATGGTCAGCCTGCCAGTTTCTACCAAAAATGTATTGGGTATTTGATAGGAATTGCATTGAATCTTTAGATCAGGGATGCCTGGATGGCTCAGTGGTTGGCCGTCTGCCTTTGGCTCAGGGCGTGATCCTGGGGTCCTGGGATCGAGTCCTGCATCAGGTTTCACATGGGGAGCCTGCTTCTCCCTCTGCCTGTCTCTGCCTTCTCTCTCTCTCTCTCTCATGAATAAATAAATCTTAAAAAAAATCTTTAGATCAATCTTGAGAGAATTGATATCTTACTATTTTTTTTTAAGTTGTATTATTAATCTTTACATCCCAAGTGGGGCTTGAACTTCTGACCCTGAGATCAAGAGTCATAGAGATCAAGAGTCACATGCTTTTTCCAACTGAGCCAGCCAGGTGCCCTGATACCTTACTATTTCAATACACAAGATTATATTGAATCTGTAAATCAATCTTGAGAGAACTGATACCTTACTATTTCAGTACATGAGATCATGTATCTCTTCATTTTATTTTATTTTGTAAAGATTTTGTTTATTCATAGACACAGAGAGACAGAGACACAGGCAGAGGGAGAGGGAGAAGCAGGCTCCATGCAGGGAGCCCGACGTGGGACTCGATCCCGGGTCTCCAGGATCACACCCCGGGCTGCAGGCGGTGCCAAACCGCTGCGCCACTGGGGCTGCCCATGTATCTCTTTATTTTAGTCTTTAATTTAGCAATTGTATATTTATATAAATATATTTTCAGTGTGCAGGTTTTGTGTTTTTTGTTTTTTGTTTTTTTTTTGTTAAAATTCTTTTTAATTTTTTAATTTTTAATTTTATTTATTTATGACAGTCACACACACACACACAGAGAGAGGCGGAGACACAGGCAGAGGGAGAAGCAGGCTCCATGCACCAGGAGCCCGACGTGGGATTTGATCCCGGGTCTCCAGGATTGCGCCCTGGGCCAAAGGCAGGCGCTAAACCGCTGCGCCACCCAGGGATCCCAAAATCCTTTTTAAAAAAGATTTATTTGAGAGAACACTGTAGCAGGAGCATGGGGAGGGGCAGAGGGACAAGTAGACTCATCACTGAGCCTGGAGCTGGAGGTGGGACTCAATCCCAGGACAATGAGATCTTGACCTGAGCTGAAGTCAGATACTTAACTGAGCCACCCAGGAGCCCCTGGTTAAATTTATTTCTAAGTATTTAGTTCTTTTTGATGCTGTCATAGATGGAATTATTTTCTTAATTTCATTTATGAATTGTTACTAGTATGTAGAAATACAATTGGGTGTTGTTTGTTTGTTGTTTTGGTAATACGAGTGGACTCCTACAGTGGAGTTTGCAGTAGTAGAGAGAGAAGGGCTCAACCCCTGATGGTATATTGGTCTTATATTCTGTTATTTTGCTAAACTCTCTTAATAGTTTTGTGTTGTTTTTTGTTTGGTAGGTTTTTAAAAAAATTTTATTAATTTTTTAAAAAGATTTTATTTATTCATGAGAGACAGAGAGAGAGAAAGAGAGAGAGGGGCAGAGACACAGGCAGAGGGAGAAGCAGGCTCCCTTTAGGGAGTCCGACATGGGACTCCATCCAGGGTCTCCAGAATCAGGCTCTGGCCTGGAGGTGGCGCTAAACCGCTGAGCCACCTGGGCTGGCTGCCGAGGAGTCAGATTTTATTTATTTGACAGTGCCAGCATAAGCAAGGGGAGGGGCAGAGGGAGAGGGAGAAACAGGCTCCCCACCGAACAGGGAGTCCAATGTTGGACTCTATCCCAGGACCCTGGATCATGACCTGAGCTGAAGGCAGATGCTCAATTTACTGAGCTACCCAGATGCCCCCCCTTTTTTGGGTTCTTCAAGACTTTTTCTTTTTTTTTTCTTTTTAAAAAAGATTTTATTTACTTATTCATGAGAGAGAGAGAGAGAGAGAGAGAGAGAGAGAGAGAGAGGCAGAAACACAGGCAGAGGGAGAAGCAGGTTTCCTGCAGGGAGGAACTTGGGACTTGATTCCAGAACTCTGGGATCACACCATTAGCCAAGGGCAGATGCTCAACTGCTGAGCCATCCAGGTGTCCCTCTTCAAGACTTTCTACATCTAAACTGGTAACTTAAAACTGATCAGATGGTTAACTTTAAATTCCCAGCCCAGGTTTTATCTTGGGAAAAAACGTTTTTCAAAGTTCCTCTTTCAACACTTATGGTACTACTTTATTTTATTTATTTATTTTTAAAAAATTTTTATTTATTTATGATAGTCACAGAGAGAGAGAGAGAGAGAGAGAGAGAGAGAGGCAGAGACACAGGCAGAGGGAGAAGCAGGCTCCATGCACCGGGAGCCCAACGTGAGATTCGATCCCGGGTCTCCAGGATCACACCCTGGGCCAAAGGCAGGCGCCAAACCGCTGTGCTACCCAGGGATCCCCTTGTGGTACTACTTTAAAAAAAAATTAAGGATGTTCATTTATTTGAGAAAGAGAGAAAGAGCAGGGGGAAAGGCAGAGAGGCAGAGGGAGAGAAAGACAATCCTACGCCAACTCTGCACTGAGCACAGAGCGCGATGTAGGGCTTTATCCCACAACCCTGAGATCATAACCTGAGCTGAAATCAAGAGTCAGATGCTTAAACAACTGAGCCCTGGGTGCCCCTGTTACTACTTTAAGGTCTTTCTTAAATTGAATGGTCTGTCTGTATAATTAGTAGCCTAGCAGAGATGATTATTTGACAACAAAATAGTTTCATTTTCTCTGACTCAGGTGAGAATTAAACAGAGAGACATTAGAAAAGAAGGAAGCATGCATGCAGCAAATAGCCATTTTTCACTTTGAGAAGTTATACAATTTTTTTTCTTTTAGTTGTACAATTTTCAAACAACATCTTTGTGACTTTTGGCAGTTGACTTCTTAATGCATCTAAGTGGGATAATAATAGTACTTCATAAGGTTGTTGTGAAAATAAATTAATGTGTATAAAGCACTTAGAATGGTGTCTTATGTACTTTAAGAACTTTATTCAATTTGTTAATTTTATTAACATTAAATAGGAATTAAGCTGGAAGCTTAAGAGAGGAAAGCTACTAACAGATCAGATTATTATAGTGTGGGTTCAGTTAAACCTTGGGTGGTTCTTAATCTTTTTTGGAGTTATAGATCCCTTTGGATATATCCTCTCAGAATAAAGCATGCATCAATATAGATATACAGATTTTGTATAATTTAAGGGGGAGGTTTTAGTGGCCCTCTGAAGCTTATTCTAAAAGCTTTGTAGAAGTTCATAGCCTCTAGAATAAGAATCTGTGTTTTGGAGTGTGTGGCTGGCTCAGTTGGTAGAGCATGTAACTCTTGATTTTTAGGGCGGTGAGTTCCAGCCTCATGTTGGGTGTGGAGCCTACTTAAAAAAAAAAAAAAAGAAAAGAAAAGAAACTGTCTTCTTAAGATAGCCTAGCGTACCTTCTAAGAAGGAAACTCCCTTGGATGCAGAAAGAGATGGAGGTTTTCCTCTCCTCAAAACTGAGTCCTTGGGGCACCTGGGTGGCTCAGTTGGTTAAGCATCAGACTTTTGTTTTGGCTCAGGTCATGATCTCAGGGTTGTGAGACTGAGCCCCATGTTAGGCTCTACACTGGGTGTGGAGCCTGCCTAAGATTTCTCTCTTCCCTCTGCCCATCCCTTCTAAAACAAAACAAAAAAACGCTTGAGTCCTTGGAATAGTTGAGGAAGTAAACACAGCATCAATGTTTTTTTTCTTTTAGGAAATCACTTGACACATATGTTCAAGGAAAGGTACTCTTATATGAGTATTAACAAATTTTTAAAAAAAGATTTTATTTATTTGTGAGAGAGAGGCAGAGACCTAGGCAGAGGGAGAAGAGGGAGAAGCAGGCTCCACGCAGGGAGCCGGATGTGGGACTCGATCCCCAGACCCGGGATCACACCCTGAGCCAAAGGCAGACATTCAACCGCTGAGCCACCCAGGCGTCCCAACAAATTTTGATAGACTGTGGGTAATGTGCATTTCAGAATGTGTATTACGATTATACCCAAGAAAGCATGTTGAAATACAAATGAATGAGAGTGAGTTTGTTACAGGGATAACACTACTCTATTTTTAAGTAAAATTTCACAAACTTCAGTACTTCTAATAAAGTACTTGTAACAAACCTTATGTTGCAATATTGAGACTGAGAACTGTTACTTTAAACTTCCAAGATTTTTTCAGGTAATACAGGATAAGCTGAAGATCAGACTGAGTTCTTGAAAATGGTGCCTATGATTTTCAACATTGTATCCCCAATAAACAGTGTGCAAAGTTTTTGATATCCTTATATTTACATTTTTATTGTGTTTGGTTTTTGTACAGGTGATGAAGGTTGGGAATAAACCAGAGTGTAGATTTTTCCCCCCCTCAAAGTAACTAATTTAAATCAGGAATTATTTTCTCTTTCTATTCCTGGCCTAACTTCTCTGCTTTTATTTTTCCTTTTTCTTTACCATACAGCCCACTCACTGCCCTCTTTAGTGACCCTTTATTTCTCCACCTAACCCTTGGTGTAGCTCCTTCATCTTTGGTTCATTCTTCTTGGAGCAGGGAGGAACAGTTCTATGAGAAGTAGCTGGGCTGTGGCAGCATTGCAGTGGCATAGTGTTGGTGACAAGTGTCTCGAGAGTCTTGATATTTGCCAGTACTGCCATTAGAAAATGATGCTGGGTAAAGGACTTAATTATCATTTCAAATTCTAAAAATTATCTTTAGGCTGTGCTTATCACTAGAATTCTATATCAGATCTCCATTTCGGAGATCTGATGTCATTCTTCTTCTCAGTCCTAATCTGGTTCATGATAACTTTTAACCTACCTATGTTGTTATTAGGAGGCTGCTGTTGAATGTAGGCCTTTACTTTCTGGGTCTTTGGGAGAATAGTGATAGGTTGGCATTAATTTGAACTTTGGTTAAAATAGAATTCCATTTAGTTTAAGATTACCATGATTGAGATTACAATTCTGTAATAAAATTTTTGAAATATAACTAGATTATCCTTCTGTTTACTAAAACATGTCAAAACACTTGTCTTTTTTTTTTTTTAACACTTGTCTTTTTAAATTTGAGTCTGAATTTCTTTGTCATCATAGAACCTGTTGATTTCTAATCATAGGAATCTATCATTTTATTTTATTTATTTTTTAAAGAGTTTACTCATGAGAGACAGAGAGAGAGGCAGAGACATAGGCAGAGAGGGAGAAGCAGGCTCCCTGCAAGGATCCTGTTATGGGACTGGATCCTGGGACCCCAAGATCACATCCTGAGCTGAAGGCAGATGCTCAACCGCTGAGCCACTTGGGCGTTCCCATGTTCTCTTAAATATTTTTCAGTATAAAAAATTAGGTTTTGTTACAGAAAATGTGGAACGTGGAGAAAAAAAATTCAGCCCTTTTCATTCTGCTCTAATAAAGACGCTGTTACTTTTTTCTGTTTTCTTTCCAACATTTTTCTTTTTTCTTTTTTTTTTTTTAATTTTGTTTATTTATTCATGAGAGACAGAGACACAGGCAGAGCGAGAAGCAGGCTCCACGCAAAGAGCCCGACATGGGACTCGATCCGGGGACCCCAGGACCAGGCCCTGGGCTGAAGGCGGTGCTAAACTGCTGAGCCACCCAGGGATCCCTCCAACATTTTTCATATGCATATTTTGTTTTTGTTGTATTAATGATGATATATATAGAATTTTGTAACCTATTTTCTGCTTTAACATGTGAAAGAATATTTCCATGTTGTTAATCTCCATAGCATTTTTGAAAGGTGTTTAATTTTCTACTGAGTAAACTGATGTAAACACTCCTCAGTCACCTCTGTTTCTCTGCTTAATATTATTAGTATCATTTTATTGTTATATAAAGTACTTTGGCAGACATTTTTATAGATAAAATCCTTTTCATATTTTTGGATTATTTTTATAGGACAGATTTCCATAGACAGGATCACTAGCTTAGAAGAAAGAGGCTTTTTATGATTCTTGATCCATAGAAGTGAGTGGCTCTAATGTTCAATTGCAGGGTCTCAGGTTCTGACTTTTTTTTTTTTTAAATAGAATTCTTTTTTTTTTTTTTTTTTTAAGATTTTCTTTATTTATGCATGAGAGACACACAGAGAGAGAGAGAGAGAGAGAGAGAGAGAGAGGCAGAGACACAGGCAGAGAGAGAAGCAGGCTAGGCTCCATGCAGGAAGCCCAATGTGGGACTCCATCCCGGGACCTCAGGATCACGCCCTGGGCCAAAGGCAGGCACCAAACCGCTGGGCCACCGGGGCTGCCCTCAGGTTCTGACTCTTGCTTTGCAGTTGTGGGACTTTGTAAAAAAATATTGAATCTCTTTGTATTTGTTTACTCACCTATAAAATGGGAATGATGGTAAAATCCCTGCCATAGGGTTATTGAGAGAACTGAAGAGGGTACGTGTTCTGAAAACTTTAGAACAGAGCCAGTTACTCAGAATGTTCCTACTAAATAACTATTTTTATTAGAATTTTAAAATGTTCCCCCAAAAGGGCTGTATCAGATTTTCTGGTCACCAGTAAGGTGTGTTAGGACCAGTTTCACTGAACCTTTGTCATGTATAGTATACATGGGTGTGACTCAGAGGTTTAAGCCCTGCCTTCGGCCCAGGGCGTGATCCTGGAGTCCCAGGATCCAGTCCCCACATCGGGCTCCCTGCATGGAGCCTGCTTCTCCCTCTTGTGTCTCTACCTCTCTCTCTCATTCTGTGTCTCTCATGAATAAAAAAAAAAAAAAAAAGTATCAACATTCTTGAAATTCACTACTTACATTTCTTGTGAATTGCTCAGTCATGTTTTGTGCATAGTTTTATTGGAGGAGGGGAATTCTTAATGTTTTTCCTATTAATTTAAGCTCTTCAGGTAGCATTTTAAGACCTTTGATATAAGTAGTTTGCCTCCTTTAGCTATATAGAAAATTACCTTTTGTGTAAGTTATTCAATTTTATTTAGTTCTTAGAAGAGAATTAAGAAAAATATTTGTAGATTAGGATAACAATGCCATGAGGATTTCTGACTTTTTGGAAAGTCAAAACATTTCATTTAATGTGCTTTTTGTTCAGCCCCATTCTCTCTTTTTTTTTTTTTTTAAATTATTTATTCATGATAGTCATAGAGAGAGGAGAGAGAGGCAGAGACACAGGCAGAGGGAGAAGCGGGCTCCATGCCGGGAGCCCGACGCGGGACTCCGGGATCGCACCCTGGGCCAAAGGCAGGCGCTAAACCACTGAGCCACCCAGGGATCCCCCTCAGCCCCATTCTCAATTAGTAGGGCACAACAGTTTTGGGAGAGAAACTCCTTTAAGTTTTAATTGTGGTATTGTTCTTTTTTTCTTTTTTAAGTAACCTATGCTTAGTAATGAACCTTCTCTTTTATCAGTGTATATATTGAGAAATTAACTTATTTCATTGTTAACGAAAAATAAACATTTTGAGAGTCACAAATAAACACGTTACATAAATTCAAAGTGGTTCTATTTACCATCACACATTTCCTTTCTTTAACTCTTACTGCTTTTTTCCCTTAATATTTGTAGTGGTAGCTGCCAAAGAGCAGCCCCATTGCTTCCACAAGGTACTTGACTGCAGTGTGCTTGTATTTTTCTGTAGCTTGCTTTTATAGGTGATATTTAGTATTGTAGGGGAAGTTGTGGGGGAAGTGAGGGGAACCATGGAGTGGATGAGAGGAAGTGATAAGTTAATTAAAGCCATGGTAGTGGATTAATCTTTCAGTTGCTGACAAGATTCCATTACACAGAATAAGCCATTGTGTAGCATCTTAGTTTTTGCTTCAAAATGATTAAGTGAAGGAAGTCTGTTAATTGATGATAATAAAAATTTCTCCAAACACAGCAGTTTTCTTAAATCTTACTGAATAGTTTTCACCTGTGGCAAATTTTTGTCTCTCGCATACATTTCTAAAAGACTTTTGTAAGTTTAATGTATTCTCATTAAAAATCTTGGAATTGAACTGGGTAGAATTCTATTTGTTTGCAATCTATTACATTACAGTAGAAATAAAAACTAGAAACTTTTTGCATTGTCTTTCTAAAACAATTAAAATAATTTAACAGTTCATTATAGATGATTTATTGAAATGACATTGTTTGACTTTGTTATAATAAAAGAATAGACTTATTTTTTTCAGTTGTTTGCTTCTGATAAAAAAACTTGGGGTTTCTCTGCAGTCTGTCTATCTGTACACAAATATTGGTCATGCAGTTGGTAAGATTTTACTGGATACCAGGTCTGAAGAAGGATTTCTTGATCTGGCCTTATGTAGAAATGAACTCAAGAACTTGGCTGCCATTTACCCTGCTACAATCTTACCCCCCATCCCCATATTTGTTTATTTTAGAATAAGGATTCCTTGGTAACCAAAACCACTGTTACATTTAAGCTAGTTTATTAGTTCATTAGAACAACAGAAGTAGACTACAGTTATATAATGTTTCTTTTTATTTGTTCAGTGCCAGGGGTAGAAAACAACTTGGCCAGCTTCATAGAGGATTAGAAAGTTTGAGGAGGAAAAGTAGAATTGTTTGTTTATTGAGCAGGAGGGTAATTGTCCATAATTACAGATGCTTGTTTTGAGGTTTGGTAGGGTGGTTTAAAAAAAAACAAAAACAAAACCCATGTATTTTTAAAAAATGATAAACACCTATAAATAAAAAGGAAGAAAAATGTGGCAAAAATGGTCGCACATGTTAAGTAGTGTTTCAGGAAAAATTCTTTTGTTAAATGGGAAATAAAGGCTGAGGTTTGGGAAAGTGAGACCTGAGCAGGAAATTTCTGGCAGACACTGAAGACCATTTTAGGTGATTAATATTTCAATTTTGACCTCATTCCAGAGATACTAGATTAGAAAGGATTTGGAGACATACTGATAGGGTTAACATAAGGTCTTAACCATTTTGATGCAAAATGATACGAAACGTGTTTATTTCCCTTTGTTCTATATTCTGGGCTCCTAGCAGAATTCGTTACATAACATAAAATAATAACATGGACTTGGCTTATTTGAAATTAATCAGCAGAGGGGAGAGTTCCTGTAAACGGTTAGCAGAGAGTTAACTTTGAGGGCTTTCCGCAGCAAGGTTCCCGATCTGGGCTTCGGAGAAATCCATCCCAGCTTTTTGCGGCGGCCGCTCCACACGGATCTACTTTCTCTAGACTCGGCGCGTCTTCCTCCTCTTTTCCCCTCCTCCTCCCGTGAGCTCCCCTGAGTGTGTGTCTGTGTATGTGTTTGGTGGTGGGTGTGTGTGGCGGGAGATTCTCAGCCGGAGGAGAAGTTGCAGGGGAGAGTCTTCAGGCTCCTGTGCTCGGTCTGGGATGGGTGCTGCCGCGGAATGGGGTTGGCAGGACTTGGGAGCCTCGAGCTGCCGGAGGCTGGGTGCTGCAGCTGCAAGCGTTTCTACCAAGTGGCATTGGGTCTGGCAGGGTAATATGGCTGCTCCAAGCCTTGGTAGCAGTTTTTATAAGATGCTTAAGGTCCAAAAATGTAAAATGACAGTAAAGAGAACCTGACCCCAAATGCCTTAAGAGTGAAAAGTTTTCGTTTCTTTTCAGAGGATCGTAGTTGTTTTGGCTTGGCTTGTTAAGGCTTAAAAATACACAAAGACAAAGCTAAAAGAAGCCTTGTATTTCACCGTTATGTATTTAACTGTATTAAAGCATTAAATGTGATGACACTGGTTATTAAATGTGTTTTTATCACAGAATAAAATTTAGGTTTGTAAATAAGAACACACAGTCATAAAGGCTTTATATTCTGGATTTGGAAGTTGATAGGAGAGTAATGGTAGTATCTTTGCCTCCTTGGTTCTCAAGATTTTTCACTTAGTTTCTTAAGTAGTTTATTAGTTATTCTAGAATAATTAAGCATTTTGATTCCAATTCTGTATAAATTGTATGTATATAAGAGATGTATCTAAAATTTTTAAGTGGGGATATGAATTTAATACTTTTTGAAATATATAATTTGAAAACTGAGAAAACATTTTGATTATAGGTTTGAGGATTTCCACTTCTTCATGTATGTTTAATTCTCAATTAAAAAAGGAAAAAAAAAGAGAAGTAAAATCTTTGGTTTCTTAACCAATCTTTTAATATCTTTCTTCTGGTAATCTACTAGAATTTAATTAGAAGAAATTTTAAAAAGCCCGAAACTTTCATGCAGCTAAAGTGCTTTAGAGAACTTGTTTCAAGCTGAGAGAAAAAGCTTGGTGATTTAAAAACATGTTCTCTTTTTGTTAAGTAAGACTCTGATAGTATAGGGGTAACGGCATTGTGTACACAACTAAACTATCACCTAGTCTAAGATATTTAATATTTAAATATAGTATTTAATGTGTTTAGTATATTTGACCTTAGTAACAACAACAACAACAACAACAAAAAAAAAAAGTCTCCAGACCCACAGTGGAGCTCAACACAAATGAGACCTGAGCTGAGATCAAGTGTCAGAGTCCTAACCACTGAGCTCCAATCCCCCGCCCCCCCCCCCCCCAAGGGCATGAAGTCCTGCTTGGGCACTTTTCTGAAGGTTAAATAATAGTAAAGTATATGTTTTAATTTCTGTAACGATGATTGATTTGGAAACTGTATTTTAACAAGATAAGTTAGAGTTTTAACTTTTTGATACTGTGTAATTTAGAACAGTTCTGCTTCCAATGTAAGGTGTCCTACTTGTTAAAAAATTATTGTTCTACTTGTAGTTCTTTTGTGCTCGTTTTTAACATTTAGACCTATGCAAAATGTAAAATAAAAGACTAATGTGATATAGTGCTTTCTTTTTTTTTTTAAGATTATTTATTTATTCATTAGAGACATAGAGAGAGAAACGGGCAGAGGGAGAAGCAGACTCCATGTAGGGAGCCTGATGTGGGTCTGGATCCCGCATCTCCAGGATCGAGCCCTAGGTGGAAGGCCGCGCTAAACCGCTAAGCCACCGGGGCTGCCCTGGTGTGTTCTTTCTAAGCTATTTCCTTTTTTTTTTTTTTTTAAAGATTTTATTTATTTATTCATGATAGTCACAGAGAGAGAGAGAGAGAGAGAGAGGCAGAGACACAGGCAGAGGGAGAAGCGGGCTCCATGCAGGGAGCCCGATGTGGGATTCGATCCCGGGTCCCCAGGATCACGCCCCAGGCCAAAGGCAGGCGCCAAACCGCTGCGCCACCCAGGGATCCCTCTAAGCTATTTCCTTATTTAAGAACACTGAACCATTTTTTCTTTTTTCATTTTAAGGACAAGAAAAATGTAATTCCTCTAAATGTCAAAATATGTAGTAGCTTCCTATATTTTGGTTTGAGAGGAGTTTGGTAAGTTACTGTAATGAAACATGTGTCTTAGGCTTATGTTATGTTGCATGGATAATGGAAAAGAGGGTCTGTGACTGACTTAACTGAAGTGTGATATGTGACCTGTGCGTTTTATGGACTGCCACAGGCTTTTGGCCCCTAATGGGGAAGTGGACCTCACCTGTTCTTGGGGACAGTTCCATGGTTTAACTGGTGTTGATGACACACTGCAATGTTAGAGAAAAATGTTGTCATCATATGAGGTTGCCTCATAAGGTAATTTGTATTTTGAGCAATAAATTCTAGTTTGTTTTTAGATGTTTTATGTAGAGTAACAACTTCTGTTTGTTGAATATATTATAAACACCACAGACCCTAATGTTGCAGGCGTCCCCTTCATCTGCCTACTCCCTTCATAAAAAAGCTACTACCATCTATATCAGCAGAAAAAAGTGACAAACTTTTTTTTTATCTGGGAAAACAAATGGCTTATGTAAGATCTTCCTATTGCCATTTTGATACCTCACTTGAATCTTCCATCATAGGGTAGAATTGGGTATATTTCTCCTAGAATTTGGTCTTATTACTAGATTTGGTCCTGCTACCAATGTATTATTCTGTAGTTTTCCACCACACTCTTTGTTTAAATTGTTTTGAACAGTAATAAATTGTTCCTTTTTGCATCTTGTGTTATATATAAACTTCTGACAGATGAAAAATAAATAATAAATTTTATATTAAAAATTTGTAAAACACAAAGGAAAAGATGGAATGAAAATTGAAGTAAATTTAGGTTTGTTGAATTCAAAATGCTGTTGTGTATGCCACTAACAGCAGTCAAATCTAAAGCAATATAGAAAAAAGATGTTAAAGACACATTTCCATATTTTTGGTAAAAGAAAAGTACTAAAATCGAGAAACCATGGATATGAATGACTTGGTTTGAAGGTACTATGAATTAAGGTTACGTTTTATTTAGATAGGGAATAATGGCCCAATAATTTTGATGATAGTAATATATACGTTTTGTAACTTATTTTTCTATTATACCTATAAAGATGATTGATTGTAAAACCTCAGGAATTATTCAACCTGGTGCCTAGGAATATTAGAAAAAGTAGGAAATTTTATCTATTAGGAAAATATTAGGCAAGATGTGTTACACATTGTGTTTTTCATGGGAAGATCAGTATTCCTTGAGGCTTTTTCTTAAATACATTTAAAATTCTGTGAATCTATCTATCTATCTATCTATCTATCTATCTATCTATCTATTTATAGTTGAAAGAAGTCAGATAGACCAGAATGCTTGTAATAAGGGTTAACAACCTTTCCCATCCTTAGTGCCACCCCCCAAAGTAAATTTTTAAATTGTTTCTTTGTGTGGTATTATTGTATCTAAGTAAACCTATTTTATGATACATCAATTTCAGATTGATTTTTGCTTTGATAAATGTGGATTTGGCTTCCTGTATCTATTTCCTCAATAGATCTTTACAATCTTTAAAGATTGTTATCTTTACAATTTATGCAATGTAATAGACTCTTCTTGTTAATATGAATTGTCCATCTTGATTTCCTAAGTAGTAAATCTAAGGATATTAATACTTCTCCTTTTCATTTTTTTCTTCCCCTTTAAGTCCCTGTGTGGGTCATTTCTACTTTGGTGTTGTCAGGGTTGAGAATGTTTATACTCTGTCTTGTGTTCCTTTCTATTTTGCCAATGACTTGGTTTTAATAGTTGAAAATCAATGAATAGTGTCTACCTTGTTGCGATGATCTAAGTATTCATAGCAGAGGCAAGGAGAATATGATTACATTTCCTTTCTTTCTTGGTTTTTGAGTTGGTAATTGCCTTTTTTCGTCACTTTTTCTCTCTCTGCTGTGTTACCAGCTTTACAAGCCATTTGTTTTTAAATCACTACTATTTTATGTATTTTTTTTTTTTTTTGCCCCTGAGGAAAGGTTCTCCTAAATCCTCTTTCTTCATTTTGGGCTAGATGTTTTCTAGACCTGTTGCATACTCCTCTTAGTGTTGGACTTTGCCTCACTGCCTTTGACTCTGGTGGTTCTGTTAACTGAACGCTTATTCTTTCTTTAGTTACTTCCGTGTTTTAATGAAGTGCATCCCTCACATAATTTTCTAGGAAAGAATATGTGAGAGATAAATTTTTTAATCCTGGCATATCTGAAAGAGTTGTCATTAGCCCTTATAGTTGGTTGGTATTATTTATTCAAGCCAAACTAAGTTGAAAATTATTTCCCCTCAGGGACCCTGGGTGGCTCAGTTGAACATCTGCCTTTGGCTCAGGGCGTGATCTGGGGTCCTGGGATTGAGTCTCACATCGGGCTCCCCCTGGGATCCTGCTTCTCCCTCTCCCTGTGTCTCTGCCTTTCTCTCTCTGTGTCTCTTATGAATAAATAAATAAAATCTTTAAAAAAATATGTTTTCCCTCAGCTTTTGAACACATTACTCAAAGGTCTTCTAGACCTTCCATTGTTGTTCCTGAGGAGAAGTCTGATACATTGTGATTCTTGTTCCTTTGTGAATCATGTGTTTTGTCATCCTTCATGGAAGCTCTTTAGAGCCTTATTTTGTTCTTTTAAAATTGAAATTGCTCAAAGATGCCTAGCTGTGGTTCTTTGCATTATTATTAAACCAATGACTGAAGTTTTGTAGTTCTGGGAATTCTATTATTGCTTTAATTATCTCTCCATTCTTTCTTTCTTTTTTAAAAGATTTTATTTATTTATTTATTCATGAGAGACACAGAAAGAGAGGCAGAGACACACAGTCAGAGGGAGAAGCAGGCTCTCGGAAGGGAGCCCAATGCGGGGACTTGATCCCAGGAATCCAGGATCAGGCCCTGAGCCAAAGACAGACAGACGCTCAACTACTGAGCCACCCAGGTGTCCCATCTCTCCTTTCTTTCTTTCTATTACTTTTATTTTTAACTTTTATTCATTTTTTAATTTGAGTATAATTAACATACAGTGTTCTTAGTTTCAGGTGTACAGTGTAATGATTAAACAGTTCTGTATATTACTAAGTGCTTATCATAATAAGTGTACTCATAATCCCTTTCACTTGTTTCAGTCACATCTCCCACCTCTACTCTGGGAGTTTGTTTTCTATATTTAAGAGTCTGTTTTTTGTTTGTCCCCCCCCTCTTTTTTTTTTAAAGATTTATTTATTTATTCATGAGAGAGAGAGAGAGAGGCAGAGGGAGAAGCAGGTTCCCTGTAGGAAGCTTGATGTGGGACTCAATCCTGGGACTCCAGGATCACGCCCTGGGCCGCACTCAATCGCTGAGCCACCCAGGCATCCCTGTTTGTCTCTTTTTTAATTTTAGTTTTTTAAATTCCACATGTGAGTGAAAACCTGGCATTTGTCTTTCCCTGACTTCAGTTACTGTTATGCCTTCTAGATCCATCCATGTTGTTGCAAATGGCAAGATTTCATTCTTTTTTTTTAATGCACGAGTAATAATTTTCTTGTATATATATGCCACATCTTTTTTATTCATTCACATATGGATGATGGATACTTGATTTTCTTCCATGTCTTGGCTATGCTGCAATAAACTTAGGGGTACATGTATCTTTTCAAATTAGTGTTTTTGTTTTCTGTGGGTAAATATCCAGTAGTGAAATTATAGAATCTTCCGGTAATTTTGTTTTCAGTTTTTTTGAGGAACCTCCATACTGGTTATTTTATTTTATTTAATTTTAATTTTAATTTAATTTAATTTAATTAATTTTATTTTTTATTAGTATTATTTTTAAAGATTTTATTTATTTATTCATGAGAGACACACAGAGAGAAAGGCAGAGACACAGGCAGAGGGAGAAGCAGGCTCCATGCAGGGAGCCCAACTTGGGACTTGATCCTAGGACTCCAGGATCACGCCTTGAGCTGAAGGCAGGCGCCAAACCGCTGAGCCACCCAGGGATTTCCCCCCCTCCCCATACTGTTTTTCCACAGTGGTTGCACCAGTTTGCATTCTTCCCAGCAGTGCTTGAGGGTTCCTTTTTTCCCACATCCTCACCAACTCTTGTTGTTTCGTGTGTTTTTGATTTTAACCATTCTGACAGGTGTGGGGTGCTACTTCATTGTGGTTTTAATTTCCATTTCCCCAATGATGAGTGATGTTGAGCATCTTTTCATGTGTCTTTTGGCCTTCTGTATGTCTCCTTTGAAAAAATACCTATTCATATATTCTGCCTATTTTTGAATTGGGTTGTTGTTGTTGTTATTATTATTCTGGATATTATCCCGTTATCAGAGATGCCATTTGAAAATATCTTCTCCCATTTGATGGGTTGTCTTTTTGTTGTAAGCACAGTTGTAAACTGTGCAAAAGTTTTATATTTTAGTGTCATCCCAATAGTTTATTTTGCTTTGGTTTCCCTTGCTTCAGGGGATGTGTCTAGAAAAATGATTCTACAGCTAATATCAAAGGGATTACTGCTTGTTTTCTTCTAGGAATTTTAGGGATTCAGGTCTCTATCCATTTTGAGCTTACTTTTAGATATAGTATAAGAAAGTGGTCCGGTTTCATGCTTTTGCAGATAGCTGTCCAGTTTTCCCAGCAGGAGTTGTTGAAAAGACTGTCTTTTTCACATTGCATATTCTTGCCTCCTTTGTCATAGATTAATTGGCCGTATAGTCATGGGTTTATTTCTGGTCACTCTGTTCTGTTCCATTGATCTGTGCATCTATTTTTGTGCCAGTACCATACTGTTTTGATTACTATAGCTTTGTAATATATCTTGAAATCTGGGATTCAGAAACCTTCAGTTGTGTTCTTTTATAGTGTCATTTTGGCTCTTTGGGGTCTTTTGTGGTTCCATACAAATTTTAGGATTGTTTTAGTTCTGTGAAAACTGCTTTTGGTAGGGATTATATTAAATCTATCAGTTGCTTTGGGCAGTATAGATATTTTAACTACTTGTTCTCTCAATCTATCAGCAAAGAATTGATCTATTTGTGTCACCTTCAGTTTCTTTCATCATCATTTTTTTTTTTTTTTTACAGTTTTTGGTGTATGGTTTTTACCTCCTTGGTTAAGTTAATCCTAGGTATTGTATTATTTTTTTATTCAATTGGGATCTTTCTTAATTTCTCTTTCTGCTGCTTCATTACTGGTGTATAGACATGCAGCAGATTCCTATATTTTGATTTTTGTATCCTGTGACTTTACTGAACTCATTGATCAGTTCAGGTAGTTTTTTGGTGGCATCTTCAGGGTTTTCTGTATATAGTATCTGTGTGCAAATAGTGAAAGTTTTACTTCTTCCTACCAGTTTGAATGTTTTTATTTCTTTCTATAACTCCTTTTATTTTATTTATTAAAAGATTTTATTTATTTATTCACGATAGAGAGAGAGAGAGAGAGGCAGAGACCCAGGCAAGGGAGAAGCAGGCTCCACGCAGGGAGCCTGATGTGGGACTTGATCCCAGGTCTCCAGGATCGCTCCCTGGGCCAAAGGCAGGTGCCAAACCACTGCGCCACCCAGGGATCCCCTCTATAACTCCTTTTAGTTGGTTGTTGGACTTCCTGAATTAACTCCTGTCCATCCCCTCCCCCCAATCCTTTTGTCTTTCTCTTTTCTTCTGGATGTTTACTCTTGAACTCTTGGTTTAGTTTGGCAGTCATATTTTAAATTTTCAAGAATTCTCTCTTCCTGAACCCCCATGCCAGCAATTCTTTTCTCATTTTATGGGTTCATAATCATCTTGAATTTCTTTGAAATAATGGGACGCCTGGGTGGCTCAGTGATTAAGCCTCCCCCTTTGGCTCTGGGTGTGATCCTGGGGTCTTGGGATGGAGTCCTGCATCGGGCTCCCCAGGGGAGCCTGCTTTTCCCTCTGCCTGTGGCTCTGCCTCTCTCATGAATAAATAAATAAAATCTTAAAAAGAAATATTTTTAAAAAATATTATTTAAAGAAATATTTTTTAAAAAGATTTTATTTATTCATGAGAGAGACACACACACACACAGAGAGAAGGAGAGACACAGGCAGAGGGAAAGCAGGTTCCATGCAGGGAGTCCAAAGTCTCTAGGATCAGGCCCTGGGCTGAAGGCGGTCTAGACCACTGAACCACCCGGGCTGCCCCCCAAAAAAGAAATATTAATGAGAGTTTTCTTTAAGGTTGTCATCCTTCCCTTATCTGTTTTAGGCTAATTTTTATTTTTGTTAATGTTGATCTCATTTATATTGTAGGCTTTTAAGCAAATAGTTGCTGATTCTTGGTATCACTCAGATTTAAGAGTTAGTGGAAGGGATGCTCCGGTGGCTCAGCAGTTGAGTACCTGTCTTCGGCTCAGGCCCTGATCCTGGAGACCCGGGATCCAGTCCCACATTGGGCTCTCCTTTCTCCGCCGGTGTCTCTGTCTCTCTTGAATAAATAAATAAAATCTTAAAAAAAAAAAAAAAGTTAGTGGAAGGGCTTACTATGAGATAGTAGCAGTTAATGATGGCAGTCTTTACTTTAGGGGGAGCTGGTAATTCTGCTTTTGTATTTTGACATTTAGGAGTCCATGTTTACCCCAAAGTGCCACCCCCCACATTAGATCACTAGTTCGCTCTCTCAAGTCCACTGATTTATTTTCCTTAGAAAAAACACTCCGTTAAAAAAAAAAAATTAAGCAGTAATATTTCTTTTTCTTAAAGTGTGTGTGTGTGTGTGTGTGTTTAAGATTTATTTATTCATGAGAGACACAGAGGCAGAGACATAGGCAAAGGGAGATGCAGAGTCCCCACAGGGAGCCCGATTTGGGACTTGATCCTAGATCCTGGTATCATACCCTGAGCTGAAGGCAGACGCTCAGCCGCCGAGCCACCCAGGTGTCCCTTTCTTAAAGTTTTTTAAACTACTATTTAAGTAGTTAAGAAAAAAAAAAAAAAGACTTTATTTATTGGGTGGGGGGAGTGGAGAGTATGTGAGAGTGAGCACATACATGAGCAAGTGTAGGAGTAGGGAGAGGAAAAAGCAGACTGACTCCCTGTTGAGTAGGAAGCCCGGTGTGGGACTCCATCCCAGGACCCTGGGATCATGACCTTAGCCTTAACTTGACTGAGCTACCTAGGCACTGCTAAATAATTTTTTTTGTTGAAGGGAGATAAATGTGTATATTTGATCTGCCATTTGAATCAGACATTGTCCTTTAGTTCTTAAACTGGACTAAATAAAGAACTAATAATACTCAGATATTTATACAGGGTTTTAGAGTGTTTTAGGTTGTAGAAATATAATAGAAATTTTACGTGTGTGTTCTGGCTGTTTAGGAAAGAGGGTACCCACTGTGTATATTGGACTTTTTTTTTTTTACAACAGTTGGAGAATTAGGAAAGGTGTCACAAAAAATTATGAATGTGATACATGCTGGTAAAAATATTCAAATACCTCAGGAGAATGAGACTTAAGTGAAATACCCATTCCCCCTCTTTTTCAGCCCTGTTTTTCAGAAATAATTACTGTTAACTTTTTATTTTGTTTCCTTGACTTCTGCTATGCATATGCGTTCCTCCCCCACATTTCTTTTTGTACTAATGTGCTCATATTCATTTTTACATGGATCATTTTTTTGTATATTGCTTTGTGATTTGCTTTTGCCCCTTAACAGTGTACCTTGGACATTTTTCTATTTTAGCATATACACATCAATCTCTTTTTTTCTTTCAAAAACTGCATATAGGGCAGCCCCGGTGGCTCAGCAGTTTAGTGCAGCCTTCAGCCCAGGGTCTGATCCTAGAGACCAAGGATCGAGTCCCACATCAGGCTCCCTGCATGGAGCCTGCTTCTCCCTCTGCCTGTGTCTCTGCCTCTCTCTGTGTGTCTCTCATGAATAAATATATAAAAACTTAAAACTGCATCATATTTATCAGCCAATATGAATCAAGTGCTTGCTTATGCCAAGGAGTATTCTAGGTCCAGGGGATTCAAGATTGAACAAGAGAGACCAAGCTCTTGCTTTGTGGACCGATATTTCAATGGTGAGAAACAAAATAAATGCATTCCTTATAATTAATTTCAGACAGAGGGAAATGTTATAAAGATAGTAAATTATAGTCGTGGTATAGTTAGTATCTCCTGATGGCTCCTGAAAACAGTGATGTATGTGGCTGGGGTGGTTAAGAAGATCTCTCTGAAGTGATGGCATTGAAATAGATCTGAATGATGAAGAGGCAGTTAAGAAAATTTAGAAAGAAAATGGTCCCATTGTGAAGGTTCTTCAACAAGAATGAGTGTCAAACTCAAGCGACCCTCCTGCCTCCTAAAATAAAAGGGTGGTGCTATTGGACAGTGAAGAGAACTTAGAGGAGATCCCATCTGATAGGTGAGCAGCTCGTGTGGTGCCCTGCATGCCTTGGTTAGGGGCAGGAATTTTGTTCTTAGTGCAGTGGAAGCCATTGAAGGGTTTTCAACTGGGGGACCAGTAAGGCTATGGAGTAATCTTGAACGCTTAGAGTCTCCTGGTGGCAGGGGGAAAGGTGATTAGATTTTATGTATGTTTTGAAAGCTATTCTGATAAGATATGCTAAAGAATTTGAGAGGGTATGAGGGAAAGAAAGTTGTCTTCTAGATTTTTGGCTTTGGCAGCTTCGATAGACAGTAATGGCATTTACTTAAGAGAGCCTTGTGGATTGAGGCTCCTGGGTGGCTCTGTGAATGAGTGTCTGCCTTCGGCTCAGGGCGTGATCTCAGGGTCCTGGGATCGAGTCCCACATTGGGCTTCCCACAGGGAGTCTGCTTCTCCCTTTGCCTGTGTCTCTGCCTCTCTGTCTCTCATGAATAAATAAATAACATTTTAAAGAAAGAGAGCGCCTTGTGGAGAAACAATTTTCAACCAGATTGGGGTACCCTAGTTTATGTAACTATTCCCTTATTGAGGATCATTTTGTTGGTTTCTCCTTGTATTGTTATCTTTGTATTTGTAGTGAACATCCTTGTATTTGTATTTTTATACATGTGGGCCCATTCTATTTTTTTATTTTTATTTTTAATATTTTATTTATTTATTCATGAGAGGCAGAGAGAGAGGCAGAGACACAGGCAGAGGGAGAAGCAGGCTCCATGCAGTGAGCCCGACACGGGACTCGATCCTGGATCTCCAGGATCAGGCTCTGGGCTGAAGGTGGCGCTAAACCGCTGAGCCACCCGGGCTGCACCATGTGGGCACATTCTAGAAGATAAATTCCTAAATGTAGAATTCTCTCATCAAAGAGTGCATATGCTTCCAGTTTTGGTAGATATTGACCAAATGCTTTCCAAAAATGAGGTATTGACTTACAGTCCCATATCAGAGCAGGTCTTTTTCCCAAAAGCATATGGAGGGCAAGACATGCATTTCTGAAAGTGGAATTCTAATAGAATTGTTTCTTTACTAAGTCACTTAAGCATTCTATTCCCAGGATGAAAATCAGCACTTGTCCTTTTCCCTTTCAGTGGTCTGGAAGTTGTATTTCTTTCTAGCCCCAGTTTCTTCTAGCTAGTAGTCTCATAACATGTGGCCAGTCCTTTCAGCTTTAGGAAGCCCTTCCATGTAATTATGGTGATAATGACAGTAAAAACTATTGATTGTTTAACACGTGCCAGGCAGTGTCTTAAGTGGCTCACATATGCCATATTAATATATTTAATCCTCATAACAATCTAAAAAATAAATACTGTTATTTTCTCCTTTTTTTTTTTTTCAATTGGGAAAACTGAGACAAAGGACTTCTACCAATCTTTGGTTGTCTTTTCATTTTATCTTCTTTTTTTTGTCAGTGTGTTTCTTTCTGGTAAGTTTGGCGCTGTCACTTGAATGTCTTTTGTCACTTGTAATGAGTCAGAACCCAAACAAAATACATGTCAGGAAAAAAAGGCACTGGTGGAGTAAATGTGTTGCTCACTTTGGGAGAGTGCTCCTCATTGGCTGATGTTTGTAGACTGTTGGATTTTAGTAGAGAACATCAGCATTCAAACTCTAGTCTTAGTAGCTGCTTAAGTTGTGGTTGATCGTTGATCTTTTTGTTGTTCAGTTTCATCAACTATAAAATGGGATAGCGGGATCCCTGGGTGGCGCAGCGGTTTGGCGCCTGCCTTTGGCCCAGGGCGCGATCCTGGGGGAGACCCGGGATCGAATCCCACGTCAGGCTCCCGGTGCGTGGAGCCTGCTTCTCCCTCTGCCTATGTCTCTGCCTCTCTCTCTCTCTGTGACTATCATAAATAAATAAAAATTAAAAAAAAAATAAAATGGGATAGCAGTGGTAAGTATTTTGTAGGGTTGTTGTGGGCAATAGGTAATGCATGTAAAAGTGGATAGCTTGAGACTAGATGTATAGGAAATAGTTCGTCAGTTAATTGTGTTTATACTGTTGGCTAGGACTGAACAGTCCTGTGTAGTGCTCAGAGTGTGGGGAAAAATACAGGCAATGGAATATCACACTCTTTGGAGTTACATTTGTGTATAAATTTTTAAAAGTATTAAATATCATTAATGTTTTAGTGACTCATGTTAGATGGGATATATATATTTTATGTTTTTGCTGCATGACATTATTTTGTGGTTGTTTAAATTTCCATGTCTTATGAATGAATTAAATTGAGTCTATTTGCCACTAGCATTTTTTCTTTTGTGACTGCCCACCTGTAATCTGTATCAATATTTTTTGGCTTCAAAAAACAAAAACCGTAATTTAAGATGGTTTATTTTTTATTTTTATTTTTTAAGATGGTTTAAACAATGAATAAAATTTTATCTCACATGACCAGAAGTCCAGATATAATTTAAGTAGCTCAGTGAAATTTTCAGGGACCAAGATGCTTTCCCTTTTCTTGTTTTTTAATCTTCAGACTGTTATTGATAGTTGCTAGATTAATTCACTTAAATAATTATTCAGTACCTAAAGGGTAGGCAGTCGTCAATAAAGTATTCTTCCTTATGATGAGTGTTGAGCAATGTGTAAAATTGTTGAATCATTATATTGTACACTTGAAACTCATATAAGACTGTATGTTAACTACACTGGAATTAAACTTAATAAAAAATAAAGTATGGGAAGTGTAGCAGTGAACAAAACAGACCATGTTTATAACCCTCAGGGAGCTTTCGTTTTGGTTGGGGGCAAAGGAAGGATACACAGGTAGGTAAAATGAATAGTATGTAAGAAGATGTTAAGTGTTAAGGAGAAAAACAAAGTAATAAATTAATAAAAATAAAGTAAAGTAATAAACAGACCAGGCTAAATTGGGTTATTTTAAGTGGAGTGATCAGGGAGGGCTTCAACGAGGTGATGTAAGTAGTCTTACAGGTAGAGCGCAAGAGCAGGGGTGTGGGGGAAGGGCACGTCAGACGGAATGGTGCGTGCACAGGCCCGAGGCAGGAGTGTGTTGGCACGTTCAAAGAACTGAGAAGAGAGCCAGAGGCAGAGCTGAGTGATGGAGGGAGAGAGAAGCAGTGAGTCAGATGGTGCAGGGCCTTGTAGACCACTGTGAGATCTCTTTGGCTTTTATTCTGCCTGAGATAAGATATCTTTACGCGTTTGGGGCAGAGGACTGACCTTATCTGACTGTGACTCTAGGAGGTTCATACTGGCTGCTGTGTTGAGAAGAGAATGCGGAGAATAAAGGTTGAAGCAGGCATGGCAGTCACGAGAGCATTGCAAGTAGACAGGTGAGAGATGATTTGGAAAACGATAGGAGACAGAGAGGTAATTCTGCATGTTTTGAAGGTAAGCTGAAAGGATTTGTTGAGTTAGATGTGAGAAGTAGAGAGGGGTCATAGTTCACATATCTAGTAGTCCCCATGACTACAGCCAGTGAAAACGAAGTCTATTTGTTCACGCATCACTCCTTTATTTAGAACAAAAACCTACCTTGAAGCCCTCAGCAGATTTTTACTCAGATCTGATGGCTGTGATTGGTCGTGTACCCATGTCAAAGGGATGGATGAGTCTAGGAAGGCAAAAACCTTTTCCTTTCAAGGCCTGATAATGGGAGATGGACTCTGATGGCAGGAGCAGGTTGTGAGGGGAGTGCCTCTTGGTTGTGTAACCAGTAGTGACTTCTGAATGTCATTGCCCATTTTTCTGTTGGGTTGGTTGGTATTTATTTATTTATGAGCGATTTGTAATACTCTTTGGATGTTAAGAAAATAAATAACTTGTTACAATATATTCTGAATATTTCTAAGCCGTGTGTGTGTGTGTGTGTGTGTGTATATATATATATATATATATATTTTTTAAAGACTTTATTCAGGAGAGACACAGAGCAAGAGAGAGGCAGAGACATATGCAGAGGGAGAAGCAGGCTCCACGCAAAGAGCCCGATGCGGGACTTGATCCCAGGTCTTCAGGATCACAACCTGGGCGGAAGGTGGCACTAAACTGCTGACCCACCCAGGCTGCCCTCTAAGGCTTATATTTTATTATTATTTTTTAAGCCATATATTTTAATGAGTGTTTTACTCTTGAGATCAGTTTTCTAATTTTGAAATAAATGAATCCTTTCAAAGTTACAAAGAGGGGCAGGTGAATGCAGAGTCTGATGCATAATTTATAGTTTTTCCTACTACAGGTGTGTCATTTTAATCAGAATGCTGGCTAGTCCTTCTTTGTAAAGGTATCATAGTGGTATTGTGAAGGGCAACAGTGGGGTGGGTGGGGAAACTCAGAGGGCCCTAACTCCTCCATATCCTTTGGATCCCTCTATTTTTTTTTTTTTTTTTAAGATTTTATTTATTCAGGAGAGAAACAGAGACACAGGCAGAGGGAGAAGCCGGCTCCCTGCAGGGAGCCCGATGTGGGACTCGATCCTAGGACTCCAGGATCATGCCCTGAGCCAAAGGCAGACGCCCAACCTCTGAGCCATCCAGGCATCCCTGGATCCCTCTGTTGTTATTACCTCCTGCTGCTGAAGATGTGCAGTTTCATCTGAGGCAAGGATTTGGTTTTTCAGCTTCTTTTTTTTTTTAATTTAAGCTTTTTTTTTTTTAAAGATTTTATTTATTTATTCATGAGAGGCACAGAGAGAGAGGGGGCAGAGACACAGGCAGAGGGAGAAGCAGGCTCCATGTAGGGAGCCCGACGTGGGACTTGATCCCGGGTCTCCAGGATCAGGCCCTGGGCTGAAGGCGGGGCTAAGCAGCTGAGCCATCTGGGCTGCCCTGCTCTTCAGCAGTCATTACCTATTAACTCCCCTCTCGCCTTCTTTCTTCACCAACAAGGCTGAAAACTTTTTTTTTCTTTTTTTTTTAAAGATTTTATTTATTCATGAAAGACCTAGAGAGAGGCAGGGACACAGGCAGAGGGAGAAGCAGGTTCCACGCAGGGAGCCTAATGAGGGACTCGATCCTGGGACTCCAGGATCATGCCCTGAGCCAAAGGCAGGTGCGAAACGCTGAGCCACCCAGGGATCCCGACAACTGGGTTTTTTATAACAAGACATTTTTGTTTTGTATGATTAATTGTTCATCCTTCAATTTCAAGATGGGAGGCAGTGTGTAGCTTTACACTTGTGAGTGTGTTCTTTCTCATCCAATCTGGCAGAGATTTTTTTTTTAAAGATAGATTTATTTATTTATTTACTTACTTACCTACTTTATTTATTTACGATAGACAGAGAGAGAGAGAGAGAGAGAGGCAGAGACACGGGAGGAGGGAGAAACAGGCTCCATGCTAGGAGCCCGAAGTGGGACTTGATCCCAGGACTCTAGATCGCGCCCTGGGCCAAAGGCAGGCGCTAAACCGCTGAGCCACCCAGGGATCCCCAAATCTGGCAGAGATTTTGAGCTTTAACTCTTCCACTTATTTATTGGCTTGTGACCCAGACCAATTCTTTAATTGCAAAGCTCCATTCATGTTGTGCTGAGGATTCCATTCATATAAAATACAATGCATATGCTGCTGCTTGAGGTTGTACAATTTGGTGCTTCTGATTGACTTTAGGCAAGTTAATTAAACCTCGAACTTTCAGTGAGATAATGCATGCTGAATACTAAACACCGGGCCTTTAAGACATGTAAGGGGAAGCGCTTCTTTTATACTATACCTTTGACTAAGAGTTGATCACCAATAACTACCTATATGAGTTATAAGAGGGGAAGTAGGGTTCTTATGAAGTACAGTGAGCTATTATAGAAGGTATTTTAAAAAAAAGTTGTCCCCCCCCCCCCCCCACCAACTATACACTTTATTGTCCAAGACAAAATTGTGAGTATGTGAATTTGGGCCATTCCACAGTTATATAGGTGTTCTGAGACCTTCCCAGTCTTCAGTCATGTTGAAGATAGATCGGATTATGGGGGCACAGATAGGTGAGATACATTTACATCTTTTGCATGGTAATTTAGGCATAGCTGAGAGAGAATTCCGTGGAGGCTAGTACAGATATAGTCAGTTCTCTGTTTTCATAGTGTTCACTTTAATATACTTTTGGTAGGATATTGGAATAATTTCTAAATATCAAGGGCTGTACTTAAAAACAGCAGATTCTCCAAGGAAGTCACCTGGGTTTAGTTTCTGCCCCATAATGTGAATCATTACCTCACTGTTAAAGCAGTTGTTGAGTGTCTAGAGTATCAGGGCTCAAAATAAATACATATTCACGTACATCTTTTTCGTGAATATTTTTTATTAGAAGATTTAAGTGTAGATTTACAAGGAAAATCAGTTTATTTTTTATTCTGTACAGTGTATTTTGTCTGCTCAAGATTTGCCCAGAGAAATCTTTTTCCAGGAGGTGCAGACCAGAGTGTAATAATAAACAATACCATTTTCTTTTTAATGATGTTATATCTTAGACGAAGAGAAAGGTGCCCACATTATTCCTTCTATTAGCCCTGCATTGTAATTTGACTTATAAACTCATAGCTTTAGGGTTTATGGGGTAGTTACTGCCTCTCACTATGAACATCTGGAAAGATCACATGGTAAGATGAATGGATGTTTGCTGAGAAGGATAGGAATTATGTGTTAGTGGGTGCCCATACAGAAGAAACAACCTAAGGATGAATGGCTCAGATGTGGGAAACTGCTAGGCTTGTTTGTAGTATTAATAAAAATACAGTACTGTATGTCATAGTTCCTTCATGGAACTTAACCATAACTAATGATACAGTTATGGCTCTAAAGCAGTTACCTCCAGCTTATATTTGAATTACTCCCCCTATTATTAAGAATTTGAATACATAACCCCAGAATTTATCTTTTTTTTTTTTTTAAATTTTTGAGTAGGTGCTGTACCCAACATGGGGTTCGAACTCATGACCCTGAGATCAAGAGCTGCATGCTCCATTGACTGAACCAGCCAGGAGCCCCATCTTTCTTTCTGAAATAAGTGTGTACATCTATTATAGTCATTCCATACATTAAGTAGTAGGAGAGCTAAATTTTATATCCCTTATTATTATCAATCTTAAGTTCTAGCATTCTCAGGCCTATGATTAGGACATGTGTTGTTTTGTGTACATTCCACTTTGGAGACCATTACCCTAAAAGGCTACTTTATAAAGAAGCTTCAGTGTTAAGTAGTACGTCCTATAGAAAAATGGGATAGAGTAATAGGTGAGTGGAATCTTTGAATACTGAAGAGGCTATTGGAGAAATCTCAGCACTGATGAAATAGAAAATTTGAGTTCTGAGTCTGCTTGTTTGTGAAGGTTATAAATGAATATGCATATTTTATATTTATTTAGTGTCCACTGTGTGCCAGGCACTCTTCTAAGCACTTTCATCCACAACCGTTTATTGATAAGGAATCCAATTTGTTAATTTATGTAAGTGAAAAAGCCAGAACTTTTCAGGTTTCTAACTCAAAGCCCTCTGTTTTCCCCTTTATGTTACAGCTCTTTTACAGAGCTTTAAAACCTAGTTACAGAGGTAGAAAAAACATGCATTCCAATAGAATGTAAAAGAGGAGATTCTAAGTCCCTGAGAATAGTTACTATATTTCTTGAATCATGGCTCTTATATACCTGGCAAAGTGCATATAGCAAGTGTTTAATAAATATTTGTTAAGTGTTCTTAACAATACTAAGGGCTTTTAGTATTAAGCAGCATGGGACTTTAAGACATAGAGACTCAGGTTTGACTCTTAGCTCTTCTATTTCCTAACTGTATGACTCTGGTCAGTGGCCTAATCTCTCTGTGCCCCAGTTTCCTTATCTAAAAAATGGAGGAATTTTCATCTCTGCTGCTCTGGGTTGTTATGAGAATTAAGTGATAATGTATACAAGAGGCCTAACTCACAGGATCTGCTATGTGGCACCTGATTGTTAACAGTGACTTTTTACCTCAATACAAGGAGGATTCACTCATCAGGCTGTGCTGTACTTTATAAGTGTTGGTTCTCTCATCTCCAGGGATGTGTTTAATAATAGGTCTGTTCTCCATTGTCTACCTCACCAGTTCCTTTGGTGGAGCTGGTAAAAATTAAAAATATTTTAACAACATTGTATATTATTTTGTTTCAAATGAAAAATAGTAAGATAAAATGTGGCTTTTGTGGTCAACTCTGATGTCTAAGACATTCAGTTATGTCATTTATTTTGGTAGCATTTATTAGGTTCTGATTATTATTTTTATTTTTTCAGATTTTATTTATTTATTCATGAGAGACATAGAGAGGCAGAGACATAGGCAGAGGGAGAAGCAGGATCCTCACAGGGAGGTCGATATGGGACTTGATCCTGGACCCCAGGGCTACGCCCTAAGCTGAAGGCAGATGTTCAACCGTTAAGCCACCCAGGTGTCCCTTTTTTATTATTTTTTTAAAGATTTATTTATTTGGGAGAGAGAGAGCAAGAGTACGTGTGCACACGCGCACAAGTGAGAGGAGGAGTAGTAGAGTGAGAGGGAGTCCCGGGCAGACCTCACACTGAGTGTGGAGCCTGTTGTGAGTCTTAGTCCCACAAGCCAGAGATCATGACCTAAGCTGAAACCAAGTCAGATGCTTAACCCACTGTGCCGCTCAGGTGCCCTTTGTTAGGTTTTTAAATATAGACCAACAGAAAATAGAGGATGAAAATGTCCATAATTCCACTGTTCATGTAATTCTTGTTGGCTTAAAAAAACTCGATGTATGTGATCAGGGAATTAGTTAATTAAAATCTTTTTTTTTCTTTAAGATTTTATTTATTTATTCATAAGACACACACACACACACACAGAGAGAGAGAGAGAGAGAGAGAGAGAGAGAGAGAGAGGTAGAGACACAGGCAGAGGCAGAAGCAGGCTCCATGCAGGGAGCCCAATGCGGGACTCGATCCCGGGTCTCCAGGATCACGCCCTGGGCTGAAGACCGTGCTAAACCACCGAGCCACCCGGGCTGCCCCAATTAAAATCTTTTTAAAGATATTTAAACATGATAACCTAGAAGTCACCTTTCTTAGCTTTGGCGGTCATAACAAAATATCACAGACTGGGTGACTTAAATAGCAGGGCCTTACTTTCTCACAGTTCTGGAGGCTGGAAGGCCAAGATACAAGGTAGCAGGTTACTTTTTTCCTGAGGCCACTCTCCTTGGCTTGCAGATGGTTGCCTTCCCTCTGTGTCCTCACATGGTCCTCCCTCTGCGTGTGGCTCTGTCCTAACCTTCTAAGGATACCAGTCATTTGGGATTATGGCTCAATTTAACAACCCCATTTAACTTCATTACCTCCTTAAAGGCCCTGTCTCCAAATATAGTCCCTTTCTAAGGTGCTAGGGATTAAGACTTAAACATAAGAATTTGGAGAAAGTGGGCAGTTCAGCCTCTTAACGCCACCCTACCCTAAAACCACGAGTAACTTTTATTTATATTTTTCCAGGAAGATTTCCTGTCCTGAATGTGTGGGTATGTTAATTTGTGGATAATTAGTTTCTTTTATCTCAGTGTGAGCAGTACACATAGCAGCAAAAAATTACTGTAGGGTTGTATTAGGTTGGGAAACTAAACTTGTTATATGGAACCAACGTGATGATCTATTTAAGGGTGTGTTTGTATATGCCTTTGTACATATACCAATTTTTAAAGCCTGTTCAGTATAAATTGACTAATTTTGTATTTGTCTTAAGTACTTGATACACTAAAACTCTTTATGTGTGTGTGTCAATCTATGAATTTTTTTATTTGGTACTTAGTACTGACCACTTTGTGAGGTACTGTGTTTGCTAGGCACTGGAAGCACAGATGTCCTTGACTTTGATGGTTTGACTTATGATGATTCCATGTACAATGGTTCCACTTAGGAGTTTTTAGCTTTATGGTGGTGCAAAAGCAATATGTATTCAATAGAAACCATACTTTGAATTTTGAATTTGAATCTTTTCCCAGGCTGGCGATATGTGGTCTGCGATACTTTCAGGTGATGCTGGGAAGTGATAGCAGGCTCAGCACCGATCAGCTGTGTGATCAGGAGCGTGAATAACACTGACCTCCATTTTGTATCCATATCCCCCTTCTGCTTTTCATTTTTAGTTCCATATTTAATACATTACATGAGATATTCAACACTTTATTGTTTTTTAAAAAATGTTTTATTTATTTATTCATGAGACACACAGAGAGAGGCAGAGATATAGGCAGAGGGAGAAGCAGGCTTCTCACAGGGAGCCCGATGCTGAACTCGATCCCAGGACCCTGGGATCACACTCTGAGCCTAAGGCAGATACTCAGCCACTGAGCCACCCAGGCGTCCCTCAGCACTTTATTGTAATAGGCTTTGTATTAAATGATTTTGCCCAACTATAAGCTAATTAATTGTTTTGAGTGTGTTTAAGGTAGGTCAGGCTAAGCCCTGATGTTTGGTAAGTTAGTGGTATTAAATGCATTTTTGACTTAAAATATGTTCAGCTCATGGTGTGTTTATCCAAATGTCACCCGTAAGTTAAGGAAGATTTGTATGCAGAATAAGATGAGATCCATGCCCATAAATTCAAAATTGAGTGAAGGGGCAGGAGTAGAAATGCATTTGGAGATGTGTCTGAGTACTGCAGGGACAAGCTTGTTGCTCCCTGAGGCTTTTGGGAAGCTTTCCTGGGAGGGGTGACACTTCAACTAAGCTTGTGAGGACTGCTTGAAATGTATTTTAGGCAGAAGGAATAATAGCACATGTGAAGTTACGGAATTTTGAGGGGGAAGTAAAAGGTTAAGTGTAACATAGAGGAATGAAGGCAACCAAGGCTAAGTTGGGGGCAGAGGTTGCAGCATCAAGGATATTTCCTGCTGTTGTAAGAGGTGTGTATTTCTGCCTCTGAGGCTTGGAGTATGTAACCACTGAAAGATGGAAAAAAAAGAAAAAAGGAGAGTGCCAGCACATCAGCATTTTCAAAATGTCTGCGTGGCATTAGTACCGGGATAAACAGAGGGAGATTGGAAGTATTGGTATTGGCAGGTATGAGAGGAGTGAGTACCTGAAGTAGTTTTGTGGATGAGGAAGAGACCAGATTGAGAAGAAGTTTTAGAAGTAGGATTACTAGGAGGTATTTAGGAAGAGGAGGAAACCGAAATGATTAGTTTCTCAGTTGAAAGAACAAATTGGGTCAACAGTAGATAATGACAGATTCAGTTTAGGATCTGAAGGTGGAGATGGTCACTGGGTGTTTTGATATGTGGTTGGTGGGTGTGGCCTGGAGAGTCAGAAGTCCATGTAAAGGGGAGGCTGAGAGATCGTGTGTGATGTAGTGTCAGTTGTTCTAGAGATAGGTGTGGGGGAAGAGGAGGACAGCCTACTGAGGGTCTGATAGATTTGACAGGCTGTCTAATATCCATGAATTAGTAGGTTTGTTAACCAGATTGCAGGAAATTTGTTGGTAAATTAATGAGGAAGTGTAGGCATAAATGACCAGTGAGACTTCCTAAAAAACCTTGGCTCTGAACGTAAAGTATATGGTGTCTAGAGAGGAAGGAAGGAATTCAGAAATTATGTACATTTATTTTTTAAAGGTTTTATTTATTTGAGAGAGAGAGTGATTGAATGAGATAGAGCACACAAACCAGAGGAGAGGCAGAGAGAGAAGCTGACTCTCCGCTGACTCTCCACTGAGCAGGGGCTCAGTCCCAGGACCCTGGGATCATGACCTGAGCCAAAGGCAGACACAACCAGCTGAGCCACTCAGGCACCCCAGGAAGTATGGACATTTAGAGGTAGGTAGGTAAGCCTGTGGCTTATTTTAGATTCAGGAGAGGGGACAGTGATGTTAAAGATAAACATTGTAGGGGTGCCTGGGTGGCTCAGTGGTTTAGCACCTGCATTCAGCCCAGGTCGTGATCCTGGAGTCCTGGAATCAAGTCCTACATCAGGCTCCCTGCGTGGAGCTTGCTTCTCCCTCTGCCTATGTCTCTGCCTCTCTCTCTCTCTCTCTCTGTCTCTCATGAAGAAATAAATAAAATCTTAAAAAAAAAAAAAAAGATAAATATTGTAGTGCTCTCCTTTTCTCTGCTGTCGTGGTGTGTGCGGTTGATTTTTCCTGGCCATGTCTTCTCACTAGACTTTTAGGATCAAGAGATTCCTGGCTAAGAAAGCAGAATAATCCCATTGCCCAGTGGATTTGGATGAAAACTAGTAATAAGTTCGAGTACCACTCTAAGAGGAGGCATTGGAGAAGAACCAAGCTGGGTCTATAAGGGACAACACATCAGATGGCACACATGTTTTATGCTGTATGAAGGTCACGTGCTCATTATTCTATCGTAAACATCACTACCACCTGAATAATACACGTTTTATTGGGGAAATTATTTTTCTCTGTTAGTATTCTTCCACACTGGTAGATTTGTTCAAGTAATAAGTATGTGAGACCTTTTTTTCGGGGGGAAGAAACAAACATATAATTTGTACTTTTTGCAAAGTCATTTTTTTCTAGTGTGGCTTTATTTTTAGACATATTTAAAAAAAAAGATTTTATTTGTTTATTCATGAGAGACAGAGAGAGGCAGAGACACAGGCAGAGAGAGAAGCAGGCTCTTTGCAGGGAGTCTGATGCGGGACTTGATGCCGGGACCCCAGGATCACCCCCTGGGCCAAAGGCAGGCACTCAACTGCTGAGCCACCCAGGCGTCCCAAGACATATTTTGATTTAGAATTTTCAAACTATCAGGAAATGTCTCATTCTTAAATGAAGGGGTTAAAAAAGATATTTAAAGCCAAATAGAATTTACTTTGAATGCTTGCTATTTTGGATTACCTTTACCATAGTCTCCCCCCTCCCCAATTCCATTAACACAGATAAAGTAATTTATTTCCTGTCTCACTATTATACAGTTGCATAAAATTCTAGATTAAAGAACATTTATCCTAACACATTTTAATTACAATAATAATAACCCCTGGGCTCTTCTTAAATACTCTTGATGAATGTGATGCAGTTTTACATTAATCTACAACAGTGCTTAGGATGCAGTGAGGTCCTTGACAAATGAGATTTGATTTGAATCACTCTTTTCTCTTTGAAGGGTCTGAAACATTTGAAGAAAGCCTAAAGACTAAAATAATCTCCAAAACATTATCAGGACCCCAAAAGAGAACTCTTTTTAAAATTCTAACATATTGTTTTTCCTGATATAACCCCAGATACTCTTCAAGTTAGAACAAAATTTCATAAAAAGGAATATGCTTGGTTAACTGTTGTCAGAATCTCCTGATTAGAATATACTTACTTATTATGTGTGTGTGTGTGTGTGTGTGTGTATACCTAAAGGATTTAAAATAGATTTACTTGGGGTGCCTGGCTGGCTTAGGTGGTAGAGCATGCAACTCCTGATCTCAGCTCATGAGTTCAAGCCCCACATTGGGCATAGAGCTCACTTAAAAAAAAAAAAAAAAAAAAAAAAAAAAGATTTGCTTATAGATGTATATATACATGTCTACATATATATATGTCCACATAAGTGAAATTGATCAAATGATATATTTGTAATGAAGGGCTACTCTTTTTTCTATTAACATGTTTTATTTTTATTTATTTTTTATTAAAATGTTTTAAAATAGATTTACTATAGATGTGTAAAAACATATATCCATATATATGAGTGAAATTGATCAAATGATATATTCATTATAAAGGGCTATAGTTTTTTCCCCCCAACCTATGTGTTTCACTACATATCATGGTAATTTGGGATTTCAATAACTTTACATTACTGTAAATCATAGATATATCTTTTTTTTTTAAGTATTTCTTATTCTAGAAGTATATGTGTTCATCAGAAATTCAAATTCTAACAAAAGGTATAAATCATGGGCTGAGTTCTACTCCTCAGAGGTAATCGCTAGAAACTTTCTTTTATTTCTTTTTAGGTATTTTTCATTTGGAGACAAGAAATGTATGTATGTAGGAAAAAATGGATGTAGGTGAATTATGCTGTAAGCACTGTCATATAATTTCTTTTCCTCTTGTACACCTTTTGTAGATACATCTTGATTAATGATCCAGTTCAGTGATGATTGAAGTTAAGTGATTTTTCTGTTTATTAAGTCCTATTTAAAAATTAACATTATAAAATCGTGTTACGTAATTATCAATAAGTAGGGATGGGTCAGGTAGAATCAAGTGGGAAAAGTTGGATTAAAATCTTAAAATTTGTACTATCATGGACTATTTGCAAGGATAAGAAAGTGTGGTCTCTTTAAAGTACATGGTAATTTTAAAATATCTTAGTCCGATGTGTTTCTTATCTGTTGCAAAAACCACACGTAAGCTTTTGGGAGACTATTTATGTTTTCTACTTTAAAGTAAGGTAACGGTGTTCTGTCATTACTCTTCTAAGAGATTAATGTGAGTGTTCTAGGAATAAATAACAAAATTATGTACTAAGTATATCTTTTGTAAATTAGAAATCCTGGTGCCACTTTCTGGTCTTAGGACAGTTAGGAGCCTGAGCTCTGTATTAAGCCAGGGCTAGTTCAAATCCTGGATGCACCACTTAATAATTGTGTGACCATGACCCTTTCCCAGCTTCACTTTTCTTGTCTGTAAAATGAAGAGTAATGCTTGTGATGGGTCCATATAAAGTATGTTAATTGAAGTTATGTCAGCTGCCATAACAGATAAACTCTGAAATCTCAGGGATTTAAGACAGTAACAGTTTATTTTGCTGGGACTCTACGCTAAACTGTCCTCTGCTGTCTTCAACACTTCCCGGATTACCCTGGGCATTGCTATCCACCTGGCAGATGGTGGAGAGATGGGGTGTGGGTAGATTTGGGGGCAGGGCCTCGGACTGGTGAATAGGTCTCCAGTCACTTTGCCCACATTTCATTGTCTGGAAGTCAGATACATAGAAGGGAAGTTGGGAAATGGTAGTCTAGCCACAGGTCCTGCAGGAAAGGGAAATGTGTTTGGTAGCCAGCCAGCCAGTCTGCTCTAAGTGTACTTAGTCTAGGAGATGGTTGTGAGGTGGTTGTGAAGCAAGTTACTTCACCTTTTGGGGGTTCGTGTTTCCATCTGTACAGTGGGGAGGTTGGTGATGAGGCAGGGGACAGTGAACATTTACTGCAAGCTTCTGTGAAATACTGTTTTAGGACAGCTGTATTCATTCATTTCTATAAAAGTCCTCAGAAGTGGAGACTGTTCTTTTTTTTTTTTTTTGTTAAGATCTGAGGAAACAGAGGCACAGACTGAGTAATGGAGCCAGAATTTGAACTCAGGCAGTGTTCACTGAGGGTCTGTGCTGTTAACGCTTGCACACACAGTTGGGTTAACCTTCTGCCCTCTACTGGGTCCTGATTCTTTCCTCTGCTGGTGTCTTTTCTTTAACAAAGGGCTTTGTGCTAAAATAATTTCTTTCAAATTGCTGTTACTTCCATCTATGATTATTTTTTCTTTGCCTGCACTTGCCTTGTTCAGTAGACTTATGGTCACTTCTTTTCCCTTTCTACCTGTCTTCTTAAAAATTTTTTTTCAAAAAAAAAAAAAATTTTTTTTTCAGAAAGTTTGCCCATGTACAAATATGTACAAAATGGTGTAATGAACCCCTAAGTACCCTTTACCTCCTTTTTTTTTTAAGATTTTTTTTTTTTTTAAATTTATTTGAGATCATGAACAGGAAGAGGGACAGAGGCAAAGGGTTCTCCCTGGTCCTTGCTGCTTCCCTCTGCTGTTCTCAGATTGCTATTTCTCGTGGAGTTGTAAACGAGTGAATTCCATACCCACTCTGGGGCCCGTGTCAGTTTGTCCGAATGTAGATGACGAACATCCACTTTTCCTTAACTGCGTGAGGCAGAATTGCCTGCTTGGCTATCTCCTGTCCTGGTGTGTGCATTTCAGTTTCGTGATCCTACTTTTACTTTTCCCATCTGGCGTTGGTCCCCTTGCACAGCTTGGGTTTGTCCTGTTTCTTTCTTTCTTTTCTCTCTCTCTCTCTCTTTTTTTTTTAAAGATTACTTATTTATTTATTCATAGAGATGCAGAGAGAGAGAGAGAGAGAGAGAGAGAGAGGCAGAGACACAGGCAGAGGGAGAAGCAGGCTCCATGCAGAGAGCCTGACGTGGGACTCGATTCAGGGTCTCCAGGATCACGCCCTGGGCTGCAGGTGGCGCTAAACCGCTGCGCCACCGGGGCTGCCCGGGTTTGTCCTGTTTCATCTTAGTTCATGGAACATCTCACTCTCAGACCCTTCTGCAGGTTCGAATAAGATCAGTTTCCTTGGATGAAAAGTTGGCAGCAAAGTGGCAGTTTGCAAGTGGCCAGTGATTTCCCTCCTTCCCCCGAAACCCCCAGATTTTTTTTTTTAAAGAAGATTTATTTATTTATTTATTTATGATAGACATAGAGAGAGAGAGGCAGAGACACAGGAGGAGGGAGAAGCAGGCTCCATGCCGGGAGCTTGACGTGGGACTCGATCCTGGGACTCCCGGATCGCACCCTGGGCCAAAGGCAGGCGCTAAATCACTGAGCCACCCAGGGATCCCTAACCCCTAGATTTTTAATCTTTCTTGATTTTCATTCATCTTGTAAGCGGGGCAAAGTTTACATGATAGTCCATTTGTCCTGGAATGTCGACATAAGATATGTTACATAGAAACTCCCTGCTGAGGGCAGCCCTGGTGGCGCAGCGGTTCAACACCGCCTGCAGCCTAGGGTGTGATCCTGGAGACCCGGGATCGAGTCCCATGTCGGGCTCCCTGCATGGAGCCTGCTTCTTCCTCTCTCTCTACCTGTGTCTCTGCCTCTCTCTCTCTCTCTCTCTGAATGAATAAATAAATCTTAAAAAAAAAAAAAAAAAACCTCCCCGCTGAGCAGGGAGCCCGATGGGATCATGACCTGAGCCAAAGAGAGACACTTACCTGACTGAGCCACCTAGGTACCCCACTTTACCTCTTTTAAACAATTACCAACAGATGGACATAGGCAGAGAGAGAAGCAAGCTCCCTGCAAGGAGCCCGATGTGGGACTCGATCCCAGAACCCCAGAATCACTCTCTGGGCCGGAGGCAGACACTTAACTCTGAGCCACCCAGGTGTCCCAAGGGTGTCTTGTTACTAATGAAGGTGACTTTTGGATTCCACCCAAGGGTGGGGGCTGGTTGCTAGAAGGACCATGTGAGTAGAGGGTTGGAACTTTCAGTATGTGCCCCCCCCCGCCCCCGCCTCCCCCCTAAAAGGAGAGGAGGGGAGAGGCTGGAGGTTGAATCAGCCAATGGCCACTGACTTAGTCAATCATGACTATGTAATGAGGACTTCATAAAAACCCAAGACGATAACTTTTAGGCCTTTAGGGGCGAGGGGGCAGGAAACTTCCATGTTTGGGGAACCAGAATGCTTCCACATGCCACCGAGCCAGGCCCCAAGCTCCATGAGGACAGAAGCTCCTTTCTCCAGGTCCTTGCCCTGTGTATCTCTTCATGTGGCTGTTTATTTGTATCCTTTATTATATACTTTAATAAAGTGGTAAACATGTGTTTCCCTGAGTTCTGTGAGTTGCTTTAGCAAATTAATCAAAACCTAAGGAGGAGATCATTGGAACTTTTTTTTTAAAGATTTTATTTAAAAAAAAAATGAAGATTTTATTTATTCATGAGAGACAGAGAGAGAGAGAGAGAGAGAGAGAGAGAGGCAGAGACACAGGCAGAGGGAGAAGCAGGCTTCATGCAGGGAGCCCAAGGTGAGACTCCATCCTAGGTCTCCAGGATCAGGCTCTGGGCTGAAGGCGGTGCTAAACCACTGAGCTACCCGGGCTGCCCTCATTGGAACTTTCAAGGTGTAGCTAATTGGCCAGAAGCATAGGTAACAGCCTGGGGCTTGTTTACTGGCATCTGAAGTGAGAGAGTATATGTGTGTGTAGGGATACCCTCCTAGCATCGAGAATTGCTTGGTGCCCCCCCCCCCCCCCATATTGGAATTAGGTCAAGGAGCCTTAAAAGAGGTAGAGATAGTGCATACATAGTGGGGAACACACAGCAGAGGCACTTAACTTGTGAAGGTCAGAAAAGGGCCCTGGAGTTGATCTTGAGCTGTTTTTTGTTTTTTTTTAAGCTGTGTTTTGCAGGTGGAATAGCAGTTTGCTTCTTTGGGAGGAGGTAAAAATTACTTTCCAGGCAGAGGAAGCAGCACATGCAAAGGCTGAGAAGTGAGTTTTTAACTGAGGAAATTCAGTATGGCCAGAAGCTGAGTGTGTTTGCGGAAGGGAGTCAAGAGATGAGGGCAGCCCGGGTGGCTTAGCGGTTTAGTGCCACCTTTGGCCCAGGGCATGATCCTGGAGACCCGGGAGCATGGAGCCTGCTTCTCCCTCAGCCTGTGTCTTTAAATAAATAAAATCTTTAAAAAAAGAGATGAGGCTGCACAGGCAGTATGGATTTTAAGTCAGTTTAAGGAATAGTTTTGATTGAACTCCAAAGTCCATGGAGAGACAGTGAAAAACTTTTATCCAGGTGAATGATGTAAGAAACACATTTTATGAAGATCACTGTGGCGAGTGACTCATGAACTGCTTATACAGATTTGGTTTTCTTTCTTGATATTACTCCCTTCTCCTGCCCCTCCCCCCACTTCCCTCCTCCAACGCACATCCCCCAATCCCCCAGTCTCAGACCTCCTCTTAGAGTCCTGGCTTAGGTTCTTTTCTGAGTGTGGGCCACTGACAAGGAGAGAAAGTAGCCTAAGAAAGTGGTTGGTGGTTGAGAAGCACTGCTGTGTCCTAGCACATCAGAAGAAGCACAGTACTTCCTGTCATCATCATGGGGGTGATGATGGTAATAGGGGCCTTAACTGCAGCAGTGGCAGGCTCTGCTTTTGGCATGCCATTGTCCCCATTATATAGGAGAGCAAACATGCAGGGGAAGTTAAGTGACTTGCTCAAGGTTACGCTTCTGGTAAGAGGCAGAGGAGACATTGAACCTAAGAATTCGGCCTCTGGAACTCATGCCTCATATTACCTTTCTGGTCTTATGACACATTCTCATCCACGTTTGTGCTTTGGGCCCAACACACACAAACCAGTCTCCATTGGATGTGTCACTTAGTTCCTCCCTCCCAGGCTTTCCAGGCCTCTTCTCCTTCTCCTTGGTCTTCCATCACCAGATTCTTTCCCTAGAGGTTCTGATCGATTAGCTACCTAGCCTATGTCAGAATGAGAATGCCTAATGTAGCTGATGATACTGTGTGATTTTTGAACTGTAGGGATATATTTAGTTAACATTCTTACTGATGAAAATACTTTTCTCAACAGATACATTAAGCCTAGGTTTTTTAGATTTTGGATTATAGTTTGACTATACATAGGTCTTAGGGGCACCTGGGTGGCTGATTTGGTTAAGTGTCTGCTGTTGGCTCAGATCATGATCCCAGCGTCCTGGGATCAAGTCCTACATTGGGCTCCCTGCTCAGTGAAGAGTCTGCTTTTCCCTCTCCCTCTGTCCCTCCTGCTTGTGCTCTTTCTCTTACTCAAATAAATAAAATCTTTAAAAAAAAAAGTTGTCTGTTAAAGAAAAAAAACCGTAGGGCTGCTTGGGTGGCTCAGCGGTTTAGCGCCGCTTTTAGCCCAGGGCGCGATCCTGGAGACCCGGGATCGAGTCCCATGCCAGGCTCCCTGCATGGAGCCTACTTCTCTCTCTACCTCTCTCTCTCTCTCTCTTTCTCTCTCCTCTCTGTGTATTCTCATGAATAAATAAATAAAATCTTAAAAAAACTATAAATCGGGCTTAGAAATGTTTATTGTATCCATAATTTTTCATACAGCTAAAATATAAATATTAACAAAATGAAGATATTTTGTCCTATTTTTGGGTTTACATGCACTTACTAGTATATATTTTTGATGCACAAATTATGTATGTATGTGTACATATGTAGAAAAATTTAGAAAGGGCAGCCCCGGTGGCTCAGCGATTTAGCGCTGCCTTCAACCCAGGGTGTGATCCTGGAGACCCCGGATCGAGCCTCACGTCGGGCTCACTGCATGGAGCCTGTTTCTCTGCCTCTGTGTGTGTGTGTGTGTGTGTGTGTGTGTGTGTTTGTGTGTGTGTCTTTCATTAATAAATAAATTAAAAAAAGAGAAAAATTTAGAAAAAGTAGGACACACATAAAAATATATAAAATAAAGGTATATAGGGTCCTATTTATACTTTTTCACTTAAGCGGATAATTAAAAAAAGGATAAAGGATAATCATAGCAAGATTCCACCTCTATTCTCATAGTACTATAGGTTTTTAATAGCTGCAGAGTCTTACATTGCTTAAATAAATGATTCATCTGAATAGTCTTTCTTGTTGGAAGAAAAGGAAGTTTTGTTTTGTTTTGCATTTTCAATCTCAGAGTTACAAACAACTAAGGAGATGAATATCCTTATAGCTAACTCTTTGTGTGCTTTATTATTTACTCATGATACATTCTCAAGAGAAATTCTTGGGCCAAAGTGTATACAGATTTTAGGCTTTTAGTATTAACAAATTATAGTGTAGCATCATTGTACCAGTTTATATTCTTACCAGTAATATGTGAACATACCCTGTTCCCTAGCCAGTCTTGGGAATTGAGATTTAAAAAAACAAAGCTTTTTTTTCCTTTTTTTTTTTAAAGATTTTATTTATTTATTCATGAGACACAGAGAGAGAGGCAGAGGCACAGGGAGAAGTAGGCTCCTCTCAAGGAGTCCAGTGCAGGAGTCAATTCCCGGACTGGGACCACACCCTGAGCCGAAGGCAGATGCTCAACCACTGAGCCATCCAGGCATCCCTGAAAAAATCTTCTAAAGAGCAGTGGGGATTGGTTTGGAAATGTGAATAACCCACTTATCCCACATTTGGCTTATGAATGAATCAATCATAATTTTAGCAAAAGAGAAATAGTAAAAATGAAATGACATTTCATTGCTAAATAAATAAAATGACCTGAGAGCCATAGGTGTAGAATGTGGTGGGTGGGCAGGTGGTGGCGGCAGAAATGACTCTGCTGTGAGAATTGTTGGAAAAGTTGGAAGATTTCAAGAGGAAGATGAGTTCAGAGAGGTGGAAAGGCAAATAGAGAGTGTTCTAAGTAAAGACAGCCAAAGGGGTTAGGGTTATCACTCATTAAAAGAGAGCTGTGGGTAGATCAGGATTCCCTCTAAGTTGGTCCCTTATGGCTCTCCTGGGAGTTAAAAGCCTGTCTTTTATCTGAATGAAGCTGGAGTGGCTTTTGACTTTTCTGATCTGGAGAAGTTGTTTGTATGCCCCAGGATAACTCATTTTGCTGAGAAAGGATATTCCTGAGGAGAGCATTGGGAAGAAGAGTTGGAAAGGTGGATTGTGGCCAGTTGTAAAAAAGAAAAAAGACCTTGAATATGGAGTATCAGGAATTAGGTTCTTGGGATCCCTGGGTGGCCCAGCGGTTTAGCGCCTGCCTTTGGCCCAGGGCACGATCCTGGAGGCCTGGGATCGAATCCCACGTCGGGCTCCCAGTGCATGGAGCCTGCTTCTCCCTTTGCCTATGTCTCTGCCTCTCTCTCTCTCTCTGTGTGACTATCATAAAAAAAAAAAAAAAAAAAGGAATTAGGTTCTTGTTTGATATGTTGTAGGCAACCTTATGGAATTTTGAGCAGGTGAAAAATGTGGTGCTCTAGCGAGTAGGGTAGCTTGGGAGGGAGGGAGACAGATACACCAAGAGCTCCAGGGAAAACAGTAAAGTATTTGAGTTGATGGCACTGGGAATAGAAAGTTGAGATATGAGGCATTACATGGAAAGAAGTGAGGAATGTGGTGATTAACTGCTGTAGGGACACAAAAGGAAAAGGAACAATCAAACATTACTCAAAGCTTTTAGCTTAAGTTTTTGAGAACAGTGGATGTCAGGAGAGGAAGATAATTTTATTTCTAAAATTTAATGTAAAATAAATGTAGCTTATAAATTTTTTTAAGCCAAATCTCAAGATTCTTGGTATATTTGGTTCCACTTGCCAAATTATTAAAATGATGTTGTGCATTTCTTAAGGTATCGTAAGGCCTTTATTTTAGAATAGAAATAGAAGATGGGAAGTAACGTGCATTACTCGGTTGTCTAGGAAGAGGGAGTAGAATGTGTTTCTCTGCAGCAGAGTTTCCTTTTCTGGACACTGTTGACATGTGGGGTGCCTAATTCCGGACTGTGGTGGGCTGTGCTGTGCATTGAGGGATGTTTAGCAGCACGTAACTGCTGGACTCACTGGATGCGTCTGGACATGGCCAGTTGTCTTGGGGTGGGGAGCAGAAAACATTCTCTTCTCCCTTGCCAAGTTGAGAACCACTGTTCTAGAATATACTGCCAGGACTACTAGACAGAAGTTACTGACATGCCTAAAATAGTCCAGTGCAGGACCAGAACTCAAATATTTGTTGAATAAATGAATAACCGGATTTTAGCTCTGAATGCAAAATAGAACAAAACTTGGTGAGTGACTGTTGAAGCTACCGAAGAGCAGACGAGGTGTCCATCCAGCAGCACTTCTGTGAGATCTCATTTTCTGATCTGGATTATTAAAGTGATGAGGTTCTTTTTCCCAATGTATAATTGGTTCTGATAACTTTTTTTTTTTTTTTTTTCTGTAAAACTTGCAGAGCCTCTCTGCTGAATTTTATTCAAACGTCTTGGCTTAAAATTAAGATCCTTCACCTATCCTGGGTCTGTTTTACGTGTCCAACACTTACTTGTTCTCTTCTGAACATGGCTGAATTTCAGCCTTGCCTCTGCAATACTCACGCCGTTCTTGCTGCCTGAATCACTTTGCTCTCCTCTCCTCCCATTTTTCCTTCTTTCCTGATTTCTGGTCTGAGGTCCTATGCAGCCGTCGTGGTGCAGTCTTTACTAATCATATAGTGGTGTTTCTCCTCTCAACCAATCTGTTTGATTTCTTTGTACTTGTGACATCCTGTTGTTTATGTCCCATGTACACATTCCTTAAGTTTGATGAATGTCTCTTATTCAGACTTGTATCTCCAGCAGATAGATACAAGTTGTTGTTATGTGCTGTGTATTGATAGAAGTAAAAGCTGGATGTCTTGCCTAGGGTGTTGTAGTTCATTCGTTCATGGGGTAATATGTTGAGCAAGCTCTGCTATCTATCTATCTATCTATCTATCTATCTATCTATCTATCTATCTATTCATTCATTCATTCATTCGAGACACATAGAGAGAGGCAGAGACACAGGTGGAGAGAGAGAAGTAGGCTCCCTGCAGTAGGGAGCCTGATGTGTGGGACTCAATCCCTAGACTCCAGAATCATACCCTGGGCTGAAGGCAGACACTTAACGGCCGAGCCACCCAGGTGTCCCAAGCTCTGCTTTTTAGATACACTTTCAGTCCATACAGTTATGATCAAGTAGTAAATTAGTATTTCTAAAACTTTTTATTTTGGAATTTTAAATGTATATAAAAGTAGAGAGTTTTTATTGAAACTTCCGTGTTCCTATCACTTAGTTTTAATGGTTTAGTAGTTATCTCCTTTTGGTCAATCTGTCATGTTACATCTGTGTTGTCCCTTCCCCTGGTTATTTTGAAACAAGTTCTAGATTTCAAATTATCAATAAATATTTCAGTATGTATATAGGTATTTGTTTACATGACTTCTGCAAAATGTTTTGGGAAAACTGGTTCAACTGAAAGAATGGCAAGATGGAAGTTACAAACTGCTCAAAGCTGGCCTTGAAAGAAGTCTCATTGGTGTTATGAGGGCTGGATTGGGGGTGAAGAGGAGGAAAGCAGAGTATGGATTCTTTTTTGGAAGCTAGGCTATGAAAGAAAGAGTTCAGGAGAGTTTTCTTTGAAGAGGGGGAAGCTGGACAACTTTTATATATTTTATTTGATTCCTTACTAAGTTTATAAAGGAAATAAGAACACTTATATCCTTATTTTACTGAAGTTGAAAATAGAGCATAGGGACTGCCTGGGTGGCTCAGTCAGTGAAGCATCTGCCTTTGGCTTAGGTCATGATCCCTGAGTCCTGGGATTTAGCCCTGCCTTGGGTTCCCTGCTCAGGAGGGAGTCTGCTTCTCCCTCTTCCTCTGCTGCTTCCCCTGCTTGTATGCTGTCATTTCTGTCTCAAGTAAATAAATCTTAAAAAGAAAAAATAGGGCACAGAAAAAGTAAGATGCAGTTCCCCCCAAAACCAGGATTTCTGACTTAATATACTGAAGAAAATATTTGTTTCAGAGTGAGTACTGAAACTTGAGTTTGTTAATTGTGTAGCATGATTCATAATTATTGCTTCGTATTAACTGGTTAAGGAACATGTGACTGGCAAGTAAATAGGTGAATGTGCAGATGTAAATCTAGAATTGGGTATAAAAAATGAATATCTAAATATCTACTTTATACAAAGAAAGATTCTTGTAGTTTCTGGGCAGGGTAAGAAGCTCAAAAGAAGTATGTTTGCCTTAGAGAGCTTACAGTCCAGATATGAAACAAAAAGTAAAAAAGTTAAAAAAAATCTATATAAATAAATAAATCCATTGCTTGAATAGTTAATTAACAAATCACAGTTTAAATGATAATGAAAGGCATCTATAAAAGATGTCAAGATAGGACATAATTAATGCTACTAAGTTGGATAGGGCTTGAGAGAAGAAGAGAAGATATGTAGGCAAGGATTTTTAAGAGCTTATTTGAGAGGGAGAGAGAGCACGTGTGCACATGCATGTGCATATGAGAGTGCATGAGAAGCGGCATGAGAGGGGTGGGCAGAAAGACGGAGAAGCAGACTCCCTGCTGAGCAGGGAGCCCAATGTGGGGCTTGTTCACTGAATTCCAGAATCATGACCTAAGTCGACATTTAACTGACTGAACCACCTAGGTGCCCCAACTTTTTTTTTTTTAAAGATTTATTTTTTATTTTAGAGAGAATGAGTGTATGAGTCCGAGGAGGGGCAAAGAGAGAGGGAGAGAATCTCAAGCCGACTCTGCTGAGCATGGAGCCCTACATGGTCTCAATCTCACAACCCTGAGATCATGACCTGATCGAAACCAAGACCCTGAGGCTTAACTGACTGATCCACCTGGGCACCCCTTAAGTTAACTTTTTAAATGGTGAACTTTCATATTCCTTTCTTGTATACATAATTTTACATATAATTATATGCTGTTTAAGGAATAACATTTTTGTGTGCCTACCTTTAGTTTAAGAAATAGAATATTTTTGAAGTTCCCTAAAATGCCCTTCCATGATCATACCACTTCTTTCTCTCTAAAGTAATAACTAAAGTTTGTGTTTAACATTTTCTTGGTTCTTTTTATAGTTTCTGAAAACCATGTTTCTTTTTTTTTTTTTTAAAGATTTTATTTATTTATTCGTGAGAGACAGAGAGTGTGAGAGAGAGAGAGAGAGAGAGGGTTTCACTTTTGCATTGAGATTTCCCCCCCATATTTCATCTCATGTTCACATTTCCCCTTTGGTAGTTAGACATTCTATCTATATTGTTTTTGTGTCTACCCTAGAAATATTAGCATAAATATTTATCTAAAATATAACATGAATCAACAATTCACCTTACTCCTGAGCAGCTACAACTTTAAAATGGTTTACTCTGATCATCCTGCATTCTGACCTACACATACATGCTCTTGTTTTCCATCATGTGAGTCCTTACTGTTACCCCATGTATCAGGCCTGATTGTCTTCGTCTTTCATGAAGTCAGTTTTGTTTAGAAATAGTAACAAGTTCACTCTTTGCATTCCCTCATTCATCTCAGATTTTCCTTCTGGGAAAGTTTTTATTCTTTCTGAAACTTGAGGAAATTAGTTGGCATCTTCTGAAGGTACAAAAGTCTCATGTTTTTCTAAAAACTTGCTCTCTTCTTTGAAAGATAGTTTTACTATCTTTATAGTACTTTGTATATATACTTGGTCACAATTTAAAATGTATTTTTCTCAATTGTAGTTACAAACCATATCAGTGCATCTAAGGTATGAGAAGAGGTCAACTTTCCTGGGTGATACTGAACGCTTTTCAGAATAATTATACCAGTTCACATTCCTATTAATTAGAGTCTAACTGTCCCTGTTGCCTTAGTTTCTTTTTTCTTTTTCTTTTCTTTTCTCTTTTCTCTTTTCTTTTCTTTTTTTCTTTTTTCTTTTTTTTTTTTGTTGTTGCCTTAGTTTCTTACCAGCTCTTGGTATGATTAGATGTAAAGCATTTCCAGTGCATAGATGAGAAATATCTTAATATTGTTTCAGATTTCATTTTTCTTGTTGTCTGTGAGATTCATCACCTTTTCCATCTTTTTCTCGTCTTTATTTTTCAGTTGCTCTTTGCCTTTGTTTAAGATGTTTTCATAGCTCAAAACTAATTTGCTTATCAATCTAGTTTGGTAATGTATGTCTGCTGAAGAGTTTAGTTCATTTCCATGTTTTATAATTATTAATACGTGCCTGGATTTATCTTTATCATCTTATTTTATACTTATTATTTATACTTATTTTCTATCCTCTCCATGTTTGTTTTTGAGTTGTTTTCTACTTACAGTATTTCTGTTGAGAAATTTGGTGGTTTTGATTTTTGATCCTTTGTAAATATATTTCCCCTTCCTCACAATAATTTTAGTACTTTTTTTATCCTGTCTTTGTATATTTCACCACAAAACATGGTTTTGAGAATAGTTTATTTGGAACACAAGAAGATTTAAAAAAATGGGTTAATAAAAAAAATAAAAATTGGTTAATACTTTTTAAAAAATAGATTTAATCTAAAACCTTTTTGACACAAGACTAAATCAGAGGGACACCTGGGTGGCTCAGGAGTTGAGCATCTGCCTTTGGCTCAGGTTGTGATCTCAGGGTTGTGGGATCGAGTTCCGCATGGGGCTCTCCTCAGGGAGTCTGCTTCTCCCTCTGCCTATATATCTCTGTCTGTCTCTCTGTGTCTCTCATGAATAAAATAAAATCTTAAAAAAAAAAAAGACTAAATCAGAGCTGTATTCTATGCTCTGTATTTAGGATATTTTTGGTGTGGTTGTCTAATTTACACTCCTCATTGTGTTTTCCTGCAATTGCTCAGCTGAAGGTGTTCTCTCACTCTTTGCTAATTTGGTAAGTAAAATGATATCTCCTTTAATTTCCATTTTTAAAATTGTGAGGTTGAATGTCTCATGTTTAAATACCGTTTCATTCTCTTTTTCAGTTGCTGGTCATATTCTTTTTCTATTGAGAATTTCATTTTTCTCCTATAAAAATATTACTGTATTTATAATAATTTAAGATAAATTACTTAATATCCCACATGTGACATTTTAGGAGGCATAAAGGTCAAATTATACTTTGACCATAGAATAGTAATATTGTGACTTGATTTTTATTGTGTATGTATATGCATATACTCAGACATACGTCAAATTACTGAAGAAAATAGTCACAAGGATTTTTTTGCATCTTATACTTCAAATAATAGTGGGAACAGATTTTTAGTTTCAAGGTAGTTTTTTGTATTATATGGACTCAGTAATGATTATAAGTATTAGGGATTGAAAATTAGGCCACAGGCTTTGGTCACAGAGGCATTTCTTTTTTTTTAATTTTTTAAAAGATTTTATTTATTTATTCAGGAAAGACACAGAGAGAGAGAAGTAGAGACACAGGCAGAGGGAGAAACAGGCTCCATGCAGGGAGCCTAACATGGGACTTGATTCCAGGACTTCAGGATCACACTCTGGGCCGAAGGCAGGCGCTAAACCGCTGAGCCACCCGGGGATCCCCCCACAGTGGCATTTCTAACTATCATTATAAACAACCCCAGACACCATAAACTGTTTCTTTATGTTTACATAGGACTCGAGAAGTATCATTAGATGAGTGCTGTCTGATTTTGGGAGGTTTGCTGTATATAGAGAGTAGGATAAGAAAATAACCCCTGAATTACTAGGCATAGAAGATAAAACACTTTCCCAGTGGTTCCCAAGAAAAAACATCTTTTAACTTCACCCCCATTTCTTAAATTGTAGATGAAGGTCTACTCTTTATAAAAACTCATGAGGGGTAAAAAATGAAAGGTCCTTCCTTGGCTTACAGTTTTCCTCCAGGCCTCAGAGGAGATCACCGTTAGAGGGTGCATATTCTAGATACTTTCCTGGGTGTTTGTATGTGCGCACACATATACAAGTATGCACACATAAAACACACATATTTATGCATTTGTTTACACTTACAAAACACAGAATTGTATTATTCTGTTATGTACTTTTTATTTTTATTTTTTTGTTATGTACTTTTTCTCACGAGACTGTGTCATAGAGATTTTTCTAAATTAGTACAAATAGATCTGTCTCACTATTTTAATGACCGTTTAGAGATGGAAAGCCATTGAATGGATAGAGCATACTTTGTTCCCTCTGACCAGTTTTTATGTTGTTTGTACTATAGTGAACATCCTTACATGTATCTGTCGTGTTATCTCGATATACACATGAAGTAATATAGATTTCTAGGCATGAGATCGATAAAATGGTGTGCATATTTTATATTTTAATAGATACTGCTAAATTGCCTTCCAGTGTTATGCTGTTGCATTTCCATCCTTGCCAGCTGTCATGTATGAATTGTCTCTGCTGTATTCCTACTATTACTGAATATTATCGGTAGTTTTCATTTTTTGTTTCACTGTTTGATTTCTCTGATTACTTGGTCACAGATTGAACATTGTCATATATTATAGGTCCATTCATTTTTGTCTCTGAATTGGTTGTTTGTGTTACTGGTCTTGTTTTCTATTAGCTTTATATTTCAATTTTGGTTTCTTTCTGGTTTTCTTTATGTTCTTCAGTAAAGTTATACTTTATGTTCTTGAGTTAAGCTTCTCATTAAAATTATTCTTAGAAACTTAATTATTGTAACTCGTTTCAGGTCATTTGTTTGCATTTAAATTTATTATTGTTGCTGTTTGTTCAGCATGATGTATTATAAGAAGGTTATTGTGTTAGGTGTTCTATGTTGATCTGACAGTCTTCTAGAACTTTTAGCTTAGTTGATTAACTTGCATATTTATTCCATATTTTCTCTCTTTTTAAAATATTTATGAATTTTAGAGAGAGAGAGCATGCTGGTGGAGTCAGGGGGACAGGGAGGAAGAGGATCCTCAAGCAGACTCTCTGCTGAGTGCCAGGCTGGACTCAGGACTCAATACCAAGACTGAGTTCTTGACCTGAGCTGAAACCAAGAGTCTGATGCCCAGGTGCCCCATCTCTCTCTCTCTCTCTCTCTCTCTCTCTCTCTCTCTCTCTCTCTCTCTCGACTATAGTTGACACACAGTGTTACATAGTTTTAGGTGTACAGTTAGTAATTTGGTAAGTTTATACATCATGCTACATTCACCACAAGTGTGACTACCATTTGTCCAATTACATTGCTATTATAGTATCATTGACCATGTTCCTTATGCTGTGCTGTGCCTTTTATGCCTGTGACTTATTCATCCCATAACTGGAAGCTGTGTCTCCCTCTCCCCTGTATCCATTTAGCTCAGTTCTTCATTTGCCTCTCCTCTGGCAACCATCAGCTTGTTCTCTGTATTTTAGGTCTCAGTCTGCTTTTTGTTTGTAATTCATATTTAAGTAGATGCTGGTGATGTTATATGCCAACAATAACAGTTTTGTTTATTCCTGAATGATATTAAAACTTTATTTATTTTTATTTTTCTTGATGACACAACATTCAGTATTGTGTAATATAGCTTTCTTTTAAAGTTTGACTCCATATGAAACTTTTCTGTTCAGCAGGAGGCAGAACTATAACTTGCTTATCTTTAGAATGGTTAGGTAATTATCTCAATTCTAGTTATTAGAATTATAAAACCTTTGTATTCACTCAACAAAACATGTATTCACTGCCTGTATTATGTCTGGTGCTGTTAGGTGTTGGGAGTGCAGCAGTGAAAGAACAAACTTGAGAATTGTCTGGGAAGCCTCTAGACCACCGAGAAAACAGGGAGGCCATGAATTGCAGTAGAGCCAATGGCTAAGAATGTTGGTTATGGAGATAGGCCTCTTGAATTTGGGCATATTCCTTTTCTGAGCTTCATATGATTCATGTGTAGAATAAAGATGGTAATAGAACAGTGCCTCTTACTTACTAAATGCTCAGTAAAGGTTAATTTACAATTCCCAATTAAATAGTAACAAGAAAAATGATAACTCTAGGCTGTTAGTCTAATAGTGAAAAGATTTATATTTGAAATATATCCTTTTATTAGAGACAGAGAGAGGCAGAGACACAGGCAGAGGGAGAAGCAGACTCCCTGCGGGGAGCCTGATGGTGGGACTCTTCCCTGGCCTCCAGGATCACGCCCTGGGCTGAAGGCTGCGCTAAACTGCTGAGCCACCTGGGCTGCTTTATATTTGGAATATATTCTGAAGGTAGAGCTGACAGGATTTGCTGATAAGACATATGGGAAATGAGAGAGGAACCGAAGGTATGGAACTGAGCTATGTGGATGATTGGTACCGCTCTTTATTGAGATGGGAAAACTGGAAAAAGATCAAATTTTGGAGGTATGCCAAGGTATGAAATTTGTTTTTTTACATGTAAGCTTTGATATGCTTGTTTGATTCCAAGTGGAGTTGTTGAGTAGATAAATATTAGCTGTAATTCAGTGGAGAGGTTAGGGGGATCAAGAAATTTGGGGATTGTCAGCACATATGTAAAGGGACTGGGTAAAATTACTGAGGGAATGAGCCTATTGCATATAGAGAAGAGGTTCAATGACTGAACCCTGGACACTCTATTTTTCCTGGTTCAAAGAACCAGAAAAGAAAATGAGATGAAGCAGCCAACGTGGTAGAAGAATCAGGAGAGTGTTTTGTCCAAGAAGCCAAGGAGAAAATGATCCCTTGTATCATGAGCATCTGACAGATTGAAAATTGCCCATTGGAGTTGGTGAGCTGTAAGTCCTTGGTAGAGTCATTGACCAAACCAGGAAGTCTTCAGATGTGACAGGAACACAATCATTATGCCAGATGACAGGCCTAAACTGGGACTGTCCAGGCAAACCCAGTTGTATGTCACCCTGTTCATTAGTGACCCTGATAATAGACATTGCAGTGGAATGTGGGAAAGGACATTTAGTTGGAGAGGTGTGGAGCTGAAGTGGAGAACAAGGTACAGAACTTTTTCGAGGAATTTTGCTATAAGGATTGTGCAGAGAAGTAGAATGGTAGCTAGGAGGGGATGTGGAGTCCAGAGAGGGCTTTCTTTTTTTGAAAGATTATTGTTACTGCAGTAACTTTATATGCTGATGGGACTGATTTTCAGAGTAGGAAAAACTGATCAAGCAGGAGAGGAAGAGAATAGCTAGAGATGGAAAGTTCATGAAAAGGAGAATGTTGTCCAGAACACATGTAGAGGGATAGGTGTTAGCCAGGAACATAGATAGTGTGTTTAATAGGAGAGAAGATAGGGTATATGGAAAAAGAATTCAGGAGAATTGGAGGATTTGGTAGGAGGAGGATTCGGAACTCTTTTCTTACTACTTCTGTTTTGCCATTGAAATTCTATCAACTAAGGGTGAAGAATGGAGAGTCTTAAATGTTTGAAGACGGGGAAGGGTATGAAACAATTCTATAAGGTGATAGAGAGTAAACTGACCAAAGTAGAAAGATTGCTGGGCAGCAGTGAGTGGCTGCTTGAGGTGTGAGGTTAGAACTACAAAGCTAAACTACTAGCCTCCGTTATGTTTTTGTTCCTCAGGATTGACTTTTGCCAGGCAGGTATAACAGAAGGAAATTAAGGCAGAAATTATTGAGGATATATGTAACAGTGATTATAGTTACTGACATGAGATCCAATATGGAGAAGAAGGTTATAAAGATAAGGGGAACAGGAGAGGGTCATGATGATGATAGCAAACAATCAGTGTGTATCAGGTAACTGGCATTGTAAATATTTTGCATTAAACCATTTTTTAAAAATTACTGAATTATGGCTGACATACAATGTTTATTAGTTTTAGGTGCACAGTGTAGTGATTTGACAATTCTACATGTTATGCAGTGCTCACCATAGTAAGTGTAGTTACTGTCACCGTTCAATGTTATTACAGTGCCATTGACTGTATTTCCTGCGCTGTACTTTTCATCTGTGACTTAATCTATTTTATAACTGGAAGTCTGTGCCTCTTTTTTTTTTTTTTTAAAGATTTTGTTTATTTATTCATGAGAGACAGAGAGGCAGAGACAGACAGAGGGAGAAGCAGGCTCCCTGCAGGAAGCCTGATGCAGACCTCGATCCTAGGACCCTGAGATCATGACCTGAGCCGAAGACAGATGCTCAGCTGCTGAACCACCCAGGTGTTCTAAGTTTGTACCTCTTAATTCCCTTTACTTATTTTACCCATCCCCCTGTAAGGGCTTTACATTTAATTCTTGGAGCAGTCCTGTGGGGTTGTGTTATTATTACCATTTTAAAGATGAGGAAATTGAGGCATAGAGTTTGATCAGGTTGCACAGGGTCATATAGCTGATAGTCAGCTTTTTTTTTTTTTTTTGATAGTCAGCTTTTAATCCAGGCAGTCAGGCTCCAGAGTGCATGCTTGTAACGGCTACATTACTTCTGCCTCTTAGTTGGACTGTGAGAAGCTGGTAGGGTAGATGAACTGACAGATCCTCTAAGGTTGAAGAATTAATGGAGTGAGGTCCTGGAAGGAATAATACTAGTATGAACACGGGTGTACAATTATTTGTTTAGGTCCCTGCTTTTAACTTATTTGAGAGTGTGTGGGTTTATGTGTCCCAGGCCAGTGTAGTGAAATCCTAAAACACTTAGAGGAGAGGTGGACTCGGGACTTATAAGATCTTTTCCTTGCCCATTTGATGTGTGAAGGCCTGAGTAGTGGGCTTCTGAATTAAAACTGTGGCTTTTGGTAGTAAATATAGGCATTGGCCCTAGGTAGCTAGCTACCCCCACTTGCAACAAATTGTTTTTATTTTATTTATTTATTTATTTTAAAGATTTTATTTACTTATTTGACAGAGAGAGAGACAGAGAGAGAGAGAGAGAGAAGCAGGCTCCATGCAGGGAGCTGGACGTGGGACTTGATCCCGGGTCTACCCGGATCACGCCCCAGGCCAAAGGCAGGTGCCAAACCGCTGAGCCACCCGGGCTGCCCACAACAAATTGTTTTTAGTTAGGTTTTGGAGGAAGCAGTAGTTTTATTGACCTCAGCAGAGGAGTTCATGGATCTCCCCAGTGTGTCACCCTTACTGCTCTTTAACTTCAGCCAGTTAAGTGACTTTGAATAACTTATGTAACCATTCTTAATTTGAATTTGATTATCTGTAAAATGGGAAGAGTATACCTAGTTCAGCAGGATAGTTAAGAGGATTCAGTGAGAATAATATAGTAACGTTTTGTTGTTGTTTTGTTTCTGTTTTTTAAGTAAATTTTACCCCCAACATGAGGATAGAATTCACAACAGTCCCCCTGCCCCCACCCTGAGATCAAGCATCACATGCTCTACCAACTTAGCCAGCCTGGTGCCCCAGTATATAAGGAGGGGGTGTGTGTCCATGTATTTTGAAGTTCGGTTATTAGGTACATACACATTCAGAATCAGAATTTTTTGTTACTGGTGAATTGACCCAGTTATTAACATGTGATATCCCTATTTATCCCTGGTATGTTAAAAAAATTTTTTTTAATTTGAGTATAGTTGACAGGTCTGGTAATTTTTTTGTGTGTTTTGAAGTCTGCTTTATTATAGTATTAGGATAGCCACTTCTACTTAATTTAGATTAGTGTTGCATAGGTATATCTGTTTCCTTAAATATGTCATTGCATTTGAATTGAGTTTCATGTAGATAGCATATAGTTGGGTCATGTTTTATTAATTCTGATAATCTCTATTTTTTAATTTAATTTTATTTTAAAAGATTTATTTATTCATGAGAGACAGAGAGAGAGAGAGAGACAGACAGACACAGGCAGTGAGAGAAGCGGGCTCCATGCAGGGAGCCTGATGTGGGACTCGATCCCGGGTCTCCAGGATCACACCCTGGGCCAAAGGCAGGGGCTAAACCACCAAGCCACCCAGGGATCCCTAATCTCTGTATTTTATTTTATTTTTTAAAATATTTTACTTACTTATTCATGAGGGACATAGAAAGAGAGAGGCAGAGACATAGGCAGAGGGAGAAGCAGGCTCCATGCAGGGAACCCTGATGTGGGACTCGATCCCAGGACTCCAGGACCATGCCCCGGGCCAAAGGCAGGTGCTAAACTTCTGAGCCACCCAGGGAACCCAATCTCTGTATTTTAATTGGAATAACTAGTCCACTTACATTTAGTGTAATTATTAATTTGTCTCAATTTAGTCCTGTCATTTATTTGTTTCTAATGATTTATTATTTATTTTGGTTTTTATAATTTTTATTTCTAAAATTTCTACTTGGTTCTTTTTTATATCTTTTCTTTCTTTCCGGATATCTATTCTAAATTTTGTCTTAAGAGTTTTCAAATGTTTTTCATTTGAACATTTTATAATAGCTGCCTTAAAGTGCTCATCAGATAATTCCAACCTCTGTGTCATTTTATCATTGGCGTTTAGTCATTGTATTTTTTCATGTGATTTGACATTTTTGTAGTTCTTTGTGTATCAAGTAATTTTGAATTGTTTTCTGAATGTTTTGAATCTTTAGTTATAAGACTGTGGGTTTTAAAAACATCTTATGGGGAATGTTGATATTTTTGATTTAGCAGGCACTTGGCCTGGGTACATAAGGCTACAGGTTTCAACCAGGCTTTTGTGGGCTGTGGTAAGTTCAGTTTAATTTTCACAGCTTTCCCAGTGATGTTTTTGTCTGTCCTCTGTGTGCAGTGCCAAGTTGTCAGTCTGCAACTTGGCCAGGGGTCTTTAACTCAGCCCTGAAAGTCTTTGTTACACTTACTAGGATCACGTCCATCTGTGGGCCCATCTGTGGACCGGTTTGTGGGTCAGCTCAGTCAGACTCTTTCTGCATCTTAGCACTCACTTCTGGGTGTCAGTCTGTTGAGCTCAGGCCAGGGGATACTGGAGAGGTGAAGAGGGTAAACTCGGTACTTTGGCAGTACTTGGAATTCTGGTGTCTGTTCTATATTTTTCAGGAAACTCAAATAGTTGTTCCATGCATTATATCCATGTTTTTTTTTTTTTTTTTTTTTTTTTTTAGAGGTGGGTTTTTATTTATTTATGATAGTCACAGAGAGAGAGAGAGAGAGAGAGAGAGAGAGAGAGAGGCAGAGACACAGGCAGAGGGAGAAGCAGGCTCCATGCACCGGGAGCCCGATGTGGGACTCGATCCCGGGACTCCAGGATCGCGCCCTGGGCCAAAGGTAGGCGCCAAACCGCTGCGCCACCCAGGGATCCCTATATCCATGTTTTATAGTTGCAGTCAGTGACAGTAAAAGTTTGGCATTATATTCCTCCATATTACATAGAACTGGAATCCCTTGATAGCCTTTTGTCATTTCTTTTTTAGTGTTCCTTATTTTTGTATATTTTTTTATTGGAATTCGATTTGCCAACATATAGCATAACACCCAGTGCTCATCCCGTCAAGTGCCCCCCCCCCTTCAGTGCCCATCACCTAGTCACCCCAACCCCTCGCCCACTTCCCCTTCCACTACCCCCTGTTTGTTTCCCAGAGTTAGGAGTCTCTCATGTGCTGTCACCCTCACTGATCTTTCCTGCTCATTTTCTCTCCTTTCCCCTTTATTCCCTTTCACTATTTTTTATATTTCCCAAATGAATGAGACCATTTAATGTTTGTCCTTCTCCGATTGACTTACTTCACACTCTCCAGTTCTATACACGTTGAAGCAAATGGTGGGTATTCGTTGTTTCTAATGGCTGAGTAATATTCCATTGTATATATAGACCACATCTTCTTTATCCATCATCTTTCGATGGACACCGAGACTTCTTCCACAGTGGCTGTTGTGGACATTGCTGCCATAAACATGGGGTGCAGGTGTCCTGCTGTCTCACTGCATCTGTATCTTTGGGGTAAATCCCCAGGAGAGCAATTGCTGGGTCGTAGGGCAGTTCTATTTTTAACTCTTTGAGGAACCTCCATGGTGTTTTCCAGAGTGGCTGTACCAGTTCACATTCCCACCAACAGGGCAAGAGGGTTCCCCTTTCTCTACATCCTCTCCAACATTTGTTGTTTCCTGTCTTGTTAATTTTCCCCATTCTCACTGATGTGAGGTGGTATCTCATTGTGGTTCTTTTTTTTTTTTTTGTATTCTTTTTATTGGGGTTCGATTTGCCAACATATAGCATAACACCCAGTGCTCATCCCATCAAGTGCCCCCCTCAGTGCCCGTCACCCAGTCACCCCAACCCCCTGCCCACCTCCCTTTCCAGTCTTTTGTCATTTTTATATGTTTTTTTTATATGTGTTTTTTAAAGCAAAAGCAGGCTTTAATTTCTTTCTTTTTTTTTTTTATGATAGGCACACAGTGAGAGAGAGAGAGAGAGGCAGAGACACAGGCAGAGGGAGAAGCAGGCTCCATGCACCGGGAGCCTGACGTGGGATTCGATCCTGGGTCTCCAGGATCGCGCCCTGGGCCAAAGGCAGGCGCCAAACCGCTGCACCACCCAGGGATCCCTAATTTCATTTTCTTGCATTATCTTTATTTTGATTGGTATGGCAGGTATAATTTATGTAAAATATTGATGGTAGAGTGTTCTGTTTTTTATTCTATGAAACCAGTCTTTATGATGGATATTGGATTTTGCTGTCAATGTAATGCCAACCAAAGAAAGAATTGGGAAGTGTTCCTTCCTTTATTATTTCTTGGAGGTAGTGTAGAGTTAGTATTATTTCTCAAACATTTGATAGAGTCTTCATTAAAGACATATGGGATTGGAATTTTCTTTGCGGGGAGGTTTATACTTACAAATTCAGTTTTATTTTTATTTATTTATTTATTTATTTATTTATTTATTTATTTATTTATTTAGATTTTTTTATTTATTCAGAGAGAGAGAGAGAGAGGCAGAGACACAGGCAGACAGAGAAGCAGGCTCCATACAGGAAGCCGGACATGGGACTCCATCCTGGGTCTCCAGGATCACACCCCAGGCTGCAGGGGGCACTAAAATGCTGCGCCACCGGGGCTGCCCGGCAAATTCAGTTTTAAAAATAGACTTTGGGTTATTCAAGTTTTCCATTTCTAATCTTGAGTCTTTGGTAATTTTGGGCCTTTCAAACATTGTGACCGTTTAAGTTGTTGGTTTATTGACATAAAATTATTTATAATAATTTCTCATTCTTTTTAATGGGTATTGTCTTTCTGGTGATAACCCCTCTTTCAGTTTTTCTCTTGGTAGTTTATGTATTTTCTCTCTCTTCTCCATCATTTTTGCTGTCAAAATAACTATTTTATTAACTCTTTCAAAGAACCATCTTTGGGTTTCATTGATCTTTGGGGGATATTTCATTGATTTTTAAAAATTATTTATTATTGTGTTCTTATGTCACTGCTTTTGGCTTTTTATTCCTTTTCTTATGGTTTAATTAGATTTTTGTTTTCTAATTTCTTAAAGTGGAGGTTTATGCTATTATAGTTGAGATCTTTCTTATTTTCTCATGTAACTATTTAAAACTGTAAATTCCCCTTTATTTACTGCTTACCTGAATCTAACAAATTTTGAAATGCTGTATTTTCATTGAGTTCAAGCTGTTTTCTAATTTCTTTGTCATTTCTTTATTGACTAGTGGGTTATTTAGAATTGTGTGTGTGTTTACCAGATATCTGAGGATATTGCTTATATATATATTGTTTGTTTCTAATTTAATTCCATTAGAGAACATGTTTGGTATTATATCAGCCTTTTAAAATTAATTGAACTTCGTGTTAAGGACTATAGTTTGGCTTATTCTGGGGATTGTATTCTATTGTTATTAGGTATGGTGTTCTATGGTCAATTTAAGTCTACATGGTTAATAGTCTTAAGTATTCTGTGTCTTTGTTGAGTTTTCTGTCTAGTCATATCAATTATTGAGCAGTGTTGTAGTATAGAAGTATAATTGTTGATTTAAGTATTTCTATTTTCAGTTATCAGTATTTTGAAGCATTGGGTGCATAGATATTTAGGATTATTATCTCCTTGATGAATTGGCTCTTTTATCATTATGTGATGTCTGTTTGTAGTTCTTATAATATTCCTTGTTTTAAGTTTATTTAGTAATATAGTTCCTGTAGCTTTCTTTTGAATAGTATTGTCACATTATATTTTTTCATCTTTTTGTTCTTTTATCTTACAAATGTCTTTAAAGTATGTATCTTTTATTTATTTATTTATTTTTTCCAAAAGTATGTATCTTTTAGACTGCATATAATTGGGTCTCACTTTTTAAATTTAAACTGATAGTTTCTACTTTTTAATTTAAAATTTTTTTCATCATGATAAATGTAGTCTTTAATTCCATCACCTATTTTGGCCATCCCCCCATCCACCTCCCCTCTGGCAACCCTCAGTTTGCCCTGTATAGTTGAGTCTCTTTCTTGGTTTGTCTCTTTTTTTTTCTTTGTTCATTTATTTTGTTTCTTAAATTTCACAAGTGAGTGAGAGCATATGGGATTTGTCTTTGACTGACTTATTTTGCTTAGGCTTTATACTCTCTAGCTCTATCCATGTTGTTGCAGATGGCAAGACTTCTTTTTATGGCTAAATAATAGTCTATTATTAGTATACTACATGATCTTTATTCATCTATCACTGGACACTTGGGATGTGTTGATGGTTTGGTTCTTGTAAATAATGCTACTATAAGCTTAGGGATGCATGTATCTCTTTGAATTAGTGTTTTTTGTATTTTTTGGGTAATTACCCATTAGTATGGTTACTGGATCATAGGGTAGTTCTATTTTTTTTTTAAGATTTTATTTATTTATTCATGAGAGACACAGAGAAAGAAAGAGGCAGAGACACAGGCAGAGGGAGAAGCAGGCTCCATGCAGGGAGCCCGACGTGGGACTGGCCCGACATGGGACTGGATCCTGGGTCTCCAGGATCAGGCCCTGGGCTGAAGGTGGCCCTAAACCGCCCCCCTGCCCTGGTAGTATTTTTGACTTTTTGAGGAACCTCCTCAAAAATACTGTTTTCCTCAGTGGCTGCACCAGTTTGCATTCCCACCAATAGTGTAAGAAAGTGCCTTTTTCTTTGTATCCTGGCCACTACCTGTTGTTTCTTTGTTTTTTATTTTAGCCATCTGACAAATGTGAGGTGATATCTCATTGTAGTTTTGACTAGCATTTCCCTGATGATGAGTGATGTTGAGCATCTTTTTCATGTGTCTTTTGGCCATCTCGATGTCTTTGGCGAAATGTCTGCAGGTGTCTCCTGCCCATTTTTAAATTGGATTATTTGTTTTTTGGGTGTTGTATAAGTTCTTTATATATTTTGGATACTAACCCTTTATGTGATATGTCATTTGTAAATATCTTCTCCCATTCAGTAGGTTGCCTTTTAGATTTATTGATTGTTGCCTTTGATATCAGAAGCCTTTTATTTTGGTGTAGTCCCAGTGGTTTACTTTTGCTTTTATTTCGTTTGCCTCAGGAGACATGTCTAGAAATATGTTGCTATGGCTGATATCAGAAAAATTACTGCTTGTTGCTCTTTTCTAGGATTTTTATGGTTTCAGGTCTTACAGTTAGGTCTTTATTAGTTCATTTTGACCTTATTTTGGTGTATCATGAAAGAAAGTGGTCTGGTTTCATTCTTTTGCCTGTAGCTGTACATTTTTCCCAACACTATTTGTTGAAGAGACTTTTTCCCATTATATCTTCTTGCCTCCTTTGTCATAGACTGTGACTGTATAATTTTGGCTTAATTTCTGGGTTTTTCTCTCCTGTTCCATGGATCTATGTGTGTCTTTATGCCAGTATCATACTGTTTTAATTACTACTGTTTTATAACAGGAAATCTGAAATTGTTATACCTCCAGTTTTGTTTTTCAAGATTGCTTTGGCTATTGAGGTCTTTTGTGGTTCCATGCAAATTTTAGGATTGTTTTAGTTTTGTGAAAAATACTGTTGGTGTTTTGATAGGGATTATATTAAATCTGTAAATTCCTTTGGGTTGCATAGACATTTTATTTAACAAGATTGGTTATTTTTACTCTAATTGTAGTGTTAAACCTATTGCTACTTGACAGAATTAGTAATGTAAATGTGCTTAAATCTACTTGTTTTGTATTCTGTTTCTGTCCCATTTGTTTTCTTTGTTCACTTATTCTTTTACTACTTTTTTTTTGGTTAATGGAGTATTTTTTTTTTTTAGGATTCGGTTCTATCTGTATTTGACTACAACAAGCTGTGCATGTGTGTGTTTTCATAGGAGAGTTGCTCTAGGGTTTATGTCATAAATTTTTAACTTATCTGAGTCTTCCTTCAAGTAACATTTTTTCACTGCAAATGTACTAGAATAAGACCTGTATACCAGTATACTTTATTTTCACTCTCCTGTGTTTTGAACTATTGTTACCATGCAGTTTAATTTTATATATATTATGTACCCTGGAATAAATTATAGATTTTGCTTTAAACAATGAGCTAACTTTTAAGGAGATTAAAAATGAGAAAAAGTTTTATATTTACTTACACATACTTACCATTTTCACCACTTTTTATTCCTTTGCATATGGATATCTTGATCCAGGTTTTTATTAAGTATCATTTTCCTTTTGTCTGAAGAATTTCCTTAACATGTTTTGTAATTAAAAGTTTGGTGAAGAATTTGTTTGAAAAAGCTTTTACTTTTGTTTTTGAAGGATGCTTTTTGCTGCATGTTTCATATAAGGTTTATGGGATTTTTTCCTTTAGTTTTCTTCAAGCACTTGAGTTACGTTATTTCACTGTCTTCTGGCTTACATAGTTTAACATGAGAAGTTTATAGTCACCTTTATTTTTCTTACTCTGTAAGTAATACTTCTTATCTTTGGCTGCTTTTAAGATTTTCTCTTATTACTCTATTCAGCAAATTGATGATAAAGTTACTGGTGTGTGTGTTTGTATGTGTTTGGGATTTTGTTGTACTTCTTGGATCTGTGGGTTTATAATTACATATTTTGCAAGATTTACAGCTCAGATTTCACTAAATATATACTTTTTGTTTGCTTTTCTCCAACTCTAACTTCACATGTTAGATTGGTTGCTGTCATCTCACAGGATTCTTTAGCTGTGTTTGTCTTTTTTCACTTTGTCTTGTATTTTGGGTAGATGTTGTTTGCTATATCTTTAAAGTCAATCATCTTTTCCCCCTCCCTCCCTCCCTCCCTCCCTCCCTCCCTCCCTCCCTCCCTCCCTCCCTTCCTTCCTTCCTTCAAGATTTTATTTATTTATTCATGAGAGAGACACAGAGAGAGAGAGACAGAAACATAGGCAGAGGGAGAAACAGGCTCCTCAGAGGGAGCCTGATGTGGGGACTCAATCTCTAGACTTGGGATAATGCCCTGAGCTGAAGGCAGACACTCAACCACTGAGTGTCCCTTGGTGCCATTTCTGATCAGATGTTAATCAAAGTGAAAATTTTGATTTTTTTTTTTAATGTTACCTGTGAGTTCCATTTTAAGCACTTTTTTTTTTTTACCATCTTCCATTTCTCTCCTTTCGTTCACTTTCCATTACATAAACATACGAGGTATATTGATAATAGCGATTTAATGTTCATGCTTGTCCCTTCTATCATCTCTGTTGTTTTCTGATTCTATTCCTTGACTTTTTTCCTGGTCATTACTCACATATTCTTTTTACTTCTCTATATAGTTCGTAAATTTTTATTGGATGCCATATTTGTGATTTTTTTGTTGTTGGGAACTAAATTTTGTTGTAGTACTTTGACAAATGTTCACTTGTGTGTTTGTGTTTGCATGTTAAGTTCGTTGTGGAAAATTTTTATTCTCTTGAGGCTTATTTGTGACCTCTTTTAGGGATGGTCTAGAAGATAAGTTGTCGTAGGCTTCATTTAGCCTACTTTTAAAGGCATGTTCTAGTCTCTACTGAATATGTTATTACAGTCAGTGGGGTCTTGGCATTCTGGCTAGAGGGAACACAACTGACTCCTGGCTCGAAGCTTTGGGACTTGTTTGTATTGCAACTGTGCTGTAATTGTTCTTTCCTTGGAACTTATTCAGCCAAGTTCCAAGTTTGGGGTTTTATACCACTTTTATACAGATTGGTATTTAGATAAAAAACTTGAGGGTACTCTTATGCAGATATCTGGATCTGTTTCCCTGTACAACTCCCTCCCCTTGTGTGCTCTATCCCACAGTTTCTAGCCTCCTGAACCGATGATTTCTGTTTCCTCATTTTGGCACAATTGGAATTCCCCTTTCTGTGCTACAGTTTGCAAATTAACTCCATGCAGAAAGCCTTTGTGATAGTAGGGCTCACCTTGTTTATTTCCTATTGTCCAGGGATTACAGTCCTGTCCGTGCCTTTTGTTTAATGTGTAATAATGGTTATTTCTTATATTTTGCCTGGTTTTCTAATTGTTTATGGCTGGAGGGTAATTTGAACCTCCTCCCTACTCCCATGTGGCTTTAAATAGAAGTTTACTATATTATTTTAGGAACTCCAATTAGTTTTAATTTATAATAATAATATGTAACATTGGGTTTTTGGTGGAAGATTTTCTCAAATTAGTGATATTATTTTACTTCAGATTTCTTTGCAGGAGAATGAATCAAAACTAAAATGGAAGGCTTAAGAGATACAAAAGAAGAAAAGAAGAAGAAAAGCCAAAGAAAGATTGAGATAAATAATTTTTATGTTGCCATTTGTAATGAGACTCCAAAGTTCTATTAAAAGTCAAAGCCTGGGGGATCCCTGGGTGGCGCAGCGGTTTGGCGCCTGCCTTTGGCCCAGGGCGCGATCCTGGAGACCCGGGATCGAATCCCACGTCAGGCTCCCGGTGCATGGAGCCTGCTTCTCCCTCTGCCTGTGTCTCTGCCTCTCCCTCTCTCTCTGTGACTATCCTAAAAAAAAAAAAAAAAAAAAAGTCAAAGCCTGGACCATCTGAATGCAATATGGAAATGTAAAATGTATACATCTATTTTTATAGGTTCTTGACAAAGTATGACCATTATCTCTTGCATTCGGAAAAAAAAATGGAGTCAGCAGCATTTGATAAGTCAGAACAATCACATACCTGAAGCCAGTGAGCAGCAATAAAAAGGCATGAGTGAAATATGGGAAATTTGTTCATTTATTTATTTAAAAAGATTTTATTTATTTGGCATAGCGCAAGCCAGAGGAGTGGCAGGTATAGGGAAAAGGAGAAGCAAGCTCCCTGCTGAGCAGAGAGCCCAACGTGGGCTGGATCCCAGTACCCTGAGATCATGCCCTGACCTAAAGGCAGATGCTTAACTGGCTGAGCCACCCAGGTGCCCCAAAATATGGGAAATTAAAAAATGACTTGATTTGATAAGTTGGTCCATTGATCAGAAGGAGAATAATTCTGATGGATTGATGAATGTAAAAAGCATGCCTTCCTTGTTGGTGCCAAAATGAAGAATTAAGAGAAAAAAGGAAGCAAAGCAAAAACTAAAAATTTCTTTTTGAGGAATACAGACAACTGATACATATGCACACACTCCCCACTCTCCCACCTTTAGATAAATAAAACAAGTTTGAAATAAAGCCAGTTGTCAAAAAAAAACAATAAGTTAGCAATGGTCAGGATAGTGGAGAAGAAAACATAAAATAGAGCAAAACACTGGTTTGGAAGTATAAATGACAAAGTCAGCTAAGCCATACATGTTTTGGTTTCTTTAACAATGAGTATTCATAATCATAGAGTAATCATAAAAGAAAGATTAAATTTTGAATTAATTTCTTATTCTCAATTCCATTGTAGCAGTCATGTTGGGATTACTTCAGGAATTTCTGGCCTCTCTGTATGTAGTCCTTTTATTGGTCTTTAGGTTTCTAAAAAAACTGATTCCTTTAAAAAATTTTTTCTTTGGCTTCGTATCTCCTCACTCTTCATCTCACTCACTCTGTTGCCACCACAGTGTATTTTCTCTTTTCCTTCGACACTTAGATACTCTTATTTTACTAATTTTGAATTTGCTCTTCCTTCTACTTTAGTGTTCCTTTCCCAGATATCTGCGTGGTTTGGTTCCTTTTGTACTTCAGATCTCTATTGAAATGTTTCCTTACTCGTATAAAATTTTATTTTGTAAAGTTTATAAATATCTTGTTTATATTATTTTTTTTAAAGATTTTATTTATTCATTCATGAGAGACGAGAGAGAGAGGGAGGGAGGGAGGGAGGGAGGGAGGGGCCGAGAAGGAGGCTCCAAGTAGGGAGCCTGATGTGAGACTTGATCCCGGGTCTCCAGGATCACACCCTGGACTGAAGGCAGCACTAAACCACTGAGCTACCTGGGCTGCCCTATAAATACCTTGTTTAAAGTGGTAACCCCTCATTCTTTGCTTTAATTTTTCTTTCATATTGTGTGTGTCTCTTTTGTTACAAAGAGTAATGGACATTTCTTCTCACTAGAATGTAGTTTAGTGAAGGCAGAGATTTTGTTGTTTAATGCTGTATCCCATGTTTTAACAGAGCCAGACACAGGAGGATTGATGGAGTTGTCTAATGATGCTTGTTAACTATGTTATCTAAGTAATTGCTTAAAATGTTACTAACTATATTTCATCTCAGCTTCTAAAAAGTGAGATGTGAAAATTTGTCATAATTGTGAATTTATCAATTCCTCGTTCTGTAAATGTTTACTTTATACAATATGAGTACTTCTATTGAATTCCTGGGAAATTAATCTTTTTATCATTAAATAATGACAGCCAAGTTTAAGCCACTTACATTTACTGTGAAAACCTGTATTTTTATTTAACTTCTTATTTTATTTTCCATGTATTATGTATTTTTTATTTTCCTTTTTGCCTGCTGTTGGATTGGCCAAACTTTACTCATCCCATCTGTTCTTTCCCCTTTGCTTTATAGATGTCTCTTAAATTTAAACATAACTACTTAATAAATACTAAAGATAATTACCTTCTCCATTTTTCCACAAGTAATACAATCAACCTTGGATTCTTTTAGCCCCAGTCAATCCGTGTAGTCACTTATTCAGTTTTGTTTCCCCTTCACTCATGAAATTTGAAATGATGCCGTTTTCGCTGTTTGATCTAGTGTGTTATATTGACTAATTTCTAATATTAAGTCATGCTTGCATATTGATGATATTTACTAGTATTTTACTTAGTTTTTTTTTTTTTTTTTTCTTCCATAGATTTGTTTTCAACCATGGTTTTTGGATATATTAGGATTTGGGTTGGAGTGTCTTTTTTAAGTTTTTTGAGGGAAGGGGAGATTGCTTCAACTTTAAAAATTTCTTAGGGAGATGCCAAGTGACTCAGCGGTTGAGTGTCTTCCTTTGGCTCAGGGCCTGAACTCGGGATTAGGGATCAGGGATCAGGGATCGAGTCCCACATCAGGCTCCCCTCCAGGAGCCTGCTTCTCCCTCTGCCTCTGTTTCTGCCTTCTCTTTGTGTCTCTCATGAATGAATAAATAAAATCTTAAAAAAAGTTTCTTATGTTACATCTCCTTTTTGTTTTGATTATTATCATTTTGAAATAAAGATTTAAATAGTTTTTCTAGGGCAGCCCCGGTGGCCCAGCGGTTTAGCGCCGCCTTCAGCCCAGGGCGTGATCCCACGTCAGGCTCCATCAGGCTCCCCGCAGAGCCTGCTTCTCCCTCTGCCTCTGTCTCTGCCTCTCTTTCTCTCTCTGTGTGTGTGTGTGTGTCTGTCATGAATAAATAAATAAAATCTTAAAAAAAAAAAAAGAAAAAAAAGTTTTTCTATTTAAAATAGATTTGTAACTTTTTCATATTAATCTTTTATTATTTTCTGTTCTCAGTGTTTTTCAACTTAAATACTGAGTTTGTCTTTTTAAGTAATAAAATAATTTAAAGCTCTCATTGTTTGAATATCACTGTCAATTTCTAAGTTTTTTTAATAAATTTATTTTTTATTCGTGTTCAATTTGCCAGCATATAGAATAACACTCAGTGCTCATCCCATCAAGTGCCCCCCTCAGTGCCCATCACCCAGTCATCCCCACCCCCCGCCCACCTCCCTTTCTACCACCCCTAGTTCTTTTCTCAGAGTTAGGAGTCTCTCATGTTCTGTCTCCCTTTCTGATATTTCCCACTCATTTTTTCTCCTTTAATTTCTAAGTTTTTAAAATACATTATATCGTGTTTTTTCTTATGTGTTTAGGGATCTTTTTTTTTTTCTTCAACTCCTTTCTAGCCTTAATTTCTGAGATTTCCCAAAACTTAAAGGCGTTAGTGTTTCTTATTCTTTAAAAAAATTTCAGGGATCCCTGGGTGGCGCAGCGGTTTGGCGCCTGCCTTTGGCCCAGGGCGCGATCCTGGAGACCCGGGATCGAATCCCACTTCGGGCTCCGGGTGCATGGAGCCTGCTTCTCCCTCTGCCTGTGTCTCTGCCTCTCTCTCTTTCTTTCTCTCTCTCTCTCTCTCTCTCTCTCTCTCTCTCTCTCTGTGAGTATCATAAATAAATAAAAAAATAAAAAAAAATTTCATTGGGTCAAAGAATCTCACTTTACCATGATTCTTATGTTTATTTGACATTACTGAAGTTCATTTTAGAAATTAAATTGTATTACTTTGTAAGATGTATGACTAAGTATATTCAGTATTTAATTTTTTTTGAGTGGTTTGCAAGTATATGCATCACTTTCATGTATGGAAGTGTCTTAAAAATATACTCATCTGGGCATCATTCCCCAATTTCACTAGATATAGAGGTATAACCCCGGGATGCCTGGGTGGCTCAGCAGTTGAATGAATGCCTTTGGCTCAGAGTGCGATCCTGGGTCTGAGAATGGAGTCCCACATCGGGCTCCCTCCGAGAAGCCTGCTTCTGTCTCTGCCTATGTCTCTGCTTGTCTTTCTGTGTCTCTGATGAATGAATGAATGAATGAATGAATTTTTAAAAAAAGAAGTATAACCTGGTGTTTGAATTTTGCAAATAACGCACTAGACTAGGTGATTAAAAACCACTATTGTAGCTAGAGGATCATCTCAAGGTCAGCTCAAAAGAGGGAGAGAGCCTGAAATCAAGAATTAAGTGATTTATGATGACAAAATATATTGATCTGGGACAAAATTAAAACCTAAAATTTTCTAAAGAAAAATGACTCTATAATGTGGTATTTACTATTTGATACAGAAAAATGCAGTAAAATTTGCCTCATTTAATTATGTGTACCTTCAACTTCTTTAAGTGTAATTGTAAGCCTTAAAATTTAACATTAAACTCTACATATTTACTTCTGTGTAGGCCTCGGAGTAAAGGAAAAACTACCGTGGAAGATGAGGACAGCATGGATGGACTGGAGACAACAGAAACAGAAAATATTGTGGAAACAGGTATCAAAGTTAACAGAATTTTTAAAATGTACACAATTTGCACTATTAGCATTTGTCTATAGACTGAGTTATAAATCCTCATCTGCTGAAATCGTTTGATAAGTTATGATACAGTGAAAAAGTTGAGGTCTCTTTTTTTCCCTATAGCCTTGATTTAGTGGGAAGTATTTAATATCTGTAGAGAAATGTTTTATTAAAGCAAAATTAAAACTGGAAGGGACAGTAATTCCAGGCTGTTATAACGATAGTGTGTGGTTGATTTCTGCTTATGAGCCATCTAGTGTTTATTTGAAGCTTATTATGTTAGTATGTGTGTGGGGAAAAAAATATGTTCTATTAATAGGCAATCCTGTGAAATGCTGGGTTAATGCTTTCTGATCTGCTGAACTTGTAGGTGCTCTAAGTAAGCTAATGTGTATTGTGTATCTGCAGAAGGAAGATAGAGTAGGTTTCCTAAAGTAATTTCCAAAATTCATAAAGTTTATAATTTAAATTGTCAAAGAGGTGAGGTTTCATGTTGTATTCAGAGAGTGTCTGTGTGAGATGGTCTCTAACAGGCAATGTTTTCTTCACAGTTGTTGGATAGAGTTTAGACATAGTGATAGGTTTTTTTTGTGAAGTTGAATGTCCTCTTGTTGCTTACAGAATGTCATACAGTTGTTAGAGAAAAGTTAGAAATTGCAGTACCTCGAAATACAATTTTCTGTAAAATACTTTTAGTTGTCAGTGTGTTGCTGCTAGATGGCTGTAATTCTTGGAAAGCCTTCAGACGTCCTCCAGTTCTCGTTCCTCTTTTCAGTGGAGTCTCTGTAGGTAGAGTGATGACTGAAGCTTGGAATGCAGAATTCTATATTTTGCTCTTTTGTTGCAAATTTGTAACCACATAGTTTTAAACTTGAATTTGTGTAAATTCCCCACCAGGTATTTTTTGATTTATTTTCCTTAAATTGAATACTGTTCAATTCAACTGTTATATACTGTTACTTTCTAGTGAAAGGTGTTTTTGAAGTTTTAAGTGACATTTTTCACAATAATGACATTTTTTAACATGGTAATTAAACCAGTGCTACCAAACTGTACCCCAGGCCCCTTTTTGTGCACTTACCAACAGTCTTCCTGAGTACTTTCCCTTGTTTTCTGAAGATTTAGCACCTGCCTTTCTATTTTCCTCTGCTTCTCCTATTGTGATGTTAATTATTCAGCACCCAGGCCTCTTGGCTCCTTGATTTCTCAACATTCTGATTCTCCATCCCACTCTCAGCCTGTCCTTCTTGTGGTCATACATGATCAGCCTATGTCATTGTCTCACTTGCTATGATGACTGCTGTTTTTTTTTTTTTTTAAGATTTTATTTATTTATTCATGAGAAACACACACAGAAAAAGAGAGAGAGAGAGAGAGAGAGAGAGAGAGAGAGGCAGGGACACTGGCAGAGGGAGAAGCAGGCTCCATGCAGGGAGCCCGACGTGGGACTTGATCCCTGGTCTCCAGGATCATGCCCTGGGCTGATGGTGGCGCTAAACCGCTGGGCCACCCGGGCTGCCCCACGATTGCTGTTTCATTTCCAGAATCTTAGCATTAACTGTTCTACCCTCTTGACTTCTACCTCTTCTTTTTCCAGCTCATTTTCTCCTTATATTAGCATCATAATAATTCTTGAACCATACTGAGTCCTCCAATCCAGTAATCTTAGTGATGTGGTTATTACCCTCCTCTACTATCTCAGAGTCTGTGACCCATTATTGGAGTCTTTCTCTTACTCACCTTTGACTCCTTTACCACTCGATCTCACTGTTTTTTTTTTTTTTAATTTTATTTATTTATTCATGAGAGACACAGAGCGAGAGAGAGAGGCAGAGACACAGGCAGAGGGAGAAGCAGGCTCCATGCAGGGAGCCTGACATGGGACTTGATCCCAGGTCTCCAGGATCACACCCTAGGCTGAAGACGGCGCTCAACCTCTGAGCCACTGTTTTGTTTTTATCACAAAATCCAAATTCTGTATAGCAGCTGATAATGGCTGGTAAAAAACATAACCTTGCTGACTGATTTCATTTTAAATTTATGACCTCAAATCTCAAATGGGTATGATTGCTACTCTACACTCATTCTACTTTTTTTTTTTTTAATTTTTATTTATTTATGATAGTCAGAGAGAGAGAGAGAGAGAGAGAGGGGCAGAGACACAGGCAGAGGGAGAAGCAGGCTCCATGCACCGGAAGCCCGACGTGGGACTTGATCCCAGGTCTCCAGAATCACACCCTGGGCCAAAGGCAGGCGCTAAACCGCTGCGCCACCCAGGGATCCCGTACACTCATTCTACTTTTATTTTTTTAAAGATTTAATTAATTTATTTGACAGAGAGTGTGCAAGCAGGGAAGCAGCAGAGGGAGCAGGAGAAGCAGGCTCCCCAGTGAGCAGGGAGTGGGATACAGGGCTCCATCCCAGGACTCTTGAGATCATGACCTGAGCCAAAGGCAGACACTTCACCTACTGAGCCACCCAGGCACCCCACTCATTCTGCTTTTTTTGTTTTTTTTAAAATTTTTTATTTATTTATTTATGATAGTCACAGAGATAGAGAGAGAGAGAGAGAGAGAGAGAGAGAGAGGCAGAGACATAGGCAGAGGGAGAAGCAGGCTCCATGCACCGGGAGCCCGACGTGGGATTCGATCCCGGGTCTCCAGGATCACGCCCTGGGCCAAAGGCAGGCGCCAAATCACTGCGCCACCCAGGGATCCCCCTCATTCTGCTTTTTTATGGAAATTTCCTCTTCCATTATCAGTGATCATTCTTTCACCACCTTTTCTCTTCCAACTTCCAACACCTCCTTCTGTTTTTCATTCTTCAGTTATTGACGATCTTGCTTATTTCAATGAATAAAAGAAAAAACAGAAGCAACCAGGAAAGAAATTCTACATTCACCCACCATCAAATCTCCTTTCCTGCTTGGAGCTCCTCCCATATATTTTACCTTCCCTACTGTTAACATGGGATGAACAGACTCTAGTTATGAAAGGCCAGCTTTTCTGCTTGTATCCTGGATTCTGTCTCTTCATCTCTTAGGGACTTTGCACCTTCAGTTTTCCTGGTTTCTTGCATCACACATTTCCTGTCTCTGTGAATCATTTCCATTAGCATTTGAACTTAAAGTATTACATTTCTTGAACACAAACACCTCTTGACCAGACATCCTTTTTCAGCAACTGTATGCTTTATTGCTCACTTTTATAGGGAAAATCCTTGGAAGAGTTGTCTATACTTACGGCTACTGTTTATTTTGCCAAGATGCCACTTTCTCATGAACCTACTCCATGTCAGACTTCCTTCCTCCTCCTCTAAATCATTCTTGTTAGTATCACCTGTGATCTCATATTGCCACAACCAGCTGCTATAGTCTTTGTTGGCCTTAACTATTCAGTATTGTTTCACACAGCTAACCACTTTTTGTAGTGATGGTTTCGTGTTTTTTTTTTTTTTTAAACTTGATTTTCAGCACACCACATTCTCTTGATTTTTTTCCCTACATCACTGGTGTCTTTTTATTCTCTTTTGCTCATCTTTAATTGCTTTAAATATTATCTGTGTGCTGATGACTCCAAATTTATATTATCAGCTCTTTTCTTGTTTTTAGCACAATCTATAGCTTTCTTCTTTTTTTTTTTTTTTATAGCTTTATTCTTAACATCTATTCGTACTGTCTAAAAAGGATCTCAGACTTGGTATGTCCTCTCTGGCACTCTTTTTTGTTATCCTGAAACTTTTCTTCTAGTGTTTCTGCCTCATTAAATGACATCATTTTTCAGGCTGAAAATATGGAGCCTATTGGAAAATCTTTTGGGCTTTATCTTCACAATATATTCTATTTCAAACACTTTTCATCTCCTTTGCTAATGTCCTTCCACTTCTGTCCACCACCACTCCTTGTGTGGACTGCTGCGGTAGCTACCTGTTCCCTTGCTTTTGTTTATTCTAGTCTTGTTGTCTCCATAATAGCCAGGGATCTTTTCAGACCAAACTAAGAGTCTTATTTCCCTCTGTCAACTATCCAAGGCCTCCAATGATACTTAAAATCCAAAGTCTGTACCCTGATCTTCAAACTGTACTAATTTGATCTTGGCTACCTGTCCAACAACATCTGCTCTTCCCCCTTGCTCATTGGGCTCCAGTCATACTGGCCTTTTTGCTATTCCCAGAGTCCACTAATCACATTCTTTTATAAACCTTTTGTACTTTTCTTTCCTTCTTTTTCTTCTTTTTTAAAAGATTTTATTTATTCATATGAGAGAGAGAAAGAGAAAGCCCAAGTGGGGGGATGGGCACAGGGGGAGAAAGGAGCAGACTCCCACTGAGCAGGGAGCCCAATGTGGGGGCTCCATCCCAGAAACCTGAGATCATGACCTGAACTGAAGGCAGATGCTTCTCTGAAGTAGAGCCACCCATGCCCTGGCCTTGGCACTTTTCTTATGCTTTGTTTAGAACCCCTGTTCCTAGATATTCCTACTGCTTATTCTCTCAATTCATTCAGGTCTCCACTCATTTGCTCTCTCCTCAGACAGGCTTTTCTGAACCAACTTTTCTAACACTGGTTACTCTATTGTTTTTTTCTTTTCTTCCTAGTATTTAAATAGACATGACATTGTGCTATGTTTTATGATGTGCCTTCCACACCAGACTGCAAGCTTCATGAGGGTTAGGGATTTGCCTTGTTTATTGATTTATCACCAGTGCCTAGAATACTTCCAGACACTTTTTCACTAACTGAAAAGGTATTGCATTCTTATAGTTTCTTTTTTGTATTTCCCAAGCTACTGCTGTTCTTAGAGCATCACCACAAAATTAAAATTCTGACGTTAAATTTTTTTCTTATGTGATGATCACTAAGCCCCGCAAATGGACTGTCTTCTCATGTCTCTTAGATAAGACTGAAAGGTTTAACAGGAGCAGGATAATTGTCTTCTTCTGGCTTTTTTTATTTTACTAAAGTTAACTAAATTCAAGTGAGCTAGTCTTTGCTCTTTGTCCTTGGAAAGACCTTTGTCCAGTTGTTTTAGTGAATGTAGGGCAAAGAAAATGGTAAAGAAAAGAATAGAGAACAGTTGATAAAACTAGTAAGCTACAGGGGCGCCTGGCATACCCTGTCAGAGGAGCATGACTCTTGATCTCAGGGTCATGAGTTCAAGTGCCACATTAGGTGCAGAGATTATTTAAATAAATGAAACTTAAAATAGGGGCAGCCCCGGTGGCACAGCGGCTTAGCGCTGCCTGCAGCCCAGGGTTCGATCCTGGGGACCGTGGATCGAGTCTCACATCAGGCTCCCTGCATGGAGCCTGCTTCTCCCTCTGCCTGTGCCTCTGCCCCCCCCCCCCCGTGTCTCTATGAATAAATAAATAAAATCTTTAAAAAAAAAAAAAAAGAAAAAAAAGAAACTTAAAATAGAAAAACCCAAACTACTAAGCTACGAATAACCTAAGCAAAGAGAAGAGTTTCATACATTTTTAGTCAGTTTAAAAGCATACTGGAGTTGGCTGCAAGGTTTTAACATGTGCATGTCTTAAGACCCCAGGTTTATTGGACGGTCTCTTGTGTCTGTAAATTTTGTTCTTTGATGTATTCATTTAATGATTTACAGTAATGGAGGAGTATTTATTAAAATGATTATAGGGGATTTGTGTGGGGTGGGGTAAGTGGTGGGAATGAATATCCTATAAGTGGCCATTGGGAAAGTCACAAGAAATTTCACAGATCAGTTTTTTATGTTTTTATGGTAAGAACATCCTATGACTTTTTTTTTGGAAGTGGTGGCTGTTACAACAGTCTGTTTTTTCCTATATATAAACAACTTGAATGAAGTGCAAGTTGGTTAAGAGAAATTCCACTTTTCTTTGAGAATCATTTATATAATCAGGGCTTTGCAAACTTGTTTTAGTTAATTACAATTGTTAATTATGATTTAGCTAATAATTATAATTAAAAATTTCTTTTGATTGGTTAAGTTGTGGTAGTTTGGCCAGTGGACGTCCTTTTCAGTTTGCTTCTAAGTACTGTTTAAAATCATCTCAAAATGTTTCAAAGCTCATTGCTCTTTGGCAACAGTATTTTTCAAGAACATCTTTAATTTTCTCTGCCCCAGGATATGAAATTGACTATTCTCTAAGGACTCCCTAGTTCTTTTTAGTGGAGAATAGTATTAGAAATAAAAATCTAGGCTCTAAGTTTACATATTATATTGTTTTTGATGAGAATTGTGTTAGTCTATTTTAGTGATTTATTAGTTACTGCATAGATGTGAGAGTGTATTCATGTTTCTATAAGTACTTGTTCACGTTAGTACTTTTGGATACCTCTAGTATAATTTTTAAAAAATAGACTTTAGTGTTTAGAGCAGCTACAGGTTGACAGCAAAATTGAGTGGAAGGCACACATATTTCCTGTATGCCTTCTGCCCTTAAATATGCATAGCTTTTCCCATTGTCAACATACCTCACAGCATGGTATATTTGTTGTAATTGATGAAACTGAACTGACACATCATTGTCACCCTAAGGCTATAGTTTACATTTTGGTTCACTCTTGGTATTGTATATTCTATGAGTTTGAACAAGTGTGAGATGATATGTATCCATCATTATAGTATCTCACAATATTCTCAACTCCCCTAAAAATCCTCTGTATTCCACCTATTCATCCCTCCCTCCCCTTTAATCCAAGGCAACCACTGATCTTTTTACCATCTCCATAGTTTTGCTTTTTCCAGAATGTCCTACAGTTGCAGTTATACGGTGTATAACTCTCTTAGATTGACTTCTTTCACTTAGCAATATGCATTTAAATTTTCTCCATGACTTTTTTTTAAAAGTTTTTTTTTTTTTAAAGATTTTATCTATTCATTCATGAGAGACACAGAGAGAGAGAGAGAGAGAAAGAGAGAGAGAGAGGCAGAGACACAGGCAGAGGGAGAAGCAGGCTCCATGCAGGGAGCCCGATGTGGGACTCTACCTCGGAACTCCAGGACCATGCCCTGGGCCGAAGGCAGGCACTAAACCTCTGAGCCACTCAGGGATCCCCTTAAAGACTTTATTTATTCATGAGAGACACACAGAGAGAGGCAGAGACATAGGCAGAGGGCGAAGCAGGCTTCCTGCGGGGAGCCTGATGTGGGAATTGATCCTAGGACCCTGGAATCATGACCTGAGCCAAAGACAGATGCTCAGCCACTGAGCCACCCAGGTGCCTCCTCCATGACTTTCATAACTTGAGAACTCCTCTGTTTTTTGGCACTAAATAATATTCCATTGTTGGGATGTACCACAGTTTATCCATTCATCTGCTGAAGGATATCTTGGTTGCTTCCAAGTTTTGGCAATTCTGAATAGAACTGCCATGAACATTCACATGAATGTTTTGTGTGTACATAAGTTCTCAACTCCATAAGTTCAACTCCTTTGGGAAAATACTAAGTAGCATGACTGCTGGATCATAAAGTAAGAGTATGTTTAGTTTTATCAGGAAGTTCCAAACTGTCTGTATAATTGGCTGTATAATTTTGCATTGCTACCGGCAGTGAGTGATAGGAGTTCCTTTAGCTCCACATCCTTACCTGCATTTGGTGTTGTCAACGTTTCTGATTTTTGCCATTCTATAAGTGTGTAGTAGTATATCATTATTTTAATTTACATTTTTCTGATAATATATCACATGGAACACCTTATTGTATGATTATTTGCTATAAAAATATCTTTGCTGAGGTGTCTGTTATATATTTATTAGCTCTTAAAGAAAAGATTTTATTTATTTATGAGAGAGAGAGAGAGAGAGAGAGAGAAATAGCATATGAGGAGGGGAGCAGCAAAGGAAGAGGGAGAAGCAGGCTTCCCACTGAGTAGGGAATCTGATGTGGGGCTTGATCCCAGGATCTTGGGATCATGACCAGAGCCGAAGGCAGACACTTAACCAACTGAGCCACCCAGGCACCTATTAACCCATTTTTATTTTTTTCTATTAACCCATTTTTAAATCATGTTGTTAGTTTTCTTGTTATTGAGTTTTAAGAGGTTCTTTGTATATTTTGGATAACAATCTTTTACCAGATGTGTCTTTTACAAATATTTTCTCCCAGTCTTTGGTTTATGTTTTTATTCTGTTAATAATATTTTAAGCAGAGTAGAAATTTTTAATTTTAATGCAGGCCAGTTTGTCAACTGTTTCTTTTATGTATCATGACTTTGGTGTTGTATCTAAAGAGTCATTGCTGAGACCAAGGTCCTCTAGATTTTCTCCTATATTCTAAGGATTTTGTAGTTTTGCATTTCACATTTATTTTGTTAGCTTCTGTGAAGGATGTATGGTGTGTGTCTAGATTGATTTTTGTGTGTTTTAGTTCCAGCATCACTTGTTCAAAAATACTTTTTTTCTCTACTGTTTGTTTTTGTGTCTTGTTTCATTGACCCGTTAAGTATTTATTTTAGTCTGGTTCTGGCTTCTTTTTTTTTTTTTTTTTCTCTCTTTAATTTTTTTTTTTTTTTTTAAATATTTATGAGAGAGACAGAGACACAGGCAGAGGGAGAACAAGGTCCATACAGGGAGCCCGATGTGGAGCTCTATCTTGGGTCTCCAGGATCACACCCTGGGCTGAAGTCGGTGCTAAACCGCTGAGCCACCTGGGCTGCCCTGGTTCTGGCTTCTCTATACCATACTGTTGACCTATTTCTTCTTTTATCAAAATGATAGCCTTTTTGGGTGGAAAGATTTTATTTATTTATTTGAGAGAGAGAGGGCAAGTGAGAGCACAACTGGGGCCAGGGGGAGGGGGGCAGAGCGTGGGAGTGAGAGGGACAAGCAGACTCCTTGTTAAGCGTGGAGCCTGACATGGGGCTCTATCCCAGGATCCGGAGATCATGACCTGAGCTAAAGTCAGCCATTTAACTGACTGAGCCACCCAGGTGTCACATAATGATACAGACTTGATTACTGTAGCTGTATAATAAGTGTTGAAGTCAGTTCTCCAACTTTTTCTCTTTCAATATTTTGTTGACTAGCCTGGGTGTTTTGTTTCTCCATAAAAATTTTAGAATCAGTTTGTTGATATCCACAAAAAAACTTGTGGGATTTTGATTAGAATTGCATTGAATCTATAGATAAAATTGGGAAGAACAAATGCCTTGGCAATATTGAGCCTTCCAATCCATGAAAATGAAATATATCTTCATTTATTATTCTTCTTTGATTTCCTTTATTGGAATTTTTTAGTTTTTATCATATAGATCTTATGTATATGTTGTTAGGTTAAACGCAAATGTTTGATTTTGGGGAAATGCTAATGTAAATGGAATTTTAAAAAATTCAAATTCTACTTGTTCATTGCTGGTATATAGGAAAATAATTACTGTTGTATATTAACCTTGTATCTTGCAAACTTGCTGTAATTGCCTGTTTGTCCCAGGAGTTGTTTTTGTTTTTGTTTTTGTATATTTTTTTGGATTTTGTATATCCTTTTGGATTTTCTACATGACATCTGTGAACAGGGACAGTTTTGGTTCTTCCTTCTCAATCAGTATACCTTTTATTTCCTCTTCTGGTCTTATTACAATAGCTGGAAGAATTTCTTTTTACAAAGTTGAAAAGGAGTGATGAGAGGGTGACATTCTTTTTTTTTTTTTTTTTTTAAAGATTTTATTTATTTATTTGTGAAAGACGCAGAGAGAGGGGGCAGAGACACAGGCAGAGGGAGAAGCAAGGCTCCATGCAGGGAGCCCAACGTGGGACTCCATCCCAGATCTCCAGGATTACACCCTGGGTTGAAAGCGGCACTAATCCGCTGAGCCACCCGGGCTGCCCGAGAGGGTGACATCCTTGTCTTATTTCTGATCTTAGAGGGAAAGCTTCTAGTTTCTCACCATTAAATATATAGGCTGTAGGGTTTTTTGCAGTTTCTCTTTTTTCTTTTTTTCTTATGATTTTATTTATTTATTCATGAGAGAGACACAGAGGGAGGCAGAGACATAGGCAGAGGAAGAAGCCTGATGAAGAAGCCAAGCCTTCTCCATGGGAAGCCTGATGGCGGGATTTAGTACCAAGACCCTGGGATCACAACCTGAGCTGAAGGCAGATGCTCAATCACTGAACCACCCAGGTGTCCCTCTTGCAGATATTCTTTATTAAGTTAAAGAAATTCAAGTTTATGGAGAATAGTTTTTATTCTGTGAATGGGTGTTGGATTTTGTCCATACTTTTTTTGCATCTATGATATGATTACGTGACTTGTCTTCTTTGGCCCATCAGTGCAATGTTAATTAACATTAAATAAATATCAGATGTTGAGCAAGTCTTGCATACTTGGGATAAATCCTATTTGGTTGTGTTGTAATTCTTTTTATACATTTTTGGATTCATTTTGCTAATATTTTGTTGAGGATTTTTGCATTTATGTTCATGAGAGATCCTGGTCTGTAGTTTTTGTTGTTGTTTTGTTTTCTTGTAATGTCTTTGTTGTTTGGCATTAGGGTAATGGTGTTCTCATAGAGTGAGTTAGGAAGTATTCCCTTTGCCTCTGTCTTCCAGAAGAGATTGTTAAGAAATAGTGTAATATCTTCCTTAAGTGTTTGTTAGAATTTACCAATGAAGCCATCTGGGCTTGGTGCTTTCTGTTTTAGAGGGTTATTAATTATTGATTCAGCTTCTTACCAGGTATAGGTGTATTCAGATTGTATCTTTTTGTGGTGTGTTGGCAAAGTGTGTCTCTCTCTCTTTTTTTTTTAATTAAAAAATTTTGGGTCAGCTGGGTGGCTCAGTGGTTTAGTGCTGCCTTCAGCCCGGGGCATAATCCTGGAAACCCAGGATCGAGTCCCACGTCGGGGTCCCTGCATGGAGCCTGCTTCTCCCTCTGCCTGTGTCTCTGCCTCTCTCTCTGTGTCTCATGAATAAATAAATAAAATCTAAAGAAAAAAAATTGGGGGGGGGGGCTCCTTGGGTGGCTCAGCAGTTGAACATCCGCATTTGGCTCGGGGCGTGATCCTGAAGTCCCGAGATCAAGTCCCATATCAGACTCTTGCATGGAGCCTGCTTCTCCCTCTGCCTGTGTCTCTGCCCCCCCCCCCCCCCCGTGTCTTTCATGAATAAATAAATAAAATCTTTAAAAATTTTTTTGTTTTTTGAGAGAAAGTGAGTGTGAGTAGGGGGAGGGGCGGGGGGGGGGAAGAAACTCAAACACGCTTCATGTTCAGTACGGCTCCCAATGCAAGCTTGATCTCACAAAGAGATCTTGACCTGAGCTGAAATCAAGAGTTGGACCCTTAACCAATTGTGCCAGCCAGGAACCCCTTCAAATTGTGTCTTTCAAAGAAGTTTGTCTAGGTTATCAAATTTGTGGGCATAGAATTGTTAATTGTATTCCTTTAGCATCTTTTTAATGTTCATAGGACCTGTAATGACGTCCCTTCTTTAATTTCTGATATTAATAATTTGTATTCTCTCCCTTTTTTTCTTTCAGTAAGCCTGGATAGAGGCTTATTGATTTTACAGGTCTTTTCAAAGAAGCAACTTTGGTTTCATTATTTTTCACCATTGATTTCTTGTTTTAAATTTCATTGATTTCTCTTTTAATTTTTATTATTTCTTTTGTTCTGCTTACTTTGGGTTTAATTAGGTTTTCTTTTTCTAGTTTGATTGACTTTAGATCTTCTTTTCTAATATATACATTCAATGGTGTAAATCACTCTCAAACCACTGCTTTTGCTGTATCTCACAAATTTTGATAAGTTATGTTTTTATTATCACTTAGTTCAAAATATTTAAGAATTTCTCTTGAAATTTCTTAGTTGAGCCATGTGTTATTTAGAAGTGTTGTAAAAAAAAAAAAAATAGTGTTGTTTAGAGGGTGCCTGGCTGGCTCAGTTGGTAGAACATGTGACTCTTGATCTTGGGGTTGTGAATTCAAACTGCTCATTGGGTATGGAGCCTCCTTAATAAATAAATAAAATTTAAAAAGATTTAAGAAATGTGTTGTCTAACCTCCAAATATTTTTGGAATTTTCTAACTATCTTTCTATTACTGATTTCTAGTTTAATTCTGTTGTGGTCTAAGGCCAGATATTGTATGATTTCTATTTTATTTTTTATTTTTGTATGATTTCTCTTATTTTAAATTTATTTTATGGCCCAGAACGTGGTCTGGTGAATGTTCCATGTGATCTGGAAAAGAATGCATATTCTGCTATTGTTGGATGAAGTAGTCTATTGATGTGCATTATATCCAGTTGATTGATGATGGTGTTGGGTTCAACCATGTCTTTAGTGATTGTTTGCTTGCTAGATCTATATTTTTGGTAGATGGGTTAACATCCCTATATGTAATAGTGGATTCATATATTTGTCTCTGTAATTCTATCATTTTTGCTTCATGTATTTGACACTGTTGTTAGGTGCTTATGTGTAAAGGATTATTATGTCTTCATGGAGAATTGACCTCTTTATCATTAGGTAATGATGCTCTTTGTCCCCGATAATTTTACTTGCTGTGAAGTCTGCTGTGTCTGAAATTAATATAATTTCTCCTACTTTCTTTTGATTTGCAATATACTCTCAGTAAATTTCTAGTATTCAGCTAAGTATATTAACTGTAGTCATGTTGGTATGTTGGATCTCTAGACTTATTTATCCTATATAACTGCAACTTTGTGTCTTTTGGCCAATCTCTCCTCATAACCAGTCCCTGATAGATACCATTGTAAGTCTGCCCAATTTTACATTGTTTATTAGAAATTTGACTTGATTTGTTAGTCTCTCTAGGCTATACAGACTTCAAAGTTTGATTGGAGGGAACTTTTCTCAAATTATCTCTATATATCAGTTCCATTCTGAAGAATCTAAGGGTCAGTGATCATACACTCGATTCCTTCTTACATATTTTAATTATGTTAAGTGACACCTTCAGACTACATTATCAGCAATTTTATTCAGAGCTCTTACTTCATACTAGACTTGAGGCTTGCCCAGGGGGCCTCATTTCTCACAAATGAAGAACAGATTTCAAACTGAGTGCATGCTTGTGTCTTGACTTTCACTTTGTATAGACCAGTCCCTCCTTTTCCCAGGTCTTTCTCTAAGAATCCCCTCTTTCTGTGAATACCCACTCTACCTCCTCCTTTCAGAAATTCTGCCTTTGTCATTAGATTTCACTAAGCCTGTTTCTCTAGAGTGTTTACATAACCAGAAGTATTTGTACTATACTTCAATGGGGAGAGATTTTTAGTAGATATTGCATTTTACCTGTAAGTCTAGACGTGATATTTAATTTTTATTTCTGAACAAGTCTAGTAGATTTGGAAGCAAAGCTTATTTAAAAGCCCTAAGCAGGGCAGCCCGGGTGGCTCAGCGGTTTAGTGCCGCCTTTGGCCCAGGGCCTGATCCTGGAGTCCCAGGATTGAGTTCCACGTCGGGCTCCCTGCATGGAGCCTGCTTCTCCCTCTGCCTGTGTCTCTGCCCCCGCCACCACCCCCCCCCCCCCAACTAAATAAGTAAAATCTTTAAAAAAAAAAAAAAAACCAACCCTGAGCAGTTTTTGTTTGGCTTTTTTTTTCTTAGAGATTTTGTTTATTCATGAGAGACAGAGAGAGAGAGAGGCAGAGACATAGAGAAGCAGGCTCCTTGAGGGGAGCCCAATGTGGGACTCGATCCCAGGACTCCAGAACCACACTCTGAGCTGGAACCAGATGCTCAACCAGTGAGCCACCCAGGCGTCCCTGTTTTGCTTTTTTTCTTTATTACGTCTAAAACTCTGTTGTGCTATCTCTATTTTATTTTTGTTTATATTTTTATGTTTAAGATTTATTTATTTATTAGAGGGGATGGGGGAAGGGACAGGGGAGAAAGATTTTTTTACTTTAATTTTTAAAAATTCAATTAATTAACATAACGTATTATTGGTTTCAGAGGTAGAGGTCAGTGATTCATCAGTCTTATATAACACCCGGTATTCATTATATCATGTGCCCTCCTTATACCCATCACCCAGTTACCCCATCCCCCCACCTCTCTCCCCTCCAGTGACCCTTAGTTTGTTTCTTATGGTTTGTCTCCCTGTCTGATTTTGTGTCATTTTTTCTTCTCTTCCCCTATGATCTTCTGTATTGTTTCTTAAATTCTCCATATGAGTGAGATCATGTAATTGTCTTTCTCTCATTGACTTATTTCACTTAGCATAATACTCTGTAGTTCTATCCATGTCATTTGCAAATGGCAAGATTCCATTTTTTTTTGATGGCTGTGTGTATATACACACACACACACCCCCCACATTTTCTTTGTCCATTCATCTGTCATGGACATCTGGGCTCTTTCCATAGTTTGGCTATTGTGGACATTGCTGTTGTAAACATCAGGATGCAGGTGCCTCTTCAGATCACTACATTTGTGTCTTTGGGGTAAAGACCCAGTAGTACAATTGCTGGGTCGTAGGGTAGCTCTGTTTTCTACTTTTTGAGGAATTTCCATACTGTTTTTCCAGAGTGGCTGTACCAGCTTGCATTCCCACTAACAGTGTAAGAGGGTTCCCCTTTCTCCACATCCTCATCAACATCTGTTGTTTTTGACTTGTTAATTTTTAGCCATTCCGACTGAATAGAGGTGGTATCTCATTATGGTTTTGATTTGTATTAGAGAGTTTTAAGCAGACTCCATTTTGAGTGTAGAGCCCAACATGGGGCATGATTTCATGACCCTGAGCATGACCTGATCTGAAACCAAGAGTCAGACACCTAATTGACTGTGCACCCAGGCTCCCCTGTGCTGTCTCTTTAAAGTCTTACCTTGCCCTCCTCCTGCAAGCCCTGGCATTCACTGATGTTTTTTCTCCTTGAGAATGCCATATAAATGAAATTAGGGGCACCTGGTTGGTTCAGTCAGTGGAGAACACAGCTCTTGATCTTGGGGTTGTGGATTCGAGCCCCATGTTGGGTATAGAGATTTCTTAAAAAGTATTAAAAAAAAATAGAAATGAACTTGGCCGTATCTCTCTATTTGGGGCTTCTGTGATTTCTTTCATTGGTGTTTTGTAATTTTTATTTATTTATTTTTTATTTATTTATTTATTTATTTATTTATTTTTTTTTTTTTAAATTTTATTTATTTATGATAGTCACAGAGAGAGAGAGAGAGAGAGAGGCAGAGACACAGGCAGAGGGAGAAGCAGGCTCCATGCACCGGGAGCCTGATGTGGGATTCGATCCCAGGTCTCCAGGATCGCGCCCTGGGCCAAAGGCAGGCGCCAAACCACTGCGCCACCCAGGGATCCCCTGTTTTGTAATTTTTAAATATAGATCCTCTGGGCAGCCTGGGTGGCTCAGCGATTTAGCGCCTGCCTTCAGCCCAGGGCCTGATCCTGGAGACCTGGGATCAAGTCCCACGTCGGGCTCCCTGCATGGAGCCTGCTTTTTCCCTCTGCCTGTGTGTCTGCCTCTCTCTTTCTGTGTCTCTCATGAATAAATATATAAAATCTTTTTTTTTTTTTTTTTTTTTTTTTTTTTTTTTTTTAAATTTTTATTTATTTATGATAGTCACACAGAGAGAGAGAGAGGCAGAGACACAGGCAGAGGGAGAAGCAGGCTCCATGCACCGGGAGCCCGATGTGGGATTCGATCCCGGGTCTCCAGGATCGCGCCCTGGGCCAAAGGCAGGCGCCAAACCCCTGCGCCACCCAGGGATCCCAATATATAAAATCTTAAAAAAAATAAATATAGATCCTCTTCATGTTTTCTTTCTTTTCTTATTATTCATGAGAGACAGAGAGAGGCAGAGACACAGGCAAAGGGAGAGGTAGGCTCCCTGGAGCCCAGTGTGGACTTGATCTGGGAACCCTGGATCATGCCTTGAGCTGAAGCAGTTGAGCTCAGCTCAACTTCATGTTTTCTTAGAGTTATACTAATTATTTCATTTTAGGAGGAGCTATTATAAATGATACATTTAAAAATGCCTTTGTACTTGTACATTGCTAATATAGAAAATATGATTTTTTTTGTATGTTTGCCTTGCACTCTGCATTTCTGCTGAATTTCACATATATTTTTTTCTTTTTTTTTTGAATTTCACATATTTCTATCAGGTTAGGTGTGGGAGTTTTTGTGGATATCCTTTCTAACGTATGGAGTAAATGTTTACTTAATTTTCATTACCTACTAAACAAAATATAGGGATTAAGCTGGTGTATTTTTAAACATGATTTCTAGTGTTTTCCCTAGGTTTGGACATTAATTATTTTTATTCTTACTTATTTTCTAAATGTTTTCAATTGTAGTTTTGATCTTCTTTTTGACTTATGAGTTGTTTGAGAAAGTTTATGAAATTTCCAAGTATTTTTATGGATTTTTCTTCTTATTTTAGTTACTGATTTCTAATTTTATTATATTATATTGGTTTTATACATTTTGTATATTTTGGAATTTGAAATTTCTTGAAATCTTTGTTGATTTTGGAAGATTCTCAGCTGTTACATATTCCAGTACTGCTTTTACCCCATTCTTTCTTTCTTCTAGTTAAGTGCTCATTAGACTGTATCACTGTTTGTTGCCATTTACCTTCCTTTTTGTATTTTTTAGTTGTCTTGTCCCTCTGTTCTATTTTATTTTATTTTATTTTATTTTATTTTATTTTATTTTATTTTATTTTATTTTATTTTATTTTATTTTATTCTTTGTGTGTGTGTGTGTGTGTGTGTGTGTGTTTTGTTCTTTATTTTAGATCATTCTAGATAAGAGATTCCAGTTTACCTGTCCCCTTTTGGCATTGTCTGATCTGCTGTTAAACATACGAATTGAGTCCATTTATTGTATTTTAAAATTTCTTTACTATTTTTCAAATTGCAGCATTATTTTTTTATGGTTTCTAGTTCCCTCCTGAAGATTTTAATGCCTGGTTTTATTACTTTCAACATAGAAATACAATTGGCTCAGAGTTTTTGTTTGATTATTCTAATGTCTGGAGCCCTCTGGCTCTGTTTTCATGGTTTCTGCTCATTGCTCATGCTGTGTAGTCTCCTCTTATAACTGATTATCTCTGTTTGTGTACTGGACAATGTATTTGATAGTTTATGTATAGAAGTAAATTGATATTTTTTTTCTTCCAAAGATAGTTTTTCTCTGATTCCCCCCTGCCCCCCGCGTATGTTAAAGGCACTCAGTGGTCTAAGATCACTTCAGTTTGTTTCCGTGGCTATATTTTTTGTTCTAAGCATGTGACACAAAGCTGTGCAGCAATCCTTGCAAGCAGTGGTTTATTTCTGGTTCTGTCTCACACTTAATGTCTGGTCCTTTGGGGCTCCTGCCGTTCTTGAGTACACATTGCCTGATGATCATAGACTTCCAGGACCATCCACAAGTTTGTTAAAGTCAAAAGTGCAGTCTGTCAGTTGTCTCTTTCTGAGGGCTGACACCCCCATGGGAAATGCAGCCCTGTGTGCCATGCTCACCTTATTCACTGCTTCTCTCCATGAGTTTCATCTGGTAATTCTTCACTACCTTATTAGGGTTTTTTGTTGTTGTTGCTTTTAAGACTTGTATATTTTATTTTATTTTTTTTCTTTTTTATTTATTTTTATTTATTTATGATAGGCACACAGTGAGAGAGAGAGAGAGGCAGAGACATAGGCAGAGGGAGAAGCAGGCTCCATGCACTGGGAGCCCGACGTGGGATTTGATCCCGGTCTTCAGGATCGCGCCCTGGGCCAAAGGCAAGCGCTAAACTGCTGCGCCACCCAGGGATCCCAAGACTTGTATATTTTAAAGTATTTTTCTCAACTTATTTGTCTTCAGTGAGAGAGTTGTTCCAAATTACCTAATCCCCTGTTAGTGGAAATAGGTGTTCTCTGGAGTTTTCTTTGAATACTAATATGTGGCTTATGTCAATTTTTCTCGGCAGTGAATAGAATATAGCTGCTTTTGTCCCTTTGCATGGTATATGAAACTTGATATCCATTTATGATATTTAATCAGTATATTGTTATTAAAATCACTTAAAATAACTAAAACTACAAGAAAGAAGGAACTCTTTTTTTTTTTTTTTTTTAAAGAAGGAAATCTATGGGTCATACACTGTCATATTCAGAGATGAGATGGGTTTAAGTTGGCCTAAATTATGCTTGCTCTTATAACGAAGTGCCTGGTTCATTGCATCTCTCTGCCTTTTTCTTTTCCTTTCTTCTTTGTGTTTTTGCCTGCCTGCCTGCCTTCCTTCCTTCCTTCCTTCCTTCCTTCCTTCCTTCCTTCCTTCCTTCCTTCCTGATTTATTTATTCATGAGTGACACAGAGAGGCAGAGGCACAGGCAGAGGGAGAAGCAGGCTCCATGCAGGGAGCCTGATGTGGGGCTCAATCCCCAGACTCCAGGATCACACCCTGGGCCAAAGGCAGGCACTCAACTGCTGAGCCACCCAGGGATTCCCTCTTTCTTTCTCTCTTTCTTTTCTTTCTTTTCCTCCCTTTCCTCTCTTTCTTCCCTTTCCTCCCTTCCCTCATCTCTTCCCTTCCCCCTCCCCTTCCCTCTTCCTGTCCATCTGTCAGCTTCATTCTGTGGCTGGCTCTCCTTGATGGAAGATGGTTGCCTGAAGTCATGGGTGCTACATCATTTCTTGTCCATATCAAAGCAGAGAGAGCATGTATGTGTATCAGCTAAATAATTCTAGGACCAGTTTATTTCAATCATATGTCTATCTCTAACCCAGTCTGTTTAGAAAGTAAGGCAGTGTGTAGAATCCTAGTATAATAGAGCTCACTCCTAGAGATAGGAAGGGGAGCAAAAATGAGGGCTTCAAGGGCAGGGGCATAGAATGGATGTCAAAGAAGGCAACTGTGACATCCATCACATAGGTCACACTTATAAATCACACTGTAGAGATCCTCCATCGGCTTTACTTTTTGTCTGCTGCTTCTGTGAAGGGCTGGGACAGGTGGGCAGCTAATTTTTTCTGCTGCTTTGATCTGCAGGTTAAATCCACAGGTTTGGGGATGCCTGGGTGGCTCAGCAGTTGAGCTTCTGCCTTAGGCTCAGGGAGTAATCCTGAAGTCCCCGGATGGAGTCCCATATCGGGCTCCCCATGGGGAGCTTGCTTCTCCCTCTGCCTATGTCTCTGCCTCTCTCTATGTGTGTGTCTCATGAATGAATGAATGAATAAATAAATAAATAAATAAATAAATAAATAAATCTTTAAAACAAAATAAACCCACAGGTTTGGTCCTGCCTTTGTTTCAAGAATGTTTACTTCTTTAGAATCTTTGAATATTTTTCCATTCTATTTTTTTGTCAGGTAGTAGTAAGTATGCATGTTGTACATGTTCTTCATCTTTATCACTTCCACTGTTTTTTTATTTTTCTGTGTGTTTTCTGTAGTTTGTCTTCCACATACTAACATTGTTTTCAGAATTGTTTCTTCCTGAAGGTCCTCTTGTTTACAGTTCTACAATTATTTTAATTTCTTCACTTCAACTCACACTCTTCACACACTTCAACTAAGTAGTGGTTTAGCAGTTGAAGCTCTGGAGCCAGATTGCCTGTGTTGGAATCTGGGCTCCTCTACTTATTGTATTCTTTTTAAAAATTTATTTTATTTATATGTAATCTCTATACTCAGTGTGGGGCTCAAACTTACAACTCTGAGATCAAGCGTTGCATGCTCTACTGACTGAGCCAACCAGGAGCCCCTCTGCTAACGGTATTCTTGACAAAGTTCCTTAATCTCTTACCTTGTTTACTTATCTGTAACATGGAGATGTTAATAGTAGCTACTGTTGGGAGATACTCCTTCATGGGTCTCTTGCACTTGACGTACCTTGTGCATGCCAAGAATGTAAGGCCTTGACTGTTCTTATCTGGCCATTTCTCAGGGTTGTGTTCCTGGTGGGAAGCCTTGAAGAGTGAGGCAAAAGTCTCCTTCTGGGACAAAGAGCAGGCATGTTTAACTGCTTGTTATAAAAGCAGTGGGTTCCCTATGCTCTTTGTTCACAGTTCAGTGTGATACAGCCATTCATTCAGGCCCACGGTGTGGCCCCCAGGAACAGATATCAATATTCTCATGCTTGTGCTGCTTGCTGTGCTGTGAGTAATCAAGTCCTTTTTCTTTGATTCAGGAGTCTTTGTCTTCTGCCAGCATCTATGAAACAGTAACAGACTAACTTATTAGCTTGTATAAAATCCCAGACTTAGAAGGTATTTTCATATAGTTGTTGTACAGTTTAATTGAATTAACATGTGTTAATCACTTAAAGCATTGCCTAGGACATAGTAAGCATTTACTGAAGGTTAGCTGTGAAGATATTTTTTTAAAGTATTCTTTTTGTATTATCTGCATTGAGTTTTAGGCCTAAATAAAGATAAGGCTCAGAAGATTAAGATTGCTGTACATAACTATTACATGGTGAAGATGTATATTGTAACTTACTGGTTTTATTTTAGTTTCTTGTATACTTTTTAAAGTGTTATTTATTTGAGAGAGAGGCAGACAGACAGACAAGTATGCATGGGGGAGAGGGCCAGAGAATCCCAAGCCGACTCCACGCAGAGCCAGTTGTGAGGCTTGATCCCATGATAATGACCTGAACTGAAACCAAGAGTCAATTGTTTAACCAATTGCATCACCCAGGTGCCCCTAGTTTTTTGTATTAATTGCTAACAATGCATATCCATTAAAAGTACACATTTAAAAAGTCATATAGAAAACTAAGCAAAACATCCAGAAAGCAATCAAATTTTAACAACTGCTATTTTAATTAACATCAGTGTGTTCTTTGGGCTTGATAATTGTTGGACTCTTAATCTTTTTGTACTTGCATTCCTAAAAATCACATTAAAATCCTAACAGTGATGTATATTGTGAAAATCTATTGAACTATGGATAAGTATAAAGAGGTATAAAGAGACTAAGCCATAAAGTGTTAACTCCAAGAGAACCGATTTTTCACATTTTTGTGTCCTTATTTTTAGTTGCTTACATTTTAAATCTTTACATGGTGCTGTGAAAGTAGTGACTGTCTTCATATTTTTAAAAAAATATTTTTTTAATTTATTCATGAGAGACACAGAGAGAGGGGGATGGGGAGGCAGAGACACAGGCAGAGGGAGAAGCAGGCTCCATGAAGGGAGCCTGATTTGGGACTCGATCTCTGGACTTCAGGATCATGCCCTGTGCCGAAGGCAGGCACTAAACTGCTGAGCCACCCAGGGATCCCCCTGTCTTCATATTATTAGTTTCAATATTTTAAGTAGTTTGATGGATAAAGATAGGATAACTGTTTCTAAATATAGTGCTAATTTTTTAGCTGTACACCTCAGTTTGGACCTAGTGTATACACTAGATTCAGTAAGATAGATAGAAACACAACATAAAATAGAACTGTCAGAATTGGGATGCCTGGGTGGCTCAGCAGTTGAGCGTCTGTCTTCGGCTCAGGGCATGATCCCAGGGTCAGGGATTGAGTCCCACATGGAGCTCCTTGTGGGGAGCCTACTTCTCCCTCTGTTGGTGTCTCTGCCTCTTTCTCTCTGTCTGTGTCTCTTATGAATAAGTAAATAAATAAAATCTTAAAAAAAAGATTTGCCTTAAAAAAATAAGCCTCGGAATGGAGGCTTATTTTGACCACTGCTTTTCAGAAGAAGGAAAGGGCGTGATTACACTATTTCTTAGATACATTTTGTTCTGTAGTCCTAGTATAAATATAAAGTAAGCATGTAAGGAAGGCATCACCATTCTCTCTCTTTTTTTTTTTTTTTTTGGCATCACCATTCTGTGGGGGTAAAGGAAGTTAGGAGACATAAATGATTTTTATTCTATTTAATATTTGACTCTTAAGCATAGAAGCAGGCATGTTATTTGGGTAAGAAGTAGATAATGAGTGCTGGTGTACACTAAAGTAATTAGTAAGTACTATCCCATTTAAAATATTTTGTATTGGGCAGCCCCAGTGGCCCAGTGGTTTAGCGTTGCCTTCAGCCTGGGGTATGATCCTGGAGACCGGGGATCGAGTCCCACATGGGGCTCCCTGTGTGGAGCCTGCTTCTCCCTCTGCCTGTGTCTCTGCCTCTCTCTTTCTCTGTGTCTGTCATGAATAAATAAACAAAATCTTCAAAAAAAGAGAAAAATAAATAAAATATTTTGTATATTTTTCTCTGTGCCTTTTGTGATTCTTTGCTTATGTATACAATAAGATTTCCTTGCTTGATATTAATTATATCACATGTAGTTCATCAAATAGTTATTGGGCATCATTCAGATTTTGCACTGAGTGGCTTGCAAAACAGATACAGTGCCTGTTTCTATAGAGCATGTGGTCTAGCTTGGTGCCATGGCACCTATAGCAGGCTCTTTTCCAAATAACACTTTTAAATGAGTAAACTACATAAGATTGCAAAGATAAATGATTATATCAAAATATTATCAAAATAGTAAAAAAACAAATTTGTAGTTTCGTAGCGTGTTTTTAAAAATTTACACTTAAGTTATAAATCCTAATTTAATAATTATTGTGATTTTTGAGTAGTGATGATATTGTGGATTATCTGCAACTACTGAATGTGGTAAGAAATGACCTTTCTGTTGGTGACAGAGACACAGTTGTTGGTGTATCACTCTGCTTGTGCATATATTCATAATGAAAGGAGTTTTTAGGATTCCAAATTTCAAAAGTTAGTAAAAAAAAAAAAAAGATTTAGATGAATTTTTCGCTACCAAGATCCTAGAACCCCTGATTAAATAAGTCAATTTAAAAAATTCATTCAAGATTGGGTGCTTTGAATGAATGTGTTATGTATTGGTAAGGGAGGACATTGGTAGACTCTGGAGTAGTTTTTTTTTATTTTTTTTATTTTTTTTGACTCTGGAGTAGTTTTGACAACTCACAGTCAATTACACTGTGTTGGTGAGTTTTACTGAATATATTTTTAGGATATATACAAAGAATTGTCTAACCTTTGAGGAAAATAATTTCCTAATTGTCCAAAATCAAACTGTATTATTTTGAACTTGGCTATGAGGTAAATGCTTTCTTCAGGGATCCCTGGGTGGCGCAGCGGTTTGGCGCCTGCCTTTGGCCCAGGGTACGATCCTGGAGACCCGGGATCGAATCCCACATCAGGCTCCCGGTGCATGGAGCCTGCTTCTCCCTCTGCCTGTGTCTCTGCCTCTCTCTCTGTGACTATCATAAATAAATAAAAAAATTAAAAAAAAATAAATGCTTTCTTCATAATTTTACCCAGCAGTGCTTAAAAATAAAAGAAATATTCTGTATTTTCAGATTTCACTTCATACCCTTCATATTCAACAAATGATTCCTTAGTAACATGCTGCTAGTAAAATATTAACATTTCCCTTTACCATTAATGTATTCATCAAACCTCTGTGCTCAGTGAGAGACTGCTGGGCGGTTCATCACAGTGGAATTAGGCCTCGCCTTTCCCCCCCATCCTGTGGATTTATAAGCCTGACTTTGAATCCCAGCTTTGCTTCCGATTGCAAACCTTTGATCTCAAGCCGCTTGTTTAACTTTCTGACTTTCGTTTCCTTATCTTAAAATTAGGATAATATGTCAGATATTACTATTCATTTCTTAAAAGAATTAAGTGAGAGAACTGTTAGATGCACACCTCTTTCTGTCTTTTCAGTTTTAGCTGGGCTTTTAATGCCTTTTTGAAGCCTTTCTAAGCTGTACTCCCACTTCTTCCCTTGACTCTCACCACAGCTGTGCCTCCATCGTGACAGGTGTGCTATTCTATTATTATTCACTATCTCCTGACTAGATCCCTTGAGGATCGAAATCCTGACTCTTTTATAAAAACAGGCTACTATTTGACTGGAATGTATATATATACACAGTAGTTACTCAAAATTCTGTTTGGTGAAAATTATTCTAAAGTAATGATTTATTAACCCCTTAGCAAAGAGCCAGAAGCTGCTAAATAAATGTTCTCTTTATTCTTATTACTTCCTACAGTATAATAATGTGTGACCTGACATCAAGAGTTTGGTTGGCATTTTAGTAGGTGATACCCAACTAGGTGGGAAAGTGAATAGATAGGATATAGTGTGTGAAATGTAGATAGAATACCAACCATGTACCTACCCTTACTATATACTTAAGGCATTGGGCTGAGTGCTTTACATGTATTATCTTTTTTAATCCTAGATCATTTTATACTAGGTGGTATTAGCTATCTTTTAAATGATTAACAAACTGAAATTGAGATGAACTAATTTACCAGGGTCGCACTGCTTGCAGTGCAGATTCTGGACCATTTGATTCCAAACCTCTGATTTTAACTAATACAGCAAACTAAAACAGCCTTTGCTGTTCCTTCACAGAAACAACTATTTGGAACTGTAAGTAAGAATCCTGGGTGGAATGGTATTGTTTAACGACAGGGCTTAGATCTGATTTACTATTGCATCCCCTGAGATTTGCATAGCACTTAGGCCATGCCACTGAATGAAGTGCAGGAGCCATCCAAGTTCTCTTAGGAGCTTCCTTATGCGGGATTGGGTTCTTTAGTGTAGTTACTTCTGCACATGTGCCACCTAGTGGTTCAAGATTAAACACAGGTAGGGTCTGCGGAGAATAAAATCATCTCTGTGTGTCATCCCTGAGGTCAGACTGGATTCTTCTGATTTTAAAACATTTTGTGACTGAGTAGCATTGCCTTTATTTTAGGTCAAGTTCAAAGTAAGGAGAAAGATACGTGGAATATTTTATATTCAAGAAAAATACAATGGGGACATTTTTAAAATGTGAGAAGTGCCTGCTTAGTCCTGTTTCATAGTTTGAGTCTGTTATACATTTGAATGAATAGAATGCTATGAAAGGCAATAGCTCTGCAAAGTAGCAGAGTTGCTGAGCCTGGGCTATTTTATTGGTTGAATGGTTAGCTTTTGTGGTTTCGGCATAGCCACAGGATGGTGTTCAAGAGTGCGTTTTTAGTAGTAAACTGTGGTTAAGCAAGTACTGGCACCAGAACTATCTCCTAATTTGTTACTGAGTTTACAGTCATTTCACCAGGGCACTTCTGGTTGACATCTCTGGTTGGATATTTGGATGACATCATTTTCAACCAGAGCAATCTGTTTAACATTCTGCTGTGAAACTCTGGCAATCTTTTGAAGACTGGGGCTAGGAGAAGAGGGAGATATAAACATTTATATCTATTAAACAATTATAGTTTAATTGTCCTGACTTGACTTTGACAGATAGTAAAATTTAACTTATTCTACTAAATGAAGAGTGAAAAAAAAAAAAATAAATGAAGAGTGACAACTAAAAAAGATAGGTTCTATCTTTTTTTTTTTTTTTAAAGATTTTATTTATTTACTCATGAGAGACACACACACACAGAGGCAGAGACATTAGAGAAGCAGGTTCCATGCAGGGAGCCTGATGTGGGACTTGATCCTGGGACTTCAGGATCACGCCCTGAGCTGAAGGCAGAGGCCCAATTGCTGAGCCACCCAGGCATCCCACGATAGGTTTTTTTTTCTTTTGTATATTTGATTATTGGAGTTCAGTTTGCCAACATATAGTATAACACCCAGTGCTCATCCCATCCAGATAGGTTCTATCACTGTGTATAGTTTCACTTATTTAGGGGTACTTTTTTTTGTTTCTATTTTGTGTTTAGAATTGCCCCCTAGCAAGCAGTCATAAGATTCCTCTTTATTTCTCCTTATTCTTTAAAGAACAAATGACTAAAAACAAAAATCCAACTCAAACCCATCAATCCCCATCGTGTCTTTAGCAGATTCAGGGTAGGATCATAGGCAGACCCAGTGGCAGTCATACCTGGAAGCAAAAGGAGAACAGGGTGAACTCGTGAAGCCTGCCTTAATATTATTCTCTTTTTGGATCAGGCCTGTTCCAGATTCCATTAGGAAAAAAAAAAAATTCCCTGTAGTCTGAATCTGTTTTTTGCCCCTCTGAAATGCAAGGAGCTTAATTTCTAAAGCTTGAGTACCCACATTCCTACCAGCCTGCCATTTACATTTATGTTTAACCTTGCCATCTCCTTCTGATCTAATTTGAGAGAGGGAGAGAGAGAGAAGAGAGCAGACTATGAGAGACAGATGGTCTTCCTACTGGTTTCGCCGTAGTTATAAGCAACAAAAAAGCTCCTAAAAATACTGAAAGTGTTATGTATTTTCTTTTTGAGAGAGATCAAAATAAGGAAGTAGTTGGGATTGTGCTACAGTTTGCCTGGAGAAAAATTTTGACAAGAGGCCGTACGTGGTAGATAGCATATACAAGAGAACAGACAGGTTGCATCCTGTTTGAGGGAATGCAGTTTGGGAGTGGAAGCTAAGCAGAGCTGGCCCTTAGGAGCAAAGTGCTCCCAGGGCAATATCATGGCACATGATCCTGGTCCATGTTGCTCAGGGTATGAGCTGCTGAGGTGTACTCTTCTTATTACTCCTCCTATCTTGACTCTTATTCTTCCTTATTACTGGTAATAGGAATGGTACAAAAAGAGTATATCCCACATGTGCTCAGGGCATCTCTGGGTAGAAATGAAATGCTTCCTGAAAGGAATGTTTATATATGGTCATTTTATAGTGCTTTGAATATAATAGGCAGAGGGAATCTGTCTAGTGGAACCATGTTACTTTCTCTGTCTTTGGTTATAAAAGCACTAGAGGGCAGACAACACAAAATAACTTTTGGCTCTTTCCAGATGCTATCCCTAGATCAATAAGTTCTGGAAGCACCTGGTGTGCTTTCCAAGTTATTGTAGATCTACTAAATATTTTGATATAGCATAAAAAAGACCAGTTAATTTCCAAACTCTATCACTGTTCTCATTGCCTTATCACCAACTTGGATTTTTTTTTTTTTTTTTTTTTTTTTTTTTTTTTTTATTTATGATAGGCACACAGTGAGAGAGAGAGAGAGGCAGAGACACAGGCAGAGGGAGAAGCAGGCTCCATGCACCGGGAGCCCGATGTGGGATTCGATCCCGGGTCTCCAGGATCGCGCCCTGGGCCAAAGGCAGGCGCCAAACCGCTGCGCCACCCAGGGATCCCACCAACTTGGATTTTAAATGTTTGTTATGGCAGTTCCCCCTCCTGGTTTCTTACACTGGTTTCTCTGTTAATTGGGGCAGGGGTTAAAATGCTGTAACAGAGACCCCAAAATACAGTGGTGGCGTAAATAAAACAAATTAATTTTTTTTGTGCAGTATTTCTGAAATGAGGGGTTCAGGCTCATGGGGCATCTTTGCTCCCTATGGTTGTTTATGGACCCAGGCTCCTTCATCTTGTTTTTCTGCCCTTGGCAAGAGTGTTGTTCTCCTCTGTAGCATTGCATCTGGGTTGCTGATATGTCTGTGTTCCTGTGCATAGGAAAGAGGGAATATAATTTAGTTTAGAGCAAATCCCTTCCTGTTTGGTGATGTAGAAGCTGCATGGTCACTTTTGGTCAGAATCTATTAGAACTTGCTCTGATAGCTACAAAGAAGGTTGGGAAATAAAGTCACTAGCTAAGAATTTGGATGTAATTCAAATTTAGTCACTTACTAAAATTTGGATGTAAAAGGTAGTGTAGATTTTATAATTCTGTCCATTTTCTATGGGGTAATGTGCCTTGTTCATCTGTGAAGTTCTTTACATATTCTGGATTTGAATACCTATTTATAGATACATGTTACATGTATATTCTTTCAATCTATGATATACTTTTTCATTTTGTGATATCTTTTGTTATATAGAAATTTAGTATTTTAATATAGTAGAGTTTGCAAATCTTTATAACCCTTTGATACAAATATATTTTGTATTTGTAGGGTTGATTCTAGGTAGTCAGTCTCAGTTTTGTGTCTAGGGGTAGACAGGAGAGACAGCATGATTGATAGGCCCATAAGCACTTGACTTATGGTCAACTTTACTATTACAGTTTAAGAAAGAACAATATTATTAAATAGAACCTAAACTGTTTGATGCTCTATTTCATCATTCATTTCATGATTTGACAAGACTTATAATTATTTGTAGCTTTTCTAACTGAACAATTAATAGCTCTCAAAGTTATTTGTCAAAACACTTACCTAAACTTTATTATGAATTTAGGAGACTTTGATAGTCACAAAAATAGGCAAGTCAGATTGAAGAGTTGATCTGAAAGGTGCAAGATCAAACTTGGTGTGGAATTTAGTGTTCCAGCTGCTAGATATGTCCAGAATGAAGTTAAAGTATGGTCTAAAACTCAGGAGAGGAACCTGGGGCTGCAGGTGTCAGTTGATGACCATGAAGTCCAGAGGAGACTGTTAAGACCTGGATAGTCATTAAGTTCTTCAAGAAGAAAGAACACATAAAGGACATCTGAAGGGTTGATTCCATGTTTAGAGGTCTAAAAGAAATCAGCTGAAGAGACAGATAGCAGATCATTTAATTTTCATTAGCAGCCTCATGAGATACATGGTCACTTTCTGGGTTTGTAGGTGAGACAATGGAGACTTCAGGAAATGACTGTATAAACTGTACAGACAGTAGTTGGTAGAACTGGTATGTGAGAGCAGTCTTTATGACCCTGAACCTGTAGTAATCCATTACACCCCCTGCTTATAAAAGGTGGGAGAGCCTTTCAACAAGAAGGAGGTTTTCCTTGGTTGTCTAGATAGTTTGAAGGCATGTGAGTAGGCCCTGGATTGTTAGTTCTGTTGCTGTTGGTGGGGAGAACAGTGTTGCAGTAGAAGGATGCCCGTTAGCAAGGGGTTAGTGAGGGGAAGGTAATGGAGTACAGTTCCTCCAGAGTCTCATTTCATGGATTTTAGTGGGAAAAGGAAGGAAAGACAGAGAGGAGGAGTTTGAAGTGCTATAAGTGCTTTATATTTGTTTCTTTGGTTTGGGGTGGTGGTGCGGAAAGGTAAAAGTAAATGTCAGATTAGGCAAGGAGGATCGACTGAAGTGTGGGATTGCATCAGGATCCCTGGTGGAGGGACAGTGCCTGCTCATTGTCTGGCAATGCAGTCTAAGAGAGTGGATAGATCATTTCTATTTAAAGAGAAGCATGAGGGTAGCCCCGGTGGCGCAGCGGTTTGGCGCTGCCTGCAGCCCAGGGCGTGATCCTGGAGACCCTGGATCAAGTCCCACGTTGGGCTCTCTGCATGGAGCCTGCTTCTCCCTCTGCCTGTGTCTCTGCCTCTCTCTCTGTGTCTTTATGAATAAATAAATAAAATCTTAAAAAAAAATAAAGAGAAGCATGATATTACAGGTAATGGTATTTGTTAACTTGCCTCCTAAGAAAGTATGTGCGAGGTGTTTGGGGTTGGTGTCTTGAGGGTAAATGAAAAAGGCAATGGAGTCAAGATGTGCTCTTTTCAATTATTTTCTTCTAGAATGGCTACTAATTAGGCTTAATAATTGTTTTAAATTAATGATAATTTTATTTATAAATTGTGAAAAACCTTATTTATTTATTATTATTATTATTTTTTATTTATTTATTATTATTTTTAAAGATTTTATTTATTCATTAGAGACAGAGAGAGAGAGAGAGAGAGGCAGAGAGAGAAGCAGGCTCCATGCCGGGAGCCTGATGGAGCCTGACGTGGGATCACACCCTGGGCTGAAGGCGGCGCTAAACCGCTGGGCCACAAGGGCTGCCCTTAACAGTTATTACTAAGATGAAATTCACGGAGTCAGTGGCAAGGTACACAGAAAGAACAGTGTGCCATGTTTCATGTTTTTTTTTTTTTTTTTTAAATGATAGTCACAGAGAGAGAGAGAGAGAGAGAGAGAGAGAGAGGCAGAGACACAGGCAGAGGGAGAAGCAGGCTCCATGCACCGGGAGCCCAACGTGGGATTCGACCCCGGGTCGCCAGGATCGCGCCCTGGGCCAAAGGCAGGCGCTAAACCGCTGCGCCACCCAGGGATCCCTGTTTCATGTTATTTTGATTATCATGTTGCAATAGAGAATAAATATAAACTGTGCCATTATTTACGTACACAAACTTTTCTAGTACTAATGAAATACTGCCAATGCTTTTTGAACCTTCTTCCCATGCTGTGTATGCTTTACAGATAAATTAACCAAAGATTGATTTAAATGCAAAAATGACTTTTTATATTCTTTTGTTCACTATTAAGCAGAAATCAAAGAACAATCTGCAGAAGAGGATGCTGAAGCAGAAGTGGACAACAGCAAACGGCCGATCCCAGTTCTTCAGCGTTCTGTGTCTGAGGAATCTGCGAGCTCCCTGGTCTCTGTTGGTGTAGAAGCCAAAATCAGGTTAGAGAATGAATGCAGCTGGGTTGGGGATTAATGACAGGCAGGGAACTGGCTATAGAGAGAATTCAGGGAGTACAAGTTTGGTATGTAAATACCCATGAAATTTTATTATTTAGTAATTTTAAATTTATGACTGATGCCTCTGTGTGTTGTTGGAGTAAAGTATGTCTGTGGGCTTTGGTGATTGTAGAACAGAGCAATAGACTAGCATGTTAGCCTCCTCTCTGCAGGCCAGCATAGACTATCACCAGCATGCTAGTCCTAACCAAAGAAATAACTCCAAGCTTTTAGTGTAACGATTGATTTTTTGATAATTACCTGTAAACTTTTATACTCTTGTTCCTTACTCTTTCTTCATTCCTTAGAAAAAGAAATAAAGGACATTATAACTTATCTTGTGTGTACTTCAGCTTTGAAGTCTTGGACTTTTTTAGGCCTTGTTTGAAAGACATGAATAAAACTATGAAATCATTTATCAGTTACATACTCCCATCGTCTTGAAATGTTTTCTTTCTTTTGCTTTTGGCACCCCTGACTCCTCATTTTTTGCTGGCTTTTGCAAAGACCCTTGCTTTTTATAATGTTGGGGAAATCCGACTGAAGTCTTCAGCACGCATACTTTTATTTCTACTCCATCTCTGGCAATGCTCATTCAGTGTGATGGCTACATTTTGTCTGTGTGCTGATGAACCTCATATTTATATTTCCAGGGCTGACCTTTCTCTGAACTTCAGACTTTCCTATCCGTCTGTCTGCTTGACATCTCCATTTGGAGGTATACTAGACACCTTACCCATACATGGTTTGTTCCCCATTTTGAGGAAGTTTGAAAAGTTGCAAAATAAAAGAGTAGACTGAAAATTAAAACAGTCCCCAACGCATTTTCCCCATTAATCCTGTTTTATTTTTCTTGGTAGCACTTGTTATTTCTCAGCAGTTGATTTGATTACTTAATTATCAATATCATGTGAGTTCTGTGAAGGCATTACTTCTTTCTGTTCTTTATTGGGTTGATTTTTTTTTCTTTTGATCATACATTATATTTTGTTTTTAAGATCATTTCCCTTAAATCTTATGTCTCAAATCTTATGTCTCTTAACCCTGTTGAACTTAATTTTGAGAGAATTTAAACCAAGAATTGGTTTCTTGGTATTAACAGTGTAAGTGCTTTATCATATGTCCATATCTCTTTGCATCTCTCCTCTAGCATTTCACGCTGTAGTGACTTTATAGATATATACTTCTTATTTCTATTTCTCTTGTCTTGGCCCCTTGCTTCCCCCCATTTTAAAAATTGAGGTTTAATTTAACATACAGTGAAATTCACCCCTTACAGTGAGTTGACAGCTGTATACAGTGACATAACCGTTACCACAAGACAAAGAACAGCCCATCCTACTGAGAAAGTTTCCAATGCCTGTTTGTTGGCCAACCCTGACTCCCAGCTTTCCCCTTGGCAGCTGCTTATCTTCTTAAGGTCCCTGTAGAAATGGAATTGTAGAGTATGTGTTCTTTTGATTCTGGCCTTTTTTACTTAGCTAATGCCTTTTTTACTCATTTTCTGGCCTTTTTGCTCATCTGTGTTATTGTATATACCAGTAGTTGCCTCCTTTTTATTGTTGAACAGGATTCTGTTTTATGGAAGCTCCTACCACAGTTTATCCATTAACTAGTTCAGGAATATTTGAGTAGTTTCCAGTTTTGGGCAGTTATGAATACAATTGGTATAAATATTCACTCACAGATTTTGGTGTGAACGTGAGGTTTTTATTTCACTTGGGTAAATACATAGGATAGGAGAAAGGTAATTTGAATAGAAAATGCCAAAGTGTGTTCCAAGTGTGACTGTACTGCTTTGCGTCCTCACTAGTGATGTATGAGAGTTGTGGGCAGAGCATGGATGCACAGAACATTTCTTGTTCTGATTCAGCTTTACTCTTTTTTTTTTTTTTAATTTTTAATTTTGTAAATTTTTTGCTTTACTTTTTTTTTTGTTTTGTTTTTTTTTTTTTGTTTTTTTTTTTGCTTTACTTTTAAATAGGCACCATGCCCTTTGGTTTTGAGGGTTCCATGTTCTTAGTGATCTTGTCATTACACTATCTGTAGGAGCCTGGTCATGGTCTGAGTCCAGGACACAGTCTTACTTCTCCTCTAGGCTTAAAGCCCACCTTCTCCACCCCACTGTTCCTCCATCAGCACTTGGTCTTCACCAAGTGGTGGTGGTTTTTCCTGTCCTCTCATCAGCCTAAGGCTACCGTTCCCCAGGGAAAACGAGGGAGACAGATATGAGTGTTGTTTTCTACTTTCCCCACATGGCTCCTGTTCTTGTCTCCAGGCTTTGTGCCATGACCAGCACATTCTCCAGACTTGTCGCCATGCCCCTAGTGTTGTGCATGAGCATCTGGAGTGGTATGCAGAGAGAAGATTATGAGTGGCATAGAATTTACCCTGTGTTTTGTGAGTCACAGATATTTTGTATTGTCACACTGTTTCATACTTGCACTAGTTAAAATTTTTCACTGAATTTTTCTTATGCTGCTTATATGATATACAGTGGCTCCTTCCCCAGACTAAGCAAATGCTTGTGCCTCATTCATCTCTTTTTTGGGAGTGACTTTCTTTTTTTTTTTTTTTTTTTTTTTTGGGGAGTGACTTTCATTCATTTAGAGGTGAATTGGTTGTTCTGTGACTTCTGCAATGTAATGTGTTCAAGAAAAGCGAATTTGTAGATTGGCAAGATTTTGCTATGAGGGTGGGAGCAGTGCTCTTTGCAGCTTTCTGCACCCAAAGCAGAAGACAGAAATTTCCTTTGTCCTACCTTTAAAGTTAATAAATTACGCTGAGGTGTCTAGATGACTGTCCTTACTTCTTCCATCTCCTTAAACCTTCCCTAATTCTTCAGTAATTTGAGTACTTCTTTAAAATTATTTTCATTGTGGATCTGTTGTGTGGCAAAATCACTGCGCTCTTACAAGCCTGGGATTACTTTTACTACACCATCACATTGGAGTGATGGTTTGGGTGTGACATTGAAGATGAAGGTATTTTCTGTCAGTACTTTAAAAATATCACTCCATTTTCTAATCAGTTTTGTTGTAATCAGTGCTGATAAGGCTGATGTCCATCTGATTGTTGCTCATCATGAGTGATGCTCCTAAGGAAAGAAAGAAATGAAATGGGGTATGCTGAAAGAATTGTAAGCCTTAGTAGCTTCAAGGAAGTTATAAGTAAGAAAATAACAATAATAATACTGGTGGTCATATCTTTTAGGCAGGAGGAAAAACTATATTCCTTTTCAACTTTGTTTTTTTAGGAGTAGACCGCATTTAAGTGTGTGTATGTATGTGTATGTGTGTGTCTTTCTGTCTCAGTATCAATGGGCAACACAGTTTATCATGAAATTGAAAAACATAAATAGGTAACTTTCATCAAGGTAATTAGTTGAGGGACATAATTTGAATTTAAGAGGAAAAAAAATTCCCTAAAAACATAGTTTATTTTTATCACCTGTTAATGTAAGACATTACAAAAGTTCACGAGATACATAGTATGAGGTTGTGGTGAAACATCAGTGCCTGAGAAGGAAGGTTTGGATGCAGCAGCTGTAAATTTGTGGTGAAGAGAAAATATATCCAAGATGAGCAGTCCTTTTATTCTCTTTATTATAATTTAGTTTTCCCCCCATTTTTATGGTGATAAAAGTGTAAGTAATACTTTAAAACAATTTAATTTTTAAAAGATTTTATTAATCTGGGGGGGAGGGGAGGGGCAGAAGGAATCTTAAGCAGACTTCCTGCTGAGTGTGGAGTTCAATGCAGGGATCTATTCCAGGATCCTGAGATCAAGACCTGACCTCAAATCAAGAGTCCAGATGCTTAACTGACTGAACCACCCAGACACCCCTAAAAAAATGTTTAAAAAAATTAAAACCAAAAAAAAAAAAAAAAAAAAAAAAATTAAAACCAATGAAGAAAAAAATCCACAATAAATGAAATATTTTTTAAAGCTAAGAAATATTGTGTTTTTAAAATTCTGTTATATTTTTTAAGTTTTTTATTTAAATTCCTATTCATTAACATACAGTGTAATGTTAGTTTCAGGGGTAGAATTTAGTGATTCAGCACTTCCATACATCACCCAGTGCTCATCACAAGTGGCCTCCTTCATCCCCTTCACCTGTTACCCCCATCCCCCTATTCACCTCTCCCTCCCAACCAACAGTGTGTTTTCTGTAGTTAAGAGTCTGTTTTCTGGTTTGCCGCTCTCTTTTCTCCCTTACGTCCTTCCATTTTGTTTCTTAAATTCCACATATCAGCAAAGGGAAAAGAAAAAGAGAGTGACGCAAACCAATAAAGACTCTTAGCTCTAGAGAACAAACTGAGGGTTACCCAGGGGAGGTGTGTGGGGGGAATGGATGAAGTAGGTGATGGGAATTAAGGAGGGCACTTGTCCTGATGAGCACCAGCTGTTGTATGTAAGTGATGAATCACTAGGTTCTGTACCTGAAAATAATATTGCACTGTTTGTTAAGTAACTGAATTTTAAATAAAAACTTGAATAAAATAAGATACGCTGTCATAAATAAAATAAGGGGTGAATGGATAAAATGAGAAAAACAAAATATTGCTAACAGGTAAAGTTGATTGATGGGTTCATGAGCATTTATTAACTGATTTTACTTTTGCATCTTTGTTCAAAATTTTCCATGATAAAAAAAGTCAGGGATCCCTGGGTGGCGCAGCGGTTTGGCGCCTGCCTTTGGCCCAGGGCGCGATCCTGGAGACCCGGGATCGAATCCCACGTCGGGCTCCTGGTGCATGGAGCCTGCTTTTCCCTCTGCCTGTGTCTCTGCCTCTCTCACTCTCTCTCTCTCTGTGTGACTATCATAAATAAATAAAAAAAATTAAAAAAAAAAAAGTCAAAGATGTATGTGATCTTCGGGGGAAAACAAAAAACAAAAAACAAACAAAAAAAACTATCCCTGGGGAATCCCTGGGTGGTTCAGCGGTTTGGCGTCTGCCTTTGGCCTAGGGCGCGATCCTGGAGACCCGGGATCAAGTCCCATGTCGGGCTTCCTGCATGGAGCCTGCTTCTCCCTCTGCCTGTGTCTCTGCCTCTCTCTGCCTCTCTCTGTCTTTCTCTGTGTCTTTCATGAATGGATAAATAAAATCTTTAAAAAAAAAAAAAAAAAAACTATCCCCAAACAACAGCATTCCACATGAGTGAAATCATATGGTATTTGTCTTTCTTTGACTTATTTTGCTTAGTTGCATCCATGTTGTTGCAAATGGCAAGATTTCATTCTTTTTTTATGGCTAATATTCCATTGTGTGTGTATATAAATATAAATATAAATATAAAATCACATCTTATTTATCCATTCATCAATGATAGACACTTGGGCTGCATCCATATGTTGACTATTATAAATAATCCTGCAATAAACATAGGAGTGCACGTATCGCTTTGAGTTAGTGTTTTTGTATTCTTTGGGTAAATACCCAGGAGTGTGATTGCTGGATCATAGGGTAGCTCTATTTTTAACTTTTTGAGGAACCTCTATACTGTTTTTTACAGTGGCTGCACCAGTTTGGATTCCCACCAACAGTGCAAGAGGGTTCCCCTTTCAAGGAGTAGTCCTTTTAATTCTGTTCTAAGATCTTTTATTAAGCATCTATTCCATAAGCATATATTGTTTTTTGTCTTTTAACTTCTTAATTTTATTGTAATTAATAGATGTTATTGTTTAGAACAAATTTAGGTTTTTAGGAAAATTGAACACATGGTACAGAGTTCCCATTCCCAGCCTGCCCTCCTTCTGTGAGTGTTCTCTATTATTAGGATTGTACCTAAGTGTGGTACATTTGTTACAATTGATAAACTAGTATTAATACATTATTATTAACAAAACACCATAGTTTACATTAGGGTTCATTCTTTGTGTTATATGGTTTTATGATTTTTGACAAATGCCTAATGTCATACATTGCCTTTACAGTGTATCATGGGAAATAGTTTCACTTGCCCTAAGATCTTCTTGCTCTACCTATTTATTCCTTGTTCACTCCTGTCAAACTCTTTCACACATACTCCTCACCACTAACTGCTTAACCTAGTAAGCACTTAAATCCATGTTTTTATGTCTTCATGTTTGTTCACATGTGTTTTGTATCTGTGTCATGCATAAAGAATGGACCATCATGTGGTTTGTCACCGCAAGTTTTACAGAGCCAGTATGTCATTGAGTGGCGATTAAACCCTGCCCTCTTTCCCACCCTTAGCTTTACCTACTTTATTCTTTTTTTGTATTACTTCCATTTTCTTGAGTTATATTAAAAAGAAAATTATTTTTTTACATATAAACTAGAATTTTTTGATTTGGTATGCCTACTATAAAAAGTCATGCTATGAATTGCAAATGTATAATTGATTTTTAAGCTTAATTGTTCTTATGGCATATACATACTCAAGCTTAGCTTGCACTAAGGTCGTAATATTTAAACCACAAGTATCTGTAGTCTATCACTTTAAAAATAGTTGAATAAAACTACTTTCTCCTTCTCTTTCTTACTTTTTATTTCTACCAGTGAACAGCTCTGCGCTTTTTGTTACTGTGGTGAAAAAAGTTCCTTAGGACAAGGAGACTTAAAACAATTTAGAGTAACGCCTGGGTTTATCTTGCCATGGAAAAGCCAGCCTTCTAACAAGAAGGACGTTGATGACAACAGCAATGGCACCTGTGAGAGAATACAAAACTCAGCACCGCGAAAACAAAGAGGACAGAGAAAGTAAGCAACTTTGAATAAATGGTTGGAATGCAGTAAGGCTATATATAATTTATTTTCATCTCACTGAATATATATATGAGTTGTTACTGAATCATTTCTCATGTTTTTCAACATTCATAGAATGCTTTATGCCTCACCATTACCCCTAAAAAACACTCCTTTTCTCAAAATTTCTTGTGTAAAAAAAAAAAGTGTTATCTTAATTGTATATTAAAATCCATGTGATGACGAAAGTTCACTGTTAGAAGAAAACTTTAAAAGAACATAACATAAACCTAGAGGAAATTTATGAGAAGGAGGTAAAACAGATCAATGAAGTCCTTCTTTCATTCCTTTGAATAAGTTTTTAATTGTTTATAAGAATATAACCTAACAGAATGACAATACCAAGATGGGTTTCACTACTCATGTTCTTAATTTGTCATTTAGTTACTTTCATGGTTTAGAATGTTGAGCTGTCCTATAAACTGTTAAAATAAGGATTAACTTTGTTTCTGAGTAATTATATACTCAGAATGCCCTTTCTGAAGTTAAAGAAGCAGCTCTCTCTTTTTTTTTAAATGAAATAAGAATTTACTAAGGCATCTGTATAACTATACATGTGTGCCTGTATTCATCAACATTATTGTTACCTTAAACTTTTCTCTAATATGTTTAATTTTGGAGTTAAAATTTTTTTTATGTGTTGCTGAGTTTTGTTTAAAAAGGCCATCTTAATATGTGAACTTGGCTCTGGTATTTGAGGGAGTATAAGTTTCTGTAGTCGATGAGAAAGTGTAAAAATTAATTTAGCTTGGAAGGCTAACCAGCTCTGCCCCTTGAGGGTGATGATGTAATCATCCAAGTGCTTATCTGGCTTTCATCCAAATTTAAGTACTAAGGCATTGTTGTGTTGTACTTACTTGATTGGCTCCTTCTTTTGGACTGCTGCCAATGCCTTGAAGACCTGAAGTAGGAAATGAAACAATAACAAGAAAGAATCTTTTAAAAAAATTTAAGGTGGAACAGCTTAAGGAAGTTTAGAAGTACTGTGTTTAGTTTCTTGATATTTGAAGGGCCAGAGCTAGATCGTATAGAAGAACTTTTCCTTTTGTAATTTTTTTTCCTTTTGTAATTAATTGAGCACTCACATCCTAGTTAATATAGTAAAATATATCAAAAGTCTAGCAAACTTTTAATGTCCATGAGTAATTAGCAAATTTAATGAACTAGACTAGCTTATATCTCATATCCTTCTCTTCCGCCTTTGAATAATGGCAATCATATAAACACTTATTCTGGGAAATACAGTTGGGCTTTGTTTACTTATTTTATAAGCTAAGTTAATTTTTACTGAAAACTTTAATGGGCTAAGATAATTATGTAAAAAAGAGCCTTGGTTTAGTCTTTATATACACTTAGTGTTTACTAATGTATTAAGTAACGATAACAAGACAGTTAATGGACTTGAGGAATAAAACACGTTTATAAAATTTGAAATTCATTTAGGGGTAGACAGTTTAATTTGGTAATGATTTTAAATAGTCACAAAATATATTACTGATGAATCGAAACCAAATAAACAAACTTGTTTTTGTTTTAAATTTGAAAAGGAGGCTTTAAAAATAATTTTATTTTTGGTGGCATTAAATTGTAAGAATATGTAATTGGGGATTCTTTTTCTCTTTCCTTTTGTTTTAGACTTAAAATTTTGAGGGTATGTATTTCAGCTGACTTCTCCTGATATTCTTTCCTAATAAGTTTGGCTGCTGTCATCCTTAGGGTTGCTATCAGCATGTTACTGACATGGTATATACATAAAAACTGGTTGCAAAACTTAAAAGTGAAGTTTGATTAAGCTAGTGGTTAGGAATTGATTAGTAATAGTAGACTGATTAGTCATTTCATTGATTTTTATACCTGTCTCCCCCATCAGATACTGGTGCAAAGAAATCTTAGAACAATTCATTAGTCTATATTAGATGAACTGTTCGTCTTTTTTCTCCCATCCCAGTAAAAGAACAATGATTAGTAATGAAGAATCTATTTGTAGGAATGGAGATTATATTTATAGGAAAGAGTTTGTTCTCATTATACTGTGGGCATTTATAAAAATGAAGATTTAAAGTTAGAATAGCATGCTAAACTTTTTTTTTTTTTTAAGTGAGTATGCATTTCTAATGCTAAACATAAAAATACTGGTTACTTTTATATGGTTTGATATTTAAATGTACTTATTGAAATATGTTAATACTTTTTTTCTTTCAATGATTCCAGGTATAAAAAAGTTTAGTACCCTGGTCATTGTGCTGATTTTCTCTTAATAGGAATCATGATAAATATCCAGCATACAGAAGTGCAGTGAGTCATGATCTATATTCAATAGTGATTTAATCCAGAATTATGATCAGGTTAAATACTATGATATCAGGAGAAGGTTAAAGTTTTAGTGCCAGTCGTCTGATTTCCCGTATCTAATGTTTAAACACAATAGTAATCATTGTTTACTTAATGATCTCAATTAATATCTGAAGTTTGAGGGTTTTGAAAGTCTGAAATCTCCCGTGTGTTGTATGTTCATTTTTATACTGCTGTTTTTGCTGTTACATTATCTTCTTTATTCCCCAAGCCACTAGTAGCTATTTTGTTTTTGCATTTTACTTCTGACTTGTGAGGTGAAAGTCTTACAACATCATGCCACAGACCAGCTGTCGAGATTTGTTGAGGGGACTGTAAGAAAGCTCCAGCTGACACGTTCTGCTCCCACTACCTCCCTCTTCACTTTGTAGTGGGTTTTCATTTCCCCTGGGAAATAACCTTTCTTTACATAAAATTAACTGCCAGCTCTGTTGTGGTAGTCCTCACGATAAAGCAAATTAAAATTTCTGATCGAGTTATGTTTCACAAGCATTTAAGTAAGGCTGAAGGGAATATTTATTTTATGTGAAAAAATATAGTTCCTGATTAGAATATTAGAGTGTCATTTAAAAAATTATAGAATGGCAAAATAAATTTGTAACTGTAATTTTTAAAACTTCCTTATGGATTTGGATACTTTTTTTAGTTGTTGCTTACGTGATATAATATAGCAACCCAGTTTTATATTGCACTATGAATAATAACAGATGTGTTCTAAAAAGTTGTTTACTGACAGTTTATGCCTAATAAATTAAAATTGATTTGGCAATTCATTATATTAAGTTGTTATAAACAAAATAATCATCTACTTGTTACCACTTTCACATCTGTTTTATTTTATTTTTCCAGAGAACGATCTCCTCTGCAGAATATAGTCTCTTGTGTAAGTGTAAGCACTCAGACCGCTTCCGATGATCAGGCTGGCAAACTGTGGGATGAGCTCAGTCTGGTTGGCCTTCCCGATGCCATCGATGTCCAGGCCTTGTTTGATCCCACAGGTATAAATGAGCCAGGCTCCCATAAGCACTATCTCTTTACTGTAGATGCTGTGATCTTAGTGAATTTTCAACTTAATAGTAAATTCTTTTCATCTAGAAATAATCATGATTATTTTGTAAAAAATGTCATTGTTTAAGTACATTTGCTGAGGTAAGATAAATTGTTTAATTGTGTTTATCTACTATATGTAGCATCTGCACAGGGCCAACGCTGAACTGGATGCTTTCATAGATATTTGCATTTATTTTTCTGTAGACAGCAGCACCATGGAGATCTGATAATTGAGGAAAGAAAAATTTAAAAGATCTGTGAGAAGTTGGGGAACTTGGATGTCTGGGTCTATTTAATGCAGGGTGAAGGCAGTAACTTAGTGTGTGGGCATCTTATAATAGTAGTGTAGTGACCCACACTCGTGATGTGGTGAACAGTATAGAGACCCACACTCACAATGTGGCAGTGTGGTGAGTAGGTTAGTGACCCACACTCACGACGTGGTGAATGGTATAGTGACCCACACTCGTGATGCGGTGAACAGGATATGACCCACACTCAAGTGGTGAATGGTATAGTGACCCACACTCAATGATGCGGTGAATAGTATAGTGACCCGCACTCGTGATGTGGTGAGTGGGTTAGTGACCCATAATCATGATGTGGTGAACGGTCTACTGACCCACACTCATGATCCGGTGAACAGTATAGTGACCCACTCACGATGTGAACAGTATAGTGATCCACACTTGTGGTGCTCTTGGGATTTGGAGTTAATTTCATTTGAGCTGCATATTGATTGAAGCGGTTCAAGTGTTGTGTGATAGAGAATTTAAATACTGAGCCACTCTTAGTGATTGATGTGCACCCTTGGTGTGGGATGAAGCGGAATAGAGGTGTATATGTAGCTTATTTGCTATTCGTTCTCTTTGTCTTAAAGTATTGTATAATGTCCTTTATATTTTATGTAAAGATACCAAATAAAATCTTACAGTAATATTTAAATTAAGTGACTAAAACCTCAATTTTTGTGGAATAAATAATCAGTTCTTCAGTGATTCTCAAACTTAGGTGTATCAGAATTACCTAGAGGGCTTGTTAAAACAGATTACTGGACACCACTGCAAGAGTTTTTGATTCAGTGGGTCTTGGTTGTGATAAGATATTTTGCATTTCTAAAAGTGCCCAGATGATGCATTTGGAAAGGGCTGACTGCTTCAGTGTGATACAGGGTGCCATTGTGTGTCTACATGTCAGAGTTGGTTTTGGGAGTTTACATCATATTAGTGTTAATACGCTTCCTGTTTATTTATCTACTTCTTTTCACTTCAACCATTTTAGGCACTTGTTGGGCTCATCATCGTTGTGTGGAGTGGTCACTAGGAGTGTGCCAGATGGAGGAACCATTGTTAGTAAATGTGGATAAAGCTGTTGTCTCAGGGAGCACAGAAGTAAGTAGATGTAACAAATATTTAATTAAGTCATGGCTTTGTAATATTTACTTTAATCAACATAAAGGTTCACTTGAAAGAATTATTTATTAAATTATTACTATAACGTAAAAACACTTAAAATAGGAATTTTTAATTTTATATCCAAGAGTAGTTTGTGCAAGCCACTGTAATATATATGTTAGGCTGTGCAATAAATGTAAATCTTAGAAACAAATATTTTACATTTAAAACAGAAATTAAAAATTTTAGAAATGAGAATTACTATATTTACAAATTCATGTGGTTACCTTTTAAGACAGAAGGATTTGATAAGGATTTAATATGAAGAGACAACATTTGATAGGTCAGAGTCCACAGTGTGGATTAGCTCTTTTTGATATTTCAAAAATTGATCCAGATATTTCTTTATAGTCGGTTGGCAGTTTAGTTCATCTTTTTGGCACCATCCCAAAGTAATATCACATACACAGCCTGCTGTCTTTTAAAATTTTCACTGAGATTTTCATGTGATTTAGAAACAAGCACAGAAATAAATGCAGCATTTACCTTCCGTTTATAAAGGAAACAAACCCTGTGAAGTGAAATTGTTTTACTGCCTACAAATTCTCTTTGATTTTTGCCAATTATATTTGGGAGAAATGAAACAGCACTTCCAAAAGAAGGTTAAAAATGGTATTTTGACCATAGAAGTTATGTGGCTTTAACAGATGGAGTACAGGTAAAACTTTCAAGTGTGGTCAAGACAGGGACTTAGATTCAAGTTAATTATTCAACTAGTATAATATTAGCTTTACTCAGATTAGTAAAGTGACATAAATTACATGGATGAGTAACTTCCACCTCAAGCTTAGTCAAATTCGAATGCTTGTTTTGGAAATGCGACATTACACTGAAATGCTTATGTCATCAAATTGTGAACAGTATAATGCATAATAGTAAAATTTTGCAGTCTGGACATACTTAGATGTCCAGATCAAGACTGTGATAGATCAGGGAATGCTCTTTCTGTCACAGACTACTTCAGAGGTAGTATTGGGTTATTTTCTGAAAGTGAAAAATATTATAGGAAAGGCAATGAACAAAGACTAAAATGAACTTTGTGGTGTTTGGAATCAGAGGAATCATTGTAGACTCATAGTTTTTAATATTTATACAAATACAGAAACACAGATGTGTGTGTACATGTCAATTACTATGTATACATATATTTCCTAGCTCTGTTCACTAAGATGGTAGTTAAAAGCTTTCCTTGCCCTGTCCTTTTTGGATAGAAGATACCATCTTTGTGTTTTAAATACTTACTGATAAATATTTAAACGGGATTTAGAGATGAACGTCCATGCTCTACTGCTGGAAGAGAAATCAAGGGCCTAAGGGATCTGCATTCCTTCTCGCTTTATGGAGACATTACAATAGAGTGGGCCAGAGCAGTGGAATGCAGATGGAGGACCAGAGTAGATGAAGTGGTGAGATCCCAAGGGGAGCTGGTGGCTCATGTCAGACCTTTACATCTTCACTAGGTTAAATCAGTCCAGACTTAATGGTGGTGTCTGTCAGTTGTCCGTTGCCATTTTCTAGTTTTTGTTTCATCTTTTGGTTTTCTCCATTATCAAATAGGCACAGAACTTAGCTAGAACTTTTTTATTTGCTTGCCCCTAAGAAAAGGAGAGTTTGTCTCACTGACAGAAATTCAAACCCATAACAACACACTTGTTGATGAGTCTGTGGGGAAATAGGCACTCTTCCACTTTGCTGATAGAATGCAAATTGGTGTAAATCTTCTGGAGGGGAATTTGTTAATACCTAAAAACTAGTTATTTTGACCTTTCTAGGATTCTGTCCCAAAAATATGCCTCCAATAATCCAAAATCCTTTGCTATTAGAAGTTAATAATTGCAGCATTGTTTAATTTGCAAAATATTAGAAACAACCTAAGTGGTCACGCATACTAGAATGGTTGAATAAACTATGGTTTGGTTCATACAGTGAAATATTGTGTGTGTAAAAATACAGTGAGAAATAGCTCTGTGAAATGACGTGAAGTTGGTTCCAACATGTATTTTTAAATGAAAAAAGAGTGCAAAAGACCATTTGTGATGTGCATCCTTTCATGTAAGAAAATATATCTGCATATGGTCATTTTGGAAAAGAAATACAGCAAGGATAAACAAGAAACTGAAGAGATTGGTTACCTGTGGCAGGTGGGTGGGAAAGAAGTGGAAATGGGAATGGGACTGATGTAGTTTGGATGAGGTGTGATAGACACTCTCAGATGTATCTCTCCGTATAGCTCTGACTCTTAGAATCATAGGCATGTTTCACGTACCCTTTAGATAAGCATTTACAGCTATCTAGGATATGGAGGAATCCAAAAAGGAATACCAAGATTCATACTAAAGGGGATAGGGAAGAAAAGAGCTAACCTGAGTAACTGGCAAACAATATCTTGACTGGTTAGCTGGAAAGCTAAAGACAAAAAAGCATTGCACAAACATGCTGTAACCCAGTGAGTAAATGTATTTCTCACAGGGGTTATGGATTCATAATACTGAAACCACTTTATGTGTTTACTGTAAATGAACAAATAAGTAAATGTATAGTTGATAATGAGAGCTAGATTTTTCAATTTTGGAGAAAGGAGCTACAGATAAGGAAAGGCTAAAATGAATTTTGTGGTGTTGAAATGGAATCAGAAGTATCAGTATAAAGTCATGGTTTTTAATATTTATATAGACAGATAAAGAAATACAGATATGTGTATATGCACGAGGCAGTATGCTTACACATAATTCCTCGTTCTGTCCTCTGTGAGGGCCTGATGTAGTGACCCCTAGTAGCAGTGAGCACAGATCTTGGTGCCCAGATCTTGGTTTCTAACTACTGTTCTCCAATAAAAGGAACTAGGATTCCTTGAGAAGTAGTTCATGGTATGGGGAGAATACAAACTGAGGTGCCAAAAAGTAAGGAAGTGCTCAAAAAGAGGAAGACTTGTGGAAAACACAGGATCCAACCTGAAGGAGCTCCTAAGAGCTGGACCAATTTGAGACACAACAAAAAATAAAGATAGTATTGGGTTTTCATCCACAGAATAAAGTAAGTACACGAGTCCATTCTGATATGAATGGATGAATGAACAAATGAATGAATAGCTTAAGTCAGGTCATTGCTCCTCTACCTACCACACTTCAGTACTGGACTCCCATTTCATTCAGAGAAAGAAAAAAAAAAAAAAACCAGTGCTCACTACGTGACGTGGCTCTCCATGATCTTCATCACCTCCACAAGTACTTCTAAGATATCGGTCACTCACTGACTCTGCCCCTCATTTGCTTCCCCCAACCATACCAGCCTCCTTCGTCTTCCTCAGATGCACCAGACTTATGTTCCCTCTGGGCCTTGGCACTTCCAGTTCCCTCTCTGTTGAATTTCTTCTTAGATGTATGCCTGACTTTTATTCAAGACTTGCCTTATGAGTGAGGGTTCTGCTTCACTTCTTACTGAAAATTTCAAGGGTTTCGTTCTCAAATAATGTCTCTGATCTATGGTTTTTTCCTTTGTACTTGTTCCCATCTAACATAGTATATATATTTACTTCATAATCTTGTTAATCTTTCCTTACTCAAGTGATAGTGCCATTCTGACAAGGATCTTTGTCTGTTTTGGTCATTCCTAAATAGATTATTTGTAGCCTAGATGAATAGCACTAGAGGTTGTTCATGGAATCATTCATAGTTACAGGAAAAGTCCAAAGTGCCAGAGTGTTAACTGAGGTCACTAATATAGTTAATTTTAGGAAAGTGAATGAAATTATAATTGTCTAAAAAGAAGTCCCTAAGATAAAGTTTAACAATTCTACATAAGGACGATGACAATGAAAATGTTTGCTATCTCAAAAATGTTCTCTAGGGGCAACGTATGTAAAAGTGCTGTTGAACTTGGAATGCAGTTTTATTTTACCAAAAGACAGATGTTCTAAATTTGTTGACCTTTATTTTGATGACATGTGGCTGAATGTATTATAATACCTACCTCAAAGAAAATAAACATTTCATCTGCCTGTTCAAGGTAAAGGTGACATTTCAGCAGTGAGAATGTAATGACTTTTCAAAGAAACATGTGCTGAGGGTTGAGCATCTTGAAAATGGATGTTTGGAACTATTTCTATTTGATATTTTATTGCTAGAAACAATGAAAGTTTGTAAAAAACAAAAATTTCTCAGATTTGCCAGAAAATTTTGGACACAATTTTCAGTTCTATTTAAAATATTCTGAAGAATTTTAGTATGTTTCAAACCCATTTGTTAAAAATTTTAAAAATTAATATTTCTTGCTTATGGAAGGTGAAAATTCACTAGCTAAATTTTGATAATTTTGGTAGAGATTGAAAAATAGTTTTGCAAATGATGTACTACTTCTTTTTAGATCTCCTTATTTTTGTGAGAAACATTTGTTTTTAACTTATGACAGGTAGTGAAATAAATTCAAGTTAGCATCAGGCCTTTCAACTTAAGAAGGTGGAGGAGAAAAAAAAAGAAGATGAAGGAGAACAAGATACAAAGGTCACATGGAGGGGTTGTAGTGTTCTCTAAACTTTTTTTTTTTTTTTTTTTTTTTTTTTATGATAGTCACAGAGAGAGAGAGAGAGAGAGGCAGAGACACAGACAGAGGGAGAAGCAGGCTCCATGCACTGGGAACCTGATGTGGGATTCGATCCCGGGTCTCCAGGATCGCGCCCTGGGCCAAAGGCAGGCGCTAAACCGCTGCGCCACCCAGGGATCCCCTTCTCTAAACTTTTTGATTGTGCACATCTTTTAATAAGAAACATTTGAGCCTGCGTCCTTATTATGCAGTCTCACTAGAATATGTGTTTCTCCTTTATGACACTTCACCAACGTTTGTAAATTTACATTGTTGCTGTGAATCTTTTAATTTTGGTTGCCCCCACTAGGGCTGTGAACACCATGAGTGCATGGATAATATCTGTATTGGTATATCATTTATTTATCTCTAGTGTCTAGCAAAGTACCTGGAACACAAACAAGAGAGTCACTTACCAGATAAATGTATGCATGGATGAAATATGCCAACGAAGGGTAGTTAGCTTGAATGGAGAGGGAAATGCTACTGGCACCTAGTGGCTGCTGCTAAACACCCAGCCATGTCCAGGCCAGCCTCCTACGGCAAAGAATTACCTAGCTCAGAATGTCAGTAGTGCAGAGGTTGAGAAATTCTGGTTTAATTAATATTATTCCTATTTAAAAATTAATATGTTTTATATAATTTCCTCAAGTTTAATTTTTATTTTTTTATTTCTGAATTATTTTATTTGAGAAGGTGGGAAGGACAGATGGGGCTGAGTCCTGAGTCCTTATAATTTCCTCAGTTTTTAAATGGCATTCTTTATCAAATGGTTGAGTTTTTCTAGAACTTTCCTCAGATTGTTTTTAGTTTTTCCAGGAGGAACTTTATTTTGCTAGATTAAAGAATATGCTATGCTGTGAACCTATGTTTTAGAAAAAGTAATAGTGTTTTCTTTTAAATTCTTCTTTGGATCCCTGGAGATGCTGCCAACATCTTGGAGATCTGGATAATTTGGATATTACCGATGGAATAGTTTAATTCTGAATGCTACAGATGTTTGATCATTTATTTACCTAAAGCCCCCTTTCCCTGCACTCTGCCCATTGCCCTCCAAAAGATATTACTGGTAAACTTCCAACACATATTTCTGTTCTTTTAACTACTTCTGAGTCAGATGTTCAGTGTTTTATTCTATAAATAAAACATTAAAAATTACTTATGTTATCTCCCTACTTAGAATTGATAATTTCTTATGTTTTCTCCACCTACCTCCTGCCACAACCCCATATTGAAATTTTATTGTATTATACTGATTTTGTGCCAGGTGTCTTGTATAAAACCGACTTAGTCCTGTGAGAAGATTTACAAGATTTTTATATTTTAGGTTCTTTTGGAGACTGTAAAAGAACAAAAATAGCTTCTTTATCATAAGGTGGATGGCAGTACACAATGTGAATGTAGATAAGCAGTGTAATGTAAATGTAATTTTGGTAAAAAAAAATTTTTTTTAAACAGTATATGGTGGAAGTCTCTCCACATCTGTCTTGTAAGCAATTGGGAGTAGGTTTATATAAGATCATTTAGATATTGGACTGCATATTTATGTAAGGTGATTTGCAGGTGCCTATAATGTTGTCCAATACTGTTATTTTTTATATAATCCTAGTAATGTAAGTGTAAAGAAATCATCAAGTTATATATTCTTCATTTTGCCTTATAGTTTTTAAAAAATATTTTATTTATTCATAAGAGAGAGAGAAAAAAAGAGAGAGACGCAGAGACACAGGCAGAGGGAGAAGCAGGCTCCATGCCGGGAGACTGACGCGGGACCCTATCCCGGGTCTCCAGGCCTGCCTGGGCTGAAGGCAGGCGCCAAATAATCTTAATGTTTGTGCTGGGGGCCCATGAGAATGCCTCCTCATTGGAGACTCACTAGAAGCACTAAAGGGATTCACCATAAAGTTGTAATTGTGGGTAAAATTTACTGCTGTGATATGTTGAGGATATATAATATAAGGATCTCAATGGAAGAAGATATTGACAGGGTCTGGAGGAATTCATGTACAGCCTTCCTTAGGTGCTCATCCTCCTGTGGAGGAGTTACACAGGGCACCCTCTTCTCTTTGCAATGAAAATGCAACAATATATGTGTGATGCTCCTGCCCTGAGAAGCTCAAGGTCTTTGCTGGCAGCTAGTCAGATAGGCACCCTCTGCCTAGCATGTACCAGAAGGAAAGTCACATTGTTTGAACAGATAGTCTAGGCACAGTAAACTACTCTTATCACTGCAGGAACTATGGCAACCCTTCCAAAATTCAGGTTCCTTGAGACCAACTGTGCAAACAGGCCTTTCTACGGAGAGTAGTCTCAGGACTGCTATGTTAACCCTTTTTTGCACAATGCTAAAATTGTATTGTGTATCAACTAACATTTCTGCCATCAGGACCTTAGTAGGTACACATTATAGGGAGGCTGTGAGAGGTGCTCTAGTGGTTATATAGAACTATGTAACTTTGATCAGAGGAAAGATGCTTATAAGTATACTTTTGACTCTAACAGAAAAGTCCTATGTTTTATTCTGAAATCTACTTTGTCTTCTATTAATATATTCACTGCAGCTTTCTTTTGACTAATCTAAGCATGGTATATCTTAGTCCATCCTTTTATTTTAACCTCTTTGTGCCTTTATAATTAATATGTTTTTTGCAGGCAGTGGTTTTGCGTTTTAAAATCTAACCTAATAGGGACACCTGGGTGGCTCAGTGGTTGAGCATTTGCCTTTGGCCCAGGGCCTGATCTTGGAGACCCAGGATCCAGTCCCACATCGGGCTCCCTGCACAGAGCCTGCTTCTCCCTCTTCCTGTGTCTCTGCCTCTCTGTCTCTCATGAATAAATAAATAAAATCTTAAAAAAAAAAACCTAACCTAATAGTCTCTGCTTTTATTCTTTTTTTTAAATTCTTCTCTGACCTCCACTTCTTTTTTTTTTAAGATAGATTTATTTATTTATTTATTTATTTATTTATTTATTTATTTATTTATTTATTTATGAGAGAGAGGCAGAGACACAGAAGGAGAAACAGGCTCCATGCAAGGAGCCCGATGTGGGATTCGATCCAGGGACTCCAGGATCATGCCCCAGGCTGAAGGCAGCTGCTAAACCTCTGAGCCACCCAGGGATCCCAGTCTCTGCTTTTATAATGGGAGTGTTTAGGGCATGTATATTTAATGTGATTAAGTCTTCCTTTCTTTCCCCCGTTTGTTTCTGTCTGTTCTTTGTTTCATTTTCTTACATTCTTTTGGATTGAATATTTTTTTTATTCCATTTTATCTCCTTTTTGGATTATTACCTCTAACTTGTCTGTTATTCTGTTGGTTGCTTTAGGGTTTATAGTATACATCTTTTACTTACTTACTGATATTATAGTTTCATATATAATAAAAGTGCTTTTGTTTCCTCTCATGAAATTTGTGCTATTGCTGTCATGTATTTGACTTTTACATCTGTTACAAACACCGTAAGATACTGGTTTTTAAAAAAGATCTATCTATCTATCTATCTATCTATCTATCTATCTATCTGAGAAGGAGAGAACACACGTGGTGGTGGAAGGGCAGAGGGAGAGGGAGAGAAAGTCTTAAGCAAACTCTCCATTGAGTGAGGAGCCCAATGCCAGGCTCAGTCTCATGACCCTGAGATCACACCTTGAGCCGAAAACCTGACTGTGCCACCTAGGTGCCCCAAGATATTATTATTTATGATTAAGCTATCAGCTATTTCCTAAAGAGTCTTAGGTAATAAAAAAAATTAAATAGAGTTACCCCTGTGGTTACCATTTCTGATGTTCTTCATTACTTTGTGTAGATCCAGATTTTCACCTGCTGTCATGTTCCTTGGGTGTGAAGACATCCTTTAACATTTCTTGCAGTACAGGTCTGCAGATGATGGATTCTTTTAGTATTTATATACTAAAAGAATCCAGAGTGTTTTTATCTCACCTTCATTTATACTTCATATTTTATACTAAAAGAATCCAGAGTGTTTTTATCTCACCTTCATTTTTGAAACCTGTTTTTGGCAGGTACTGAATTCTAGTTGACTTTTTCCATTACTTTATTATTATTTTTTTCCCATTACCTTAAAAGAGTGGTACAGTCTTCTTGCTTGCATTGTTTCTCATGAACAGTCTGGTATCCTCTGTATTTATGTTCCTCTGTATATGTTTTTTTATCTTTGTACCCTTAATAGTATGTTCTCAGTTTTAGACAATTTGATTTTGTTTTGCCTTTATGTAATTTTCTTCATGTTTCTTGTGGTTGGGGTTTGTTGAATTTCTTGAGTCTGTGAGTGTATAGTTCTCAATATGGTTAGAAAGTTTTTGCCAATTATTTCTTCAAAAAAAATTTTTTTTTCTTTCTGTTGTCCTGTCTTTCCTCTCTTTTGAGGACTCCATTTACCTTAATATTAGGCCATTTAAGTTTTCTCATTGCTTACTAAATAAAGCTTTTTTTCCATTTTTTAATATTCTTTTTTCCTCTTTGTGTTTCATTTTGGTTTTTTTGTCTCCAAATTCATTTATTTTTTTCTTCTGTAATTTCTAATCTGTTAATCATATCCAATGTAATTTTCACATGAGATGTTTTTAATTTATGAAATTTGATTTGAGTCTTTATATTTTCCATATTTCTATTTAGCTTTTTGAACATAACTATCTTAATGTCTTATCTCATAATTTTAACATCCAGATTATTTCTGGGTCAGCATTTTGATTGATTATTCTGTTTAGACTGTGATGTTTTGGTCTTTGTGTATCTGGGAATTTTTATTTGTTTGTCAGGCTTTGTGAATTCTACCTTGTTGGTTACTAAGTTCTTCACAGGAGGAAATCAGAGTGCATGAGCAGAGTGAGAAGTAAAGTGAGAGGGAGAAGCAGACAAGCAAGGAGCCCTCTATGTGATGCTTGATCCCAGGATCTGAGATCATGACCTGAACCAAAAGCAGATGCTTAACCGACTGACTCACCCAGTGCCCCAAGGAAAACATTTTTTTTTATTTTTTAATTTTTATTTATTTATGATAGTCACACATAGAGAGAGAGAGAGAGGCAGAGACACAGGCAGAGGGAGAAGCAGGCTCCATGCACCAGGAGCCCGACGTGGGATTCAATCCCGGGTCTCCAGGATTGTGCCCCGGGCCAAAGGCAGGCGCCAAACCGCTGCGCCACCCAGGGATCCCAAGGAAAACATTTTTAAGTGCTTTTCTCTACCCTACTAGATTTCTACTAACATGTCATTAGTTAGAATTATCTCCTATGTTTACATCTTAAACCAATAATCAGTAAAAGTGATGGGGCAACCATTTGATTAGACCATGATGGTCCTCTGGAGCCATGGATGGTGCCTGCTTCCTCTGAAGCACATTGGTACTTAAGGGAGTGTAGATATCTGAACAAAATTGATATCCTTAGGAAGAAAGAAGGTGGAATGAATGTTTTGTAGTTAACTAACAGCGTCTATTATTGGAAATATATTTTGATTGAGTGAACTTAAAAATATTTTAAAAGGAAGAAAGATTAACATGGTGCTTAGAGGATGAGTAAGTTTACCCAGTAGGTTAACATAGGGAATTTAGACAAAGGGTCATCTTGGACAGAGTTTTGGGACATGTGAATTCTGGAAGAATGTCACATATATGAAAATGACTGGAGAATAAATAAGTAGAGTGAGGAATTAATGGGAAATGGTAATGGAAAATGTCCTTAGTTTCGCATGCCACGCTGAAGAATTTCATTAATGTAGTTTTTAAAGAAGAGAGTTTGGAGAAGATTTTTTAAAGATTAGGAGATCTTAGCCCTCCTATCCTTTTGTAGTTAAATTTGAGAGGTTTCCTTAAAGACAAAAATATTTAGGATTACTGTTTTAATTTAAGGTCAATGAATGTAAGTTTCTGAATTTAGATACTATGTGTGAAAGATAAAGACAGAATGTTGTTGATATAGAATTAATTACATTTGATGAAAGAAGAGTTGAAAATGTCTTTAGTTTCAAGCCTCATCATGAGGGAGAATCAGGAGTTTTGCTTTGGGTGGGCTGAGCCTAAAACCCCATGAAAAATCTTTGGACTGAGTGTTGGGGTTGGAATTACAGTTTTCCTAACTAGCAGTGATAGCAAAGCAAACTGCTAAACAAGAGGAGAAAAGAAGGTGGAAGATTGACCCTCTGGTCAATATTCAAAGGAAGAAGTCCTTGAAAAGATGAATGTGACATATTATAAAAGTTATAGGAAGTTTACTAGGAATTACTGAGTCTGGATTAATATACTTCAGGATATAGGGCTGATCAAATGTGTGTGTGTTTTTTTAAAGATTTTATTTATTCATGAAAGACAGAGAGAGGGAGGCAGAGATGCAGGCAGAGGGAGAAGCAGCCTCCATGCTGGGAACCCGACACGGGACTCGATCCCAGGACTCCAGGATCACGCCCTGGACCAAAGGCGGGCGCTAAACCGCTGAGCCACCCAGGGATCCCTGTCAAATGTGTTTGTATATTATAATGTTTTTTTCTTTTAAAGATTTTATTTATTCACGAGAGACACACAGAGAGAGAGGCAGAGACATAGGCAGAGGGAGAAGCAGGCTCCACTCAGGTATCCTGATGTGGAACTCAATCCTGGGACTTCAGGATCACGCCCTGGGCCGAAGGCAGGCGCTAAACCTCTAAGCCACCCAGGGATCCCCATACTATAATGTTTTAAAAAATACTTTCTAAATCATAATTATTATATTTAATGGGCAAGAATCAGGAATCTTGTTTTCTAAATCTGAATTCTTGATTTCTCGCTAACATTGTTAGATAATGTCTCGTGACATCTTCACCAAATCATACTACCTGTTATTACTCAGTTTCTTTATTTTGCATAGTAAGAAATTATCTTTTAGTCTAACATGTAAGGCTATAAGGAAGACATTAGAGATCTATTATGGGTTATTTTGTTAGAATACTAAGTAATAAAGTATGGATATAGCAAGAAAATCTAAGATTTGACCTTAGAATGCCATTAGGTATACCTATACCTGAAAATTGATGTATTTGTTTCCTTATACCTTAGCAATTTGATTCTTAATTATTATTATTATTATTTTTTTACAAATTAAATTGGGTAGAGCTAAGGAAACTGAAAATTTCTGTTTTAGAGAATTAAGAGTTTGATATGCCTCTTTGGTAAAAGATAGTTAAATTTGGAAGGCTCATTCAGTGAAGATGTCCTTGACTTTAGTTTTTTTCTCAATAGAAGTCATAATTCTTTTTAAATCTTTTTTTAAATTAAGTTGAATTTAAAGAAATGAATTTACTTTTGTGATGAGATGAGTGGTATTCTTTGATACTATAAAGAGCCCCTTTGATTTGGGGGTGGAAAATGCCCTGAGCTTAAAAATATTAATATGTTTTTGAAGGCTGTGTAGGAAACTGGTAAAATTCTTTGGCTCTACAGAATTTCTCCTGTATGACTCTATATAGGGCCACTTTCCATTTTATATCCCTTCAGAAAGTTTTGAATTTTGAACTTTGATAATACATTCATGTTAAAAATTAAAACAATCACAGTAGTTTCTTTCTTTTTTTAAAAAATTTTATTTATTGGGATCCCTGGGTGGCTTAGCCGGTCAGCGCCTGCCTTTGGCCCGGGGCATGGTCCTGGGGTCCCGGGATCAAGTCCTGCGTCACCTCCCAGCATGGAGCCTGATTCTCCTCTGCCTGTGTCTTAGCCTCTCTCTCTCTCTCTCTGTCTATCATGAATAAATAAAATCTTTTAAAAATTTATTTATTTATTTATTTATTTATTTGAGAGAGAGAGAGAGTCTGAGATAGCTAGAGAGAGCACAAGCAGGTAAGAGAGGGAGAAGCAGACTTCCCACTGAGCAGGGAGCCCGATGTAGGGCTCCGTCCCAGGACCCTGGATCATGACCTGAGCTGAAGACAGACACTTCGACTGTGTATGTTGACTGTGCTCAGTCGACACACCGACTGAGCCACCCAGGTGCCCCACTTACAGTAGTTTCTAATGTGTCCTTAAAAATATATTTCAAAAGTTCATTTCTGTAATTTTCCCCTAACATTTAGGTGCTTTTGATTTTTACTTATTGTGTCATATAGGAGTCCAGTGTCCTTTTCTCACATATGAGAGCCAGTTGTTACTACATTATCTATTGAAACCCCTTTTGTTTCTTCCATGTATTTGACAGATAACTTCTGTTATCTAGCATATGTTCAGTGTATGGGTGGATTGTTTTTTAAGATCTCTATTTGCATATTTATATATCCTAGTGACAGCATCATGCTACAATAATTACTATAGCTTTCTAATAAGTTTCAGTATCTGTTAGGGCAAATATTTTACTTCCACCTCCATGTATAGCACAGAAACTTATATTAGATCAGCTCTCCAACTGAGAACAACTGGAAGAGTTGGATAAAATATTTTTTCAAAGAAACATTTAAAGGCATTAGAGGACTGTCTGAGAGGTGAGGATTTGAGGGAGTGAGAGTGCAAAGGGAAAGATTAAGCCTTGAGGTCGGTCTGATGTTAATTTCCCTTTTCCCCTGGAGGCATTATCCAGTTTATAAAAGACTAGCTGAGAAGTTGGAAAACTGAGAAGAGATTCTGACAGTCTGTAGAGTTGGCTCAGCGGTTTAGCGCTGCTGTCAGCTCAGGGCCTGATCCTGGAGACCTGGGATCGAGTCCCACATCGGGCTCCCCGCATAGAGCCTGCTTCTTCCTCTGCCTGTGTCTCCACCTCTCTCTCTCTCTCTCTCTCTCTCTACCTCTCATGAATAAATAAATATAAAATCTTAAAAAAAAAAAAGATTAACAAATTATGGCCCATGGATCAAATCCAGTCCACTACCTATGTTTATAAGCCCCACAGGCCAAGATAGTTTTTACTTTTTATTTTTTAAGTAGGCTCCACATCCAATGGGAGCCCAACATAGGGCTTGAACTCATGAACCTGAGCTCAAGACCTGAGCTTTGATCAAGTTAGACACATGGAAGCCTGGGTGGCTCAGCGGTTGAGCACCTGCCTTTGGCCCAGAGTGTGATCCCGGAGTCCTGGGATTGGATCCCACGTCGGGCTCCCTGCGTGGAGCCTGCTTCTCCCTCTGCCTATATCTCTGCCTCTTTCTCTGTGTCTTTCATGAATAAATTTTAAAAAATATTTTAAAAAAATGAGTTAGACACAACTGACTGGGTCCTCCAAGTGCCTCAGTCTTTATATTTATATTTTTTATTTTAATTTTAATTTTTTTAGTTTTTATATTTTTAAATAGTTAAAAAATTAAAACAATATCTTTAAAATACATGAAGATCATCTGAAATTCAAAGTTTTGTATTTGTAAATGACGTTTTATTGGAACCAAAGCCACACATTAATTTGTATATTATCTATGGTTTCTTTGTGCTACATTGACAGAATTGAGTTGTAGGTGCAGAGACCACCTGCTTTGCATTGCTGTGGTTATACTGTAAATCACAGCAACATAATTATAGTTCATCAGTGTTTGCCACATGTATTGTCCTAGCATCTTAATTTTTTTTATTACTGGTACATACTTAGCGTGTTCAGAGAAGAGGGGAAAAGTGGGTTTCATATGCTTTTGAGGCATAATGGAATAAATTCCATTGTTATCAAATTAGATGGCATAGAATTCTATTTATTTACTTATTTTTGAAGATTTTATTTATTCATGAGAGAGAGAGGGGCAGACACAGGCAGAGGGAGAAGCAGACTCCCTGAGGGGGCCTCATGTGGGACTCGATCCCAGGACCCCGGGATCATGCCCTGAGCCAAAGGCAGACACTCAGCCACTGAGCCACCCAGGTGTCCCTAGAATTATATTTATTATGCTGGGACACTGAGCGGGGGGAAAAGAGTACAATATATATATCAACCTCACCAGATGGACCACTCATCACACTATTCCTAACTCATAAAAAGGTAATGATCAGAAAGAATAGTAAATTAAAATGGACTATCTCATCATGATAGAAATTCCTCACAAAAGTGAAAAATGAAAATGAGATTAAAACTAAAGTAAATTTCTAGGTGGCTCATTTGTTATCTAAGCACAGAAAGCCATTTATCCAAGATGAGACAAATGTGTGCACAGAAAATAAACTTAACCTTTGAATAAGAATAGTTTTAAAAATTGAGGACATTACGAGCAATATCAATAGTCATTTTAGAAATGAGTCAAATGATTTTTGAGGTTTTCCTAGGCTGCTGATGTGTCAGTAGATGTTGCAGTACTTCTTGGTTTTTTATTATAAAGGTCAATGATGAGCTTAAGTCACTGAAGATTTGGGTTTTATGAATTATCTGCATGAAACAATTACAAAATATTTTCAAAGAAGTTGAGAAAAAAACTAATCCATTACAACCTGAAGTGGAATCTGCTAAGATGTGTTACAATTAAGAGTTGTGAAAATAAGCATAGAGCAGGAAAAGGGTTTTTTTGAACAAATTTATAAACCTGCATAATGGTATTTAAAAGTCTGTGTGTATTCATTACATTTATCCATCAGCTGATACTTTGCAGAAAACATTTAATCTGTCGTGGTTTATTAAACTAATGTTGTTAATGGTGAATATCATTTGGTCTTGGCAGATGTCAGTCAGTCTCTCAATTCTAGGAATTTTTCTTAGAAATAGAAGCTGAAAATACTGAAATGCCTTACTATGCAGCAATTTGATGACTTACCAATGGTAACGTTTTATTGCAAAATTTTGAATTTAGGGTTGAGATTAATTTTTTTCCAAGTGAGAAGATTACCCTCAACCTCTAGTCAAATACTTAATGGATTTGAAAGTTAACTTTTGCTGCAGAATTGATAGTATTTCCTGATGATTTGAACTTAAAATTATAAAGCAAATCACTGTTTTTATGTGAAACTTACATTGTGGTAAAGTCCTTCTACAACAGTTAGTGTTAATTTGAATCAGAAGTAATGTCAAGCTACATATTTATATGCTTTTTCATGCTATCACAATTTAAAATAAGCATCTCCATTTCCACATAAATTTGATACAGAAACATTTTCTAAGCTCAAACTACAGTTCAGTAGCAGTTTTTGGACCTCGAGGCAAGCACAAAGGAAATTTTCAAATTTCAAAATCCATTTAACTCTGTAATTGAGGAACTTCAACCTCTCCTTTAATTTAAAGTGATTATTCTGCAATTTAATGGCATGCTAAAAGCAAAGATCAAAAGATTTTAATAAAATTTTATAAATGCTTTTCAAAGATGAATATGCTTTGATAAAATTATATGCTTCTGTATTGATATGAGTATTTGGCAGTACCTCTGTGTGAAAAGATTTTTTTCAAAGATTGATATGTAAAATAAAATTTTATTGTATATCATAATGAACAGGTGAACATTTTACTGTCAGTTTTGATGATAGAAGAGAGTAGCTTTGAACTCCAATTACATGAAATGTTATCTTCTTTCCAAATTCCATTCTTTTCATGAGTAGCCTGTATTGCCAAAAAAAAAAAAAAAAAGAAAGAAAAAGAAAATCATGGTCAATTATTATCATATTTTTAAAAATTTTTATTTATTTATTTAGAGAGTGTGCAAGTAGGGGGTGGGACAAAAAGAGACAGAATCCCATGCAGACTATGTGCCAAGTGCAGAGCCCAACATAGAACTTGATCCCTTAGCCCTGAGATCATGACCTGAACTGAAATCAAGATTTGGATGCCTGACTGAGACACCCAAGTGCCCCAATTGTTACCATATTTTGAATAACAACAGTTACAAATTTTTTGTGAAAATTTGTTTTCTTTCTTGGTAGATAAGTACTCACATAATATCCTTGATTTTGCCTCTTGTCCCACAAAGATGTCCTTAAAATATTTATGTCCCTTTTCAGAAAAAGTTTGCTGATCCTTGAATTCTACAATATCAGAATAAAGGAGAAATGGGAAAAATTTGTCTTCTCAAAGATTTGAAAACAGGCTTCAAGTCAATTTCCGTGCAGATTGAATTAGAGTGATCTTCTCTAGCCTAAGTGCTGGTTTGAAATAAAAAATATATCCTCTCTGGTGGAAAATCACTTAGTGTCTCAAAATATCACCATAGTTAAAAAAAAAAAATTCAACAATAAGTCAAATTGCCAGGTATACTAGAAAATAAGACCAAATCACTGAAAATCAAGAGAAGGAACAAATAATGAGAAAATGGCTTGAGTTATTTTTTTGTCCTTTGCATTTCCACATAAAATTATAAAATTTTTAAAAGCTACCACAGGAGAATATGTTTACTATGTAAGTCTTAACATACAGAAAGCATTTGCTATAATGCAACAAATATGGCCAACAAAAGGAATAATTTCTAGAATACATAAAATAACTACCATAAGAAAAAGAAAGACAACCCAATAGAGAAATCACAGAGAATTTAAACAGTCTGTTTACAAAAGACATAGTCCAAATATCCAGTAAACATATGGAAAGGTGCATAATCTTATTCATAATCATGAAATGCAAATTGAAACTGCATTGAGATAGCCTTACACTCCTATCGGATCAGCAAAAATGAAGTCTGAGTGTAGACAGCATTGGGCTGGATTCGGATGATTGGGAATTCTTACTCTCTACTGTGAAAGAGTGTGAAAACTGCAAGTCATTTGGGAAAAGAAGTTGTGACAACTACTCAACTACTAAGGCTGGAGACAGCAGTTTGACTCCCACTTATATACCTTTAGAATGTAAGGTTCTCAAACTTTTTGGTCTCAGCACACCTTTTACTCTTATTTTGAAACATTGATATCTAGCTTCTTAGAAGACAGCTGAATTCTCATACCTGCTTCTGGATTCATGCTGAAATGTGCCATTTTGGTTAAAATATATGAAGTCCAGCCACAAAAAAGAGGAGGAAAAGGGAAACTTATTTTAATAGCCGCTTTAGATAATTATAAATAGTGGTTAATATTGCAAAAAAACTTGATAAGTAGTTAGATTCTTCAAGGTTTGGTCCAATATGGAATCTGAAGCCTTATTGATGAGCATTTCTTTGCTCTTTAATATTATAGTCCATTTTCTTGCAATTTCCGTGGCTCTTTTACTCATGTATGATTTTATAACATTATTTTGAAATATTCCAATTAATTGAAAATAAATAACATTAATTTTGGAAAATATTGGTTCATTGAATGACCCAGATGTTCTAAATATCGATGCATTTTAATAAATAACAAAATTCATATTTGTTTTTATAACCCTGATCTCATCAGAAAAGTCTAAGTATTAGGAAGCAGTCAAGCTCACTGTGGTAGATCTATGTTTGTTAAATGTTGTCATTGGCCATAAGTGTTCTCGGTTGTTTTCCTTTGAGTTTTAGGCTGTGTTCATTTTTGTAGAACCATTTTTCAAATAAGCCTGAATAATCATCGTTTGTCAGTTTACCTTCCAGGTAAAAATTATGTTTCATGAAAAAAATAGTTATTTCAGTTTATCAACCAAATTACCACAGAAGTGTCTTTCAGAAAGCCTTCACATTTTGAAACAGCACCATTACTTAATACTTTCCCAATTTGAGTCACAAATATTTAATGGATATGTATTGGGGTACGTGGGTGGCTCAGTGGCTGAGCATCTGCCTTTGGTTCAGGTCATGATCCTGGGGTCCTGGGATCAAGTCCCGCATTGGGCTCCCTGCAGGGAGCCTGCTTCTCCCTCTGCCTGTGTTGGTTCTCTGCCTCTCTCTGTGTGTCTCAAATAAATAAATAAATAAATAAATAAATAAATAAATAAATAAATAAAATCTTTATTAAAAAAAGGATGTGCATTTATGGACTGAGATTTTGAAATTTAATATTTTACTGCTTCATCGGTGATATTCTTAAATGGAACTAGCATTATTTATAGTTACTGCAATTGTGAGCGATTTGAGAATGTGATGGCTGTTAGTACGGTTTGGTGCCACTGTCTTGGCTACTGCAAAGGCACCGTCAATTTTACCCACCATTGCTTTTAAACCACATGCAAATATTAGCACAGTGAGAATAGTAAATAATGTCTTATTATGAACATAGCTTTGGCCTCATGGATCCCTTGTATAAGTCTCAGAGATGTATTCACCTCACAAGTCTGTGGACCCCTCTTTGAGAACTCCTCCATTGAAAAATATCTGCACATATGTGTCAGGATACATGTATGAGAATGTATAGGGTATATTTTAAAAAATTATACTAATGATAGCTGCAAGCTGGAATCAATGTAAATTGGTAGTTAGATTAGGTTATATGCATCCAAAGGATTACTGTCTAGTAATGAAAATGCATGAACGATAGTTACAGAAATCAAATGGTTGAATCCCACAAATGTACACTGAGTTGAAGTCGCAAAAGACCCCATAGTATGTTTATATTTAAATGCAGTTCAAAACAAGCAAATTATGTTGTTTAGAGATATATATGTAGCTAGTAAGATATCTAAAGAAAAGCAAAAGATTAATTTCTACAAAACCCATACTAGAGTTGTTATGTATGGGGGGGGGCATTTGGAATTATCATACGAATGATTTCACTGGCAGGATTCTTCATGTTATCTTACATGTTGATACAAAGATGCTGTCTTAATAATTCCTTAATTATAAAAGTATATGTTTCTGTATATGTGATATGTTTCACAATAAAAGATGGAAGTAAAGAGAATAAAAGCACTGTATGCCCCCTAACTTAATTTATAAACTTAAAGTAATTTTTATGAGATTTAAATTTCAGTAGGAAAAAAAAAACAGCTGTAAGCATCTTTAAAATAAAGAAAAATGAAGGGGCAGCAGCCCTTACAGATGTTAAAAACATATTGGAAAGCTACAGTTATAACTGTGGGATTAGATTCATAAATAGATTGCTAGAACAGAATAGAAAGTCCAAATGTGGACCAAATGTATAACAAAAAGTTACTTTATGATAAAAATGTCATTGTAAATCGTTATCAGTCTGTTTTCTCACTTGTTAGTTTGGGTAGTTTTTTCATTCCATTGTTAAGCCCTTTCAGTTAGTTCCTTATTTTTGTTAGTATATTTTTCACTTCTAAAGTTGCCATTTGTTTCTTCATGAGGTCTTACATTTCTTTGCCAAGACTTTGTTTCTTTGCTGAGACTATTTTTTAAAAAATTTGCATCATGCTTATTCGTAATTTCTTGGTAATGCAGTTTTATAATATATACTTTAAAATATTTGGAAAATAACATATGTCTTCATATATATGTTCACAGATATATATGTTACAGATTGCTTTTTCTTATGTTCACTGAAATTCCTTTTATTATTATAGATCACAAGTTATTTTTTTTAAACCATAAACCTTTTTTTTAAAAATTTTTTATTTATTTATTTATGATAGTCAGAGAGAGAGAGAGAGAGAGAGAGGCAGAGGCAGAGACACAGGCAGCCGGAGAAGCAGGCTCCATGCACCGGGAGCCCGACGTGGGATTCGATCCCGTGTCTCCAGGATCGCGCCCTGGGCCAAAGGCAGGCGCCAAACCGCTGCGCCACCCAGGGATCCCATAAGTTATTTTTTTATTAAACTTTTATATTTCTAGTATTGTGTTATGAAACTCTCTGTATTACTTAATGCCCCTTTCTCTTTTATCTGAAGCAGGTTTTATCTGAAACTGCTTTTGGGGTGAAAGCCAGAAGGGCAGCACCAGTTTGTTACTGTTGGTTGTGAGGAAGTTCTGGTTCCATACTCCACCTCCATTGATGGTTGGGGAGGGGCCTCTAGTGAATGTTGCACAAGAGTGAAAGTTTAGTCTTTCCTGTATGCTTTGCTGATATGGCCTTGGCTTCCTGCTCTTCAGTTGGTCTCCACTGACACTGTAGTGAGAGTGGAGGGTGGACATGTTAGCTCTGGGCAGTGGTTTAAGTTCTGATTCTCCAGTAGTTTTCCCTGCCACTCCCCAGTGGGGAGGATAGGGTTAGGGACACCTCTTTATCCCTGTGTGGATGGTCAACTCCAGACTTCTCACTTTCTCTCCACAGACACAGAGGAGGAAGGAGGCCTTGAACGTACTGGCTCTCAGTCTAGCCTTCTGTGATATCACCCTGTCCAGTGGGGAGAGGGGCTGTCTGGGTTCTTTCTGGCCTTTGCCGAGGGGTGTGGGATTTGGCTCCAAGAGATTGGTTGCCATCTGTTTAATCTCTTACGAGCCTACACTTTGCAGCTTGTTTGCTTGGAGACAGCAGGCATTTTTTGGGCTCTTTTTGTTGTATACCTGTTAATGTTTCTGGATTGTTGACATCTTTAGCACCTCTTTTTCTGTATGCAAATCAGAAAGCAAACCTCAGAATTTATGCTTTTTCATTCTTCAGCGCCTGAAGCTTTCGTTGGTCTGCCAACTTCTCTCCACCTTTTAATATCTTCTTATGTTTGTCTTATGTGTTGTGTTCAAGGTTTATAGCTATACGGAGTGAAAATGTATGGAAAAGTACATCTTCTCCATTTTGTCTGGAGATAGAAGTGGGCATTCAGTTCTGAAGATTTTTTCCCTCCTGAATATATAGTTCTGGGTTGGATGTGTTTTTCTTTATTTAAAAGAGGTTCTTGCATTGTTTCCTGTCTTCCAGTGTTTCTGATGAGAAGTCACGTGTCATTACTGTCATTATTCCTGTATGTATAATGTTTTGATTTATTCTCTGGGTGCTTTCAGGATTTTCTTTTTATCTTTGGTTTTCAGCAGTCTGACTATGATGTGCCTAGGTGTGATTTTCTTTGTATTCTTCCTGCTTGGGGTTTGCCGAGCTTCTTAAAACTGTAAGTTGATTTTTTTCACCAAGTTCGTAAAAAGTTTGACCTTTATTTCTTATTCTTTCTCTGTCTCATTTTCTCTTTCCTCTGCAACCAATTACATGCATGTTAGTACATTTGATACTGTCCCACAGGTTACTGAGGCTCTGTTAATTTATTTTTCAATAATTTTAGTTTCTCAGAATGGATAAATGGATAAATTATTTTCCAGGTCACTGACTACTTTTCCTGTCATATCTAATCTCTTTTTAAACCTATCCACTGATATTTTTATTTAAATTACTTTAATTCATAGTTGCAGAATTTCCATTAGGTTTTCACTTTGTATTTTTTATGTCTCTTTTATTATGCTATTGTCAGGACCAGCTTTTTCCGTAGTCGTTGAGCATGTTTCTCATAGTTGCTCTTTAGTCTTTGTGTATCTTGTCATTTTCTATTTGAATACTTTTTCCATCCTTATGGTTCCCATTCCCTTGTTTTTGGTTTTTCACATGTCCAGGAATTGTACATTGTACAATTGTACACTGTGTATTGTACACTGAGCATTTTCGGTAAGAGGTTATAGATTCTGGATTCTATTACCTTATTCTGTTCAATGGCAGGTTTTGTTCTGGGAGACTTTTATGAGGCTGGACTTCTCTACTCCAAACTACACCATCGCATCCTTTGGCATCAGGAATTTCTGCTGAGTCCTTCAGCAGCTCCAGTATTGCTTTTTCTAAGCTGCTCAGAGTACCTTTGTGAAGGTCCATGTTGGAGGTGTAAGGAAAATGAGAGTTGATTCTAATCCAGGGCTTCCTTCTCTGTGGCTCCCTCCGTACAAGGTTTCCCCACAGTTTCCAGTCTCCCTTGCATTGAGAAATTCATCTGTCTTCTCATGTCAGTATGACTGAAGCTTGTGTGAGTTCTGGTTCCAGTCTCCCATCTTTCCATGTACATGAGGAAATGTCTGTAGCTAAACATATGTTTCAACCCAAATCTTAGCCAGTGTTGTTTTCCTCCAGGTTTCCTTCCATTCCATCTTGGCTTTTGGTTGTTCACAAGTGACTTCCAGTAGTTGAATAGCTTTGTATTTTACTCAGATTTTACAAGTTTTATTTTCAAAAAAGTTACTCTGATATTAGCCTGTTTGCCATTCATTAACCAATAAATAAATTTGGAGTTTTTTTCTGCGTGAGAGTTGTTCTTAATTTTAGGGTAATTTTACATGCAATATGAGCCAGCCTTTCTGAAGGTATAGTTGAATATGTTTTGAGATGTATGTATAGTCGTGTATGCAACTATCATTCTAATCAAGATAGAGAATATTTCCTCCATCCCAAAATGTTCCATCATGACCCTTTGTTTTCTGTTCCCTCCTACCACTCTAGTTCCTGGCAGTCACTGATCCGTTCCTCTTCCTGTAGTTTTGCCTTTTCTAAATTGATATATAAATGGAATCATACAGTATCAAATCTTTTCTCTCTGGTTTTTATATGTAGCATAGTGGTTTTGAGATTCATCCATTCGCCAGCTGAAAGATTTCTTCTTTGTGGCTATTATTTATAAAGCTGCTATGAACATTTATGCAATATGATGTATCTTTTCATATTTCTTGTGGAAATAATTAGAACTGAAATTGCTGATTTCTTTGAAAGTGTGTGTTTGACTTTGGAAGACAGTTTGACAGTCTCTGCAAAAGGGTCTGTATACTTTTCCATTTCTACCGGTAAGATGTGAGAGAGTTCCATTTGCTCTTCATTTTTTCTAGGACTGGTTATTGTCAGTGTTTCTAAATTTTAACCATTCTGGCTGATGTTTAATGATATTTCATTGTGTGCTTGATTTTGTATTTCCTGATGAGTAGTGAATTGAACATCTTTATGTACTTGCCATTTTTGTCTTCTGTGAATTGTCTGCTCAAATCTTTTGCATCTGCCCTCCCCCTTTTCCAACTGGTTTTGTCTTCTCACTACTACTGAGTTAAAAGAGCCCCCTTATATATTCTACATAGAAATCATTTATTAGAGATGTATTTTGTGAGCATTTTTCCCTAGTTTGCATCTTGTTTTCATTTTTTTAGTATTTTTTGAAGACAAGGGGATTTAATTTTGATGAAATTTGTAATTTGTCAATTTACAAATATTTTCTTTTAAGGATTATTCTTGGTATGCCTTATATAAAAATATTATTGCATATTCCAAGGTTACCTTTTGGTTGTTTATTCATTTTATAGTTAGATTATGTGTATGGTGTGAGAATAAAAGATCCAAGTTTCAAGGTTCTTTGTTTTCCATGTGGATATTCAGTTGTTCCAGCATCATTCTAAAAGATTGTTGTTTCCCTGAATTATTTTGAGTCTTGGTCAAAAAATAAACCATATAAAGAAAAGATATTTTTCAAAATCATGAGTTCATATTGATATTTTTCAATTTAATTCAGTAGTTCTTTATATTTAAAAAAAATTTATTACCCTATCCAATCTATAATTTTTTATTTTGAAATTTACTTTTTCCTCTAACTTAAAAAGTTGCTAAAAGAAAAAGGAAAATTATTGTTTATTTTGTGCATCAATTTGAAAGAAACCCAAGTGGGGTAACTGACTGGCTCAGTTGGAGCAGCATGTGATTCTTGATCTTGGGGTTGTGGGTTGGGTATAAAGATTTCTAAAAATAAATTAAAAAATAAATACAAACAAATACCTAAAGCTAGTAGATTAATAATTTGAGATTTAATATTTTTATTATTTTTTGCTGTCATCCTTTGAGCCCAGTAGTGGCATACAATATACTTTGAGTTATTTGCTGTGGTTATGTAAATACTCTTCAAACATTTTAGTTTTACATTAATATTTTTACTGATATTTCTTATGTGATAATGTTTGCCAGTGTGCTTACTTGCTGAGTAGTATGTTGTCAGTGGATAGTAATGGAAGTCTGCTCTGTCACTTTGTGAGACAGGTGGGAAGCACAGTTTGGTCTCCAAAGTCAGGTACAAAAGTTTTATTCATCCAGAATCTGGTTCACCTGTATTGACTGTGTGTGGATATATTTACCACTTTTTATAAATATAACTTCTGTGTGGATGACCTCATTCTGTTCATAAAAATGGACGTTCTTATACTACTGTTGCAATATTTTAAGAAGCTTCTTGTAGTTCTAAATGTGAGGTAGGGGAGCCTGGGTGGCTCAGTTGGTTTGAGTGGCCAGCTCTTGATTTCAGTTCAGGTCATGATCTCAGCTGAGGTCCTAGGATTGAGCCCCATGTTGGGCTCCACGCTCACTGAGGAGTCTGCTTGAGGATTCTCTCTCCCTTTTTCCCTCTCCCCTGATCTCATACGCACATATGCACGTGCTCTCTCTCTCTCTCTCTAATATAAATAAATCTTAAACAAAAATAAATGTGGGCTAAATCTAATTGACATCAAAATTTGGACCAAAGAGTATGCAAATATATGTAGTTATGTTTTTAAAGGACATGATTTAAATGCATCCAATTAACTGTAATCATATTAGGTTTGTGTTTACTTGTACTCATGTAAAAGCTTTTAAATTCTTTGTTTTAGAAGTTTTTATCTCTTTTCTATAATATGCAGTGTTATCTTACTTTAGTATCATGTCAAACAAACTTAGTTTAAATTAAAATGTTTCCGTTTTCAAATTTCCTAGTATTCAAACAATCATTGTCATAACATGATTGATAATGTGTGCTACTTTGTTTTGTGCCCTTAGTAATAACCAAGTAAGAGATGGTTTATGTGGTAGTTAGATGTACCCTTTTTCTTTTTCCTTCCTTCCTTCCTTCCTTCCTTCCTTCCTTCCTTCCTTCCTTCCTTCCTTCCTTCCTTCTTTTTTTTTTTTTTTTTGCTAAGGGTAAATATCTTAGGTTTACAGTGCATTCATCCATTTGATTCTCCCAGCTAATATCTTCATATACAACAGGTTACAGAAGAATAAGAAATTTTGGGGATCCCTGGATGGCTCAGCAGTTTAGCGCCTGACTTCGGCCCAGGGCATGATCCTGGAGTCCTGGGATTGAATCCCACGTCAGGCTCTTGCATGGAGCCTGCTTCTCCCTCTGCCTGTATCTCTGTCTCTCTTATGAATAAATAAATAAAATCTTTAAAAAATATATTTTAATCCACAGATAGAAACACATCAGGTAGGATAGTAGTATTTATATAGAATTTTATGTGAGAAATAAAGATTTTTTCTTTAAAGTTTAGTCTTCATCTAAAATTCTGTAATTTTAAACCTTTTATTGAAGTATGATACATACACAGCAAAATTTACTTATTATAGGTGTACATTTGTATGAACACCCCTAAATAAGATCAATTCACATAAACTGAGATCAGTTCAAGAAACTAAAAATAAATAAATAAATAAATAAATAAATAAATAAATAAATAAATAAAAATAAAAGAAACTAAAAATAGCATCCCAGGAATTCAATTCCTTTTTGGTTCCTATTTTTAACTCCCAAGAGCAAGCATTATCAGTATTAACATCATAAATTAATCTTGTTTTTGTACTTTATATAATTGAATTCATACAGTAAGTACTGTTTTCTTTTTCCACATACCATTATGTTGGATTGATCCCCCAAATGGTTAATTGTAAGTCATTCATTTATTCTCCTTGATAGATAGTAGTATTCTGTGGTTGGAATACTGTAATTTATCCATTTTACTGTTGGGCATTGAAGCTTCTTAATTGGAAGTCTTATGAATTGTGTTATATGAACATTCTAGTGTATTTCTTTTTTTGGTAGTCAGTGAAGATTAATATTTTATGGAATTCATATCCCAAAGTGACTACCTTCTTTACTCATAACCTAAGTGAGAATGAGGATATAAGCTAGACAAACTATTCAGTATGTTATTGTAATCACTTAATGGAATTTGCATTAATTACTCATATCTAAGTAATTATAAAGTCCTCAAGTTCAATTCCTCTTTCACTTCCTGGCTTTGTAAGGGTGAGGAAGGAATTTAATCTCTCTGTGCTTCATTTGTAAAATGAGCAGTAATGGTACCCATCTAAAATGGTGGTTGTTAGATTTGAATAAGGTCATTCTTCTAAAGTGCTTGGCCTGGTTGCTGGGAAATAATAATATTCACTAAATCCTGCATATTAAATATGTTTTATTGGCTCACTTTATGTCTTCTCTAAATTATGTGCTTCTATAAAGTGTCATTGTCTATTTTTAAGTTGTACTCAGTTTTATAATTTATATTTTTATAAGCTTTACTTTTATATATTCAAAATACTAGACATTTGTAATTCAAATTGCAGGTTATTTAAAAAAAAGTTTTTGTCATTTGATTTTCTCTGCGATATATATGGTTTTTCAACATTTAAAAGTTTAAAAGTTTTATGTAGCCAGATTTATTCATGTTTTCATTCATGGTTTTTTTTTTTCATTCATGGTTATGTTAAAGATTATAGCTATTATGTTTATTTGATTAGGGCTTTTGATTTATGTATGTTGCTATCAACTAGAGAATTTGCTGTTTCCTTGACCCAGTAGATAGAGGGTACATTTGTGTACTCAGAATGCTTGGCTCAGAAATGCTTATTTTAGGAGAAATATTCACCCTATTTACTTATTAGTTTTGAGTAAAAAAAAGTGGTGTAATATAAGTATAATATAAAATTTTTCTTAAAAATACAAGTAGCGATTTGGCAGGACCAAACCACGCAGGGCCTTGAAATGTGCTAAGTGTGAGCTATTGCTATATAACAAATTATCATAGATTAAAAGGCTTAAAACAGCCCCCATTTATGAAGTGATACTTCTGTAGGTCAGAGGTTTGAGTAGGCTCTACTGCTCTTTGTTTAGGGTCTTAAAGATGTCTGCCAGGCTGGGTGCTTATCCAAAGGCCCTGAGGAAGAATCCTCTTCTAAAGCTCATTTAGATGATAGATGAGGGTAGGGATCCCTGGGTGGTTCAGTGGTTTAGCACCGCCTTCAGCCTGGGGCCTGATCCTGGAGACCCAGGATCAAGTCGGGCTCCCAGCATGTAGCCTGCTTCTGCTTCTCCCTCTGCCTGTGTCTCTGCCTCTCTCTCTCTCTCTCTCTCTCTCTCTGTGTCTCTCATGAATAAATAAATAAAATCTTAAAAAAACAGAGTTGAGGGGAGAATTCCATTTTGTGCATTTATAATACTGAAGTCACCATTTCTTAATTGGCTGTTGGCCTGAGGTTGCTGTCAGCTCCTAGAGGCCACTCCTGGTTCTTGTTTGTGGCTCCTTTTGTCTTTAAAGATAGCAGTGATATATTGAATCCTTTCCTTGCTTTGAATTTCTCTGACTTTTCTTTTCTCCTACCTGCTGGAGAAAACTTTCTGCTTTTAAAGGAATTTTGTAGGGACACATGGGTGGCTCCGTCAGTTTAAGTGATTGCCTTTGGCTGGGGTCATGACCCAGGGTCCTGGGATCAAGCCCAGGGTAGTCAGGCAACCTGCTCAGCGGGAAGTCTGCGTCTCCCTCTGTCTCTCTCCCCTGCTTGTTCTTTCTCTTGCAAATAAATAAAATCTTCAAAAATATAAATAAAGGAATTGTGTAATTCAAATAGACTAATCTCTCCCTTGATTAATTCAGCATCATTTGATTAGCAGCCTTAATCACATCTGCAAAAATCTGTTTGCCATGTAATATAGTCTAATCTCTGGCATGATATTTCATCATATTTTTTATAAGTCTCTGGATTAGGGTGGGACATGTTGGGGTGAGAGTGGGGAGTGCAGGCATTTTAGGAGGCTACCTACCACAATGCCATATTGAGGAGATTGGACCTGATCCAGAGGTATCAGGGACTTTGTTAGAAAGACCATTGTGACAGCAGTGATTTAGACGGGTCAGAAAGGGAAGATAGTGGCGGGAAAAAACTCTCATTCAGAGTAGTGTCCATTTTGACTTTGTAATGTTATTTAATATTATTATTTTTAGCAGATGTCTCAGAAATATGTATTTGTTACTGTACAAACCAGAATGATTAACTGGGCCAGAACAGCAATAACAAATCAGTTCTCTAGATACTCATGATTTAAGCCCATTTATATATAAAATGTTTTGATAGATTTTTATTTCAATCGATTTTGTTTTAAGCATATTTTTCTAAAGCAGACACTAATTCTTTTGATAGAGACTTAAACACCTGAATCTCAATAACATCTTCCTAAACATAATATTAGGATGGGTTTGCTTCCTGAGATGCCTAATTGCATGCAATATATGTTAGTTCTTCCTCGCTTCAGTTTTGAAATCTAGCTTCATTTATTTTTATCCTTTGGTCTTGAGTTTTGCATTTTTCAAGCTGTATTTTTTTCTTAACCAAATTTGCCACATCTCAGAGATTTTGACATGTTTCTTATTCAATCATTTAAAAAATATTTTTTCTTTTGAATTGAAAGAAATCTGCTCTAGATAAAAGGGAATTTTAAATTTTTTGTGGATAGATTTTTGAGTTTATCTTGTGAATTCATAATTATTAATGTATCAGGTTTAGGAAATATCTGCTCTTTTGAATATGACCTAGGAGATATTTGATTTTTTTTTGAATTTGTGGACTTTTTTAATGGTCATATGTATAATGAATTAAAAATAATTCTAAAAACAATTTAAAAAATTCTACATACATTTGAATAGAATATATATTCTCTGGTTTTGAATTATAGAGATCTTTGTATTTGTAAGTTTGAACCAAACTTGATCATTGTTATTAAATTGTTATTTCATATCTATTTATATCTTGATTTCTAAGAGTGGTATTAAAGTTTGCTTTATTCATATACATATTTCTACTCAGTTTTTTTATGTCAAGGAAATTCATACTAGGTATGCAAACTTTAATGACTTTCTTGTTCTGTTGGAAGTTTTAACATAGGACCTATTTTAATGTGAACTTTATCTTTGCCCTGTTCACTGCTTTTTCATTTGGATCCAAGTTTCTTTGCTATAGCTGCTTTCTTTTTTGATAGCACTTGTTTGTGCTTTTCCCTCCAGCTCTTTAATTTTGAATTTGCTGTGTCACTGTGCTTAATACACAAATATACACACAAACATACATGCATATACATGTGTATATGTACACACATATACATAAATAAAATGTGTTTATACAGCATGTATGTGTGCACAAGTGTATAAAATATATTTTGCACATTTTGAATGTTACTGTTTTTTAATAAGGAATTTAACCTGTTTACATTTATTCTCCATGGCCTTGAATGTAAATTTAGCAGGTATTAAGGTTTGAGTCTCAAATAATTTTTTTGTTGCTTTTGGAAGATACAGCTTTTTTTGCTTTTGCATGGAATATTGCTAGTGAAAAGTAATAACTGATTCTCCTTTTTTGGTAGCTGGACTATTTTCTTTTTTGTGAGGCTACTGGAATCCTTTCTTTATCTTTGTTATCTTAAAATTTCACCAGTGTTTCTAGGTGTGAGTCATTTTAATCTGAAGTAAGTATTTTCTGTTTAGGAAGGCAGCATCACAGATACTAAGAGTAGGTACTTTTGTAGTGATATAGAGATCAGTGGAACAGAGATAAAGACTCTCTTAGCTCCCCAAACTGTTAAATAAAATTAACATGTTAGGTCTTATTATTAGATATTTTTATAATTTTTTTTTCTCTCCTCCTGGTACTCTTCCTAAAGAGACACGGGATTTTGTGGATTAGTTTTCCTTGTCATTTTACTTGTTTTTCTTACTTTCTGTCTTCATTCTTTATTTTGCATTCTAGGAGAAACCCAGCTGACTGATAAGGAAAGTTTGGTAAAGGTTAAAAAGTTTGGTGTATGGAAAACCTAATAATACTTGATATTTCTTAGAGCACTTAGCTCATTGCCATATTGATACAGAATAAATACTTCATAATTAATTGAATGAGCTTTGGAATATCCTCAAATTTATTGTTATTGTTTCATAACTCCTCTTTAACCTTAGTCTCTGAAATTTTGTTGATTCTGCTTTGTTTTGTATTGCAGATTTATTTTGAGAGAGCCTTCCTTATTTTAGTCTAGTGAAATAAAGGTTTTGGAAGTTCCTCAAACTTATTCTTAACAGTTGGCAATGTGAACTCTAATTTAGAGTTTTTTCTTGGATATGTTCTTGGACAATTGTCAAAAGATATTATAATACTTTTCCCTTCTTTTCTCTACCTCTCCTCTTTCTTTTTTAATGATTAAAAAAGGAAAAAGAAAAAATGGTATTTAGAAGTTTTAAATACTGATTCAAATAAATTGTTTAGTTGATAAACCATTTAAGAGCTATTTATTTTACCCTTTTCTCCCCAAATGTTAATTAGCTTTGTAATTGTTACTTAGTTTATAATTTGTTTCATTTCTAATGTATGTTGTACAGGAATGCTGATATTAGAGAAGTTCCCTATGGAAGTGTATTCTTTCATATTTTCTGTAATTTTACAAATGCTTTTATTTGGTTCAGAAAGATCTATTCCAGCCTACATTTAAAGTATACATTTTCTTTCAATGCCAAATGTCTTTCATTAGCTATGTAATCATAACAGATGGGCTTGAAACGTTCACTTAAATGCAGTTAGTATTTTATTTCCCTTCCTTTATTCCCTGTATCTTTATATGTTATTGTAAATTAGTATGTTGGATACATTCCAGGGCTTCTCATAGTAGTTTAGCTAATGTCACGTAATATTTTCCATTGCAAATGTGATTAAGAGAATGTGTTGATGTTTCTAAAATGATATAGACATTGGGAAAAGGATCAATTTAAATTATTTTGTTTCCTTATTATGCACTTAAATAAGTCATTATATTTTATTCACCAAAATTATTTTTAGTGCAAAAGGCTTCTGTATAGCTTGTCATATGTTAAAAAATAATGGAGATTTTAGGTTTTAACAATTTAGCTGAAATTATTTTGTTACGTTAATGAGTTAATATGAAACTTTTTAGCAATCATTTGGACATGTAAATGCACTTTTCTCCTTCAGCATTTTCCTGGTCTTTCCAGTATAACTCAAGGATACTCAGACTACTTAAATGTTGCATATGTTGTTAATTCTGAGTTGTGTTAATAAACTAAACATATTTAGAGACCCTGAGAGGTCATAGCATCAAAATAAATTTAGAAAAAGCTAGTTTTTAGACTTTATTAAAATACGTAAGGCTTGCTTTCTTCTGTCTTTTTAATGATGCAACACCCATACATACCAAAAGAGAACTTAAATATTTATGAGCCTGTGAACTTGTGGACATTATGTACAATAAAAATGCCACAGATGTAACTAGTGTTTATGAGTTACTTAGAAGCTACAGCGGTCTGTTGACAGTCCTCAGAATGTGTAGAAGGCTCATCAAGAGATGCTAAACTTTCTTACATTGGTTCAATGCCATGGACTGATGGTTACAAGGAAGAATTTGATGGCGCCTTATGTAAAATATTAGAATGAATTATAATTTAAAAACTATTGCATTCGCTGATAGAGCAGCAGAATTAGAATAAGTATGTTAGCATGTGAAGAGCTGCTTGGGGCATTGGGGTGACTCAGTTGAGCATCTGCCTTTGGCTCTGGTCATGATCTCAGGGTCTTGGGATCCAGCCCCACATCTGGCTCTCCCTTTCACTCTGCCTCCATCTCTCCCCCGTGCTTATATTCTCTTTCTTTGTCTCAAATTAATGAATAAAATCTTTAGAAACAAATATATCTTCTTAGTAATGTTAGCAACTTTGTCTCTTTCAGGAGGCTCAGTTTTCCCACAGATTGTCCCATTTGGCTTCCATTATTTGAGTTACACTTAACAGAGAGTACCAACAGTGAAGTCCATTTAGTACATATAAATTTGAACACCTGTTTATTAGGGCTTTCTGTGTCAAGCAGCGTTCACAGTGCTATAGAAACAAATACAGCAAAATATGGTGCTTCTGCTCAAGGACCCAGGACTAGAAATCCAGGAAAGAAGACATATAAATAATTCTCATGCAATGGCATGAGTGCTAAAACAGAAGCCTATGTAAGATAGTGAGGTGTCTGCAGAGATTTTATACTGTACCATGCAGGCCACCTGGCAAAAGACCCACAAAGAAAGTGATAACCCAGAATGACCTGGGGAGGATGAAGGAGAGTTTATTAATTATTCTTAGGGAAAGCTGAGTAAGTACATATTGCATTGTGGTAATTTGTACTGACTTAATGTTTTTAGTTGCCCTACACTTCCCCTGTGTTTCTGTTGGAGCTTCCTTCTTTGCTTTTATCACTAGCAAAAGAGTGCAGGCAGGCTGAAATAGGGGAAGCAGATACTCAGATGGCTTGATTTTTCTTCCCATTCCCAATTTTTATTAAGAAACTTGAAACTAATTGCTACAAGGAAGTGTGTAGATTTGTAGGTGTACCTTTAATTCTATGATTGTCCTCATTAGCTTATTTGATGATTGAGTGATTTATTTCATACTGATTTTTAGGTAGGGTAAAAATAGTAAGGTTTTGTAAACAATATAGATACATTTTATTAGTTTTTTGGTGAGATTTAAACTGTTAACCCACAACTAAACACCTGCCTTTTCAACCCTATTACTAATTAAAAATTTTTTTTAAAAAGATTTATTTATTTATTTATTCATGATAGATAAAGAGAGAGAAAGAGAGAGGCAGAGACACAGGAGGAGGGAGAAGCAGGCTCCATGCTGGGAGCCCAACTCAGTACTCGATCCCGGGACTCCAGGACCACGCCCTGGGCCAAAGGCAGGCGCCAAACCGCTGAGCCACCCAGGGATCCCCTAATTAAAAAAATATTTTAAATTTTGACAGAAGTCAGTAGAAAAAAGTGAGATGCTCATTTTCTAAACTTGAATGGATGAAACTGTATTATACCAAGTGCTCAACTGAGTACTTTAGACTGTATTATTTTTAATGGATCCTTTATTTAGTATTATGGAAGCTTAAGTCATTTTACTACTAATGTACACAAGACTTTTTTTAATACCTTCCTAGCCCCACATTTGAATGCTCCTTTACCAGGTTTTCTAAAGAGATTTATTTTCCATTTGCCCCCTTTCAGCGATGTGCATTTTGTAAGCACCTTGGAGCCACTATCAAATGCTGTGAAGAGAAATGCACCCAGATATACCATTATCCTTGTGCTGCTGGAGCTGGTACCTTTCAGGACTTCAGGAACTTCTTCCTTCTGTGTCCAGAGCACATTGACCAAGCTCCTGAAAGATGTAAGTTTACTATAGATACACTTTTAAAACATTTATCAGTGTATTTACTTCAAATAACGAATGTTGTAAATTCCCTAAATGTTATTTTGCTTGTATTAAAAGGTAATATTACATAATCTTGATAACCTGAGGGATCTTTGCCAGAGATCCTTGGGGAGAATTTCTTATCACTAGTATCATTGAAGTTAAATCCTAAAAGTTATTTTCTCAAAATTTCAAAGACAGTTTGCATGTTTTAAATTCTGATTAAAAAACTTTTTTTAAACCACTGTAGAAATACTGAGTATACGATATTTTAATATGTACTGTAAAGAAAGCCATTTAAAAAGCTAAACAGTATTCAGTGTCTTCTGCACCAAGTTAGAGAATTAGAAGATAATTCACTCAGGTGTTATTTAAGGGTATGCATTAATAGGATTAGCAAACACTTTTGAAATTCTTGGTAATTGTATAGCCCTGATAATCATTATAGAAATCTCTGTTAGTTCTTCTTCTTGATTTATCTATCTTGATTACCTATAATCCTCAGTTGTGCTTTCCTTTCTTTTCCAAACAGTATTTTATAATTATGTGAAAATATTTGAAATTTGTTATACAGGAAATTATAATTCTTTCCTATCTTTATTGTCAAACAGAGATCTTGCCTTTTTCTTAGTATATAAGTTTCTAATGAGTATGTGTGCTTTGGGATTTTTCCCTCTAATAAATTGAGTTTCCAGTGTCATTGTGAAATCTCTGTGATGTTTTATTCAGTCTTTTTTATGTTACCTGTTAACCTCAGTGTTAGCTTTTATCTGTGTCTTAGCAATATCTATGAAAGCTTTTAAAAAATCTTTTCCAGCTATGTGAAACATAAATTTAGCTACCTCAGGCCTACACTTAAAATAATCTCAAATACAGTTAGATTGTATAATCGCAGAACCATAATTTCATCTTCAGTTAAAATTATTTTTGTTTACATGTATAATCATTTTGTCCTTATTCGATGTATAGACAGAAATTATAGGCAGGGCTGAAACGTCAAGTTGTAATTAGGCTAATAAGAATTTAAAGTTTCAAATATATATGGGATTATATACTTGAATCCGGGAGAAAAAGAACATTCATGCACAGCAGCCGTCATGAGTGTTATTTATTTTAAGACCTCATGTAATGAATTACTTCACACAGGTGCACCAAGTGTGCTGTCGGTCATCATAGTTGATTATATTCTGGGTGGTATAGTGCACTTTGCCAATCAAATGAAACAATAGTATGTGTATTTAAGAATCTGGGGGCAGCCCAGGTGGCTCAGCGGTTTAGCGCCACCTTCAGCTCAGGGCCTGATCCTGAAGACCTGGGATCAAGTCCCACATCGGGCTCCCTGTGTGGAGCCTGCTTCTTCCTCTGCCTGTGTCTGCACCTCTCTCTCTCTCTCTCTCTCTCTCTGTGTCTCTCATGAATAAATAAAATCTTAGAAAAAAAAAAAAAGAATCTGAATTTTCTTCAGTATTTTGTACTTAGTCATACTTTAGAACTCAGCAAACAACATACAAACTTTTCTGTGATCAAATTTCTATTATTAGATATTTTGTTAGTTAATGGCCATTCTACTTTCTACTGCACACTGTGTTCTAATAGGGTATACCTCATTTAATATTAGAGACCATAAATATTGTGTAAAGTAATGAAGTGTAAGGACTGAGGGGAGATGAGCTGCTGTCACTTACCATACGTACAATGAGAGGTCTCTGCTGGTACACGGAGCTAAAAGATAGACTGAAATTATTGGCACTGTGCCTTGTTCCAAAATAGAGTTATGGAGACTCATAAAAATACATGAATAGTAGAATAAAATAAAACTAAAAATATGCAAGGAAATTTGGCCATGGGAAAATAAGGATTGTATAAATATGAAGCTAATAGTGACATTGGTATTTTGGGAAATAAATGCATACTTCCTAGACCTAAGCCACAGACTTGGCTCCATAGCTCTCCAGCAATCAGCACAAAGAAGGGAATATGAACAGTGACTTGATTCATAATAATGTCGAAAGAATTCACTTAATACTGAGACTGTATATACTTTATACACTACAGCAAAACAAATTTTACAGGGCAGTTTCTTATAACAGCCCTCAAAATAAGCCGGTGGTATGAAACTGAAGTCCATCTGAGTAAATTCTAATCCTCAAGAATCTTAACCAGTGCAGTCTATATACACAGCTTTCTTTTTTTTTTTTTTTTAAGATTTTAAAATTTATTTATTAGAGACAGAGAGAGAGAGAGAGAGAGAGAGAGAGGCAGAGACACAGGCAGAGGGAGAAGCAGGCTCCATGCAGGGATCCCGACATGGGACTTGATCCTGGGTCTCCAGGATCACACCTTGGGTCGAAGGCAGCACTAAACCGCTAAGCCACCGGGGCTGCCCTGTACGCAGCTTTCTGACCATCTATTTGTTTTAATCCAAGGATATAGAAAATATTGCAGGTAGAATGTATTGTAATTTACAAGATTATGCAATAGTCTTCATAAAATCTTTCATAAATGTTTCTAGTTGTCCTAATTGTGTATCATAGCACAAGGTATTATTTTTTAAAAATGGAGCTTAAACAACAGTGTTACTATGAGGGTTAAATAACAATCAATGGAAACCATGTAGAATTTTACCTTGTATTTATGAATTGCTTTACAAAATGGTAGCTATTCCAGCTCTTATCTAAGACTCAAATTATATATATAAATTGAATATATTACTTGATGCTGTTGGTTAAGAATAGAGCAATATGCTTTATAGTTAGCTGAGGTAGGAGTTGGATTGACATCTTTTTGTGAAAGTTGAAAAAAAAAAAGACTTCATTTGGGCAGCCCGGGTGGCTCAGCGGTTTAGTGCTGCCTTCAGCCCAGGGTGTGATCCTGGAGATCCGGGATCAAGTCACACATCAGGCTCCTGCTTGGAGTCTGCTTCTCCCTCTGCCTGTGTCTCTGCCCCCCACCCCCTCTCTGTGTCTCTCATGAATAAATAAATAAAATCTTAAAAAAAAAAAAAAAAGACTTCATTAGAAAGAAACCTCAGCAAAGAGAGAACCTGTGAGCCAGGCCAAGATTTTCATCAGAAAACAATTTTAGGATGCCTTGTCATAGATAAATGCCAATCCTGGCTTCATCATTATTTTCATGATGATGCAAGTATACAATGACCTTGTCTAGGAATTTTGCACTAAATATCCATCTCGGAGACATAACCAGGTATACTTACTGAGTAGTATTTTGCCTCTCAGGGAAAGCTAAATGGCTAGGAGCCAACCATGCAAGATCAGAGGAAAGGACATTCCAGAAAGTGAACAGATACTGCACAGGTCTTGAGGAATGGGCCTGACATGTCGTTGTGCCTGGAACCTAGTATCTCCTAGGTGGATGGTAGAGACAACATCAGAGCAAACAAAGACTAGACCACCTAGATCTTGTGAACAAGGCAAGGGTTTAGATATCCTGTCTGCAGTGAGAAGTTTTTGAAGCATTAAACGAGGCAGTGAATGAATCTCTTCATTCCCCCTGCCCCCAGTGTATTTACTTTCATCATTCAGTTTTGACTTCTCTTACTTCATTTTCTGGGTTGTTTTTGTATCTCTCTGTACCAAGTCCTGCTATGTTTCTATTACCCTAAATTTTGTTAGTCTCTGACCTTTCTTACCTACCTACCTGTCCTGTGAGCCAGCCTCTCTGGACAACATCCATGTTTCCTTTTTCTTGCTAGCAATTGCATTTAGTCCAGCGCAGTATCCTACCAGTAATGTAAGCAGAGATGATATGTGCTGTGACGTTGATGGAAGTTACAAAAGCTGTGTGGATGAAGTCCTTCGATTGATGCTGTCTGGCAGCAATTTGACTTTTGTTGCTCTTCACCAGTGCTTTTATTCTCCTGCATAAGCAGTGGTCTCACCTTCCAGCTTGACCAAGTGTCTCTGACATGGTCCCTTCTCGTTTAGGCTCAGTGTTCTTGTCTTTTCCTCCATCCCTTCTATTGTCACAGCTGTCACAGGACATGATCTTGTCGACAGGTGTACCTGCTGTTTCTTCTGCTTTTCTTGCTCCCCCTCCATCATTTAGCCTCTCCATTCTATGCCTCTGCTGGCACTTTGCTTCTTACTTTTGTACATGCATAGATGTTCTTCACCTTATTTGCCCTACCAGTGGGAGTAAATTTCAACTAGTAAAGAGCATGATCTTTGGAGCCAAACTGACCTGGATTTAATTCCTGCCTTCTCTTACATTGGCTTTAGCTTTGGTTTTTCATTCAATCTCTTCTGCTTTTTCAAGTGCTTAAAGAAAAAATTCACTTCATTGTTTGATTATTGCTTCAAACTTAATGTTTCTGTGGGACACATATGTATATATATGTCCATATGCTTATTTCTGACATGACACTTAAGCTATCCAGTATTACCATATTTTGCTTGCCCTCCAAAAGGCTTTTTTGGTATTTCTGTTATCTTCTTCCTGGTTGAGGAAATGGTTGGAACCAGCCTCATTTCTTGATGAAGTGCTTTTTTTCTATTATTATTTTTACAAATTGCACAGTAAATGTTTTTAGACTGAATGTATCATGTGAATGTTTTTCTTTGTCTAATTTATTACCAGTGATCCATATTAGTGGAACAACATGACAGTATTGCCATTAAGGAATTGCTGCAAATAATCATAGAGTAAGAAGCAATCTCTGGAAAAAAAAAAGAAAAAAAGAAAAAAAGAAAAAAGAAGCAATCTCTGCCACAGTGATATATACAGTTATTGTAGAATGGGCTTTGCTGTAAAAAAAAAGTGATGTGCAATAGAAATATAATGTGAGCAATATATATTTTTCTAGTAGTCATGTTAAAAAAAATTTTAAATTATAATTAATTTAAAAATACATATTTAGCCGTGTGTCCAAATATTAATATTTCAACATATAAGCAGTAAAATTTTTGAGATGTTTGACATTTTTTTCCTAGTAAGTCTTTAGAATCTAGGGTGCATTTTATATGTACAGCACATGTCAGTTTGAATAATCACATATCAGTTGCCCAGTAGCCACATGTGACTAGTAGCTACCATAGCAAGTTAAGTGGCAGAATAGGAAACTGGAAATTTTCATAGAAGCATTTAGACAGTGTTCCCTGCAAATTATAATAGAAAGATGAACTGCGTGTCATAAACAGCACAATATTTGCTTCAATTTCTATAAGTTTTGAGAGTAAGCAAAAATCAAGGATTAGTTTTTAAATGTACATAGCTCAAATGAGTAGATACTGGTACTCTTTTAGTATTAAAAAATTCACCCTATTGTGTCATTTTTATCAAAAATGAATTAATTTGTGACTCCATTTTTATGATGTTTCCATTTTTAAATTAATGATTTATTTTAAATGCCAATCAGAGAGTCATTAAAAGTGATTTTGGAAACAAGTTCTTCATTTAAGATATATTTAATAAGACTTGATTTGTGATAGGGATTTGAATATACAAAGTTTAAAAAGGCAGGGTCCCTTCCCTTTAAGGTTCATAGTATTGTGTTATAATTACTTGACTATATATAACAGTTTATTCTCAGTATGTGAGGAAAAGGAATATTCAACAATTGGATGGATGGATCTTTAGGTGTGGTAACATTAGGTATTCCAGGCTATGTGTGAGCAGAGTTTTGAGATCCTCTTTGGAAAGAACTAGGGGCATGGCACAGCACAGCAAAGGAACAAAATCTCAAGTAGTGGGGAACATGTATACAAGCATGCAAGCATTGAACAGCATGTTGTGTGAATGTGCATAGCAAACTGCTTGGTATCACCAGGAAGAGTGAGTGGTCATGAGATTCCATTGGAAAGGGAGGAAGGACTTTTTCTTTTTTGGTCTTCTCTGCTAGAAGATTTTGATCTTTTTTCTTTTAGAGTAAAAAGGGCGTATTGGTAAAATTTTAATTTAAGCAGAGCATAACAGATTCACAATTTAGAAAACTTACTCTTGATGTGTAGATGATGATTAGGGAAAGGTCAGATCCATAAGGAGGGATATTGTAATTGCCAAGGCAGAGTGGACTGAACTGAACTGTATAAATATAAGGAAAAAGGATATATAGAAAGTTAACTCAGTAAGAATTGGTGTCTGGTTGGATATGTTGGGTCAGGGAGGAATAATAGTGATATTATAGTCTGAGCCTTTACCCAGCTGGTTGAGAATATGGAGAGAGGTTTAGGTTTAAAAAATATTTTATTTTAGAAGTGTTGAGTTTTGAGTATTTTTAGAACATCTGGCTATTGAGGTCTAGTGAGACTTGAAAGTAACATCTTGTAGTTTAGGAAGAAGTTGGTGGCTGGTGATACAGATTTGGGAATCGTGGTGGTGTTTTTTTAACATGGGAATTGGTGTGATCACAAAGGGAAACCATGGGAAATTATTAAAAGAAGGAACAGGATGAAATCCCAAGATACTCCAACATATAGAGGAATTGTAGGGAGACAAAAGCTAACATAGGAGCATGAGAGGGAGGCATGGGAGACCTAAGGAGAAATCAGGAGAAAGCTGTCATCACAGAAGCCAAGGTAAGGGGAACTGTAATGTGGGAGTAGATAGTAATGGAAATTCTGCAAAGTGCAAATAAGATAAGCTTAAAGAAATAATCATTGGATTTCATAGATCATTGGTAGCCTCATGAGGGTAGCGCCAGGTGAATGGTGGGTATGCAGCCACCAGGGTTCCAGCTGGCAGTCCAGATATATCCCAGGACTTGTTTTTCTACTGCCCTCAAACTACAAATGGTTTTTTAAATCATTTTAAGAGGACTTTGAAATAAAAACAAAAAATCTGTATGTCAGAGGTTCTATGGCCTATAAAACCAGTTTGCCAAGTAAAAGGAATAGATTATTACTCTATTTCAAGATGCTTGACTGGGAAAAAAATAAGGTAGAAAGTCCTCATAGCCAAAGAGGACTGACCAAACCTTCAAAAAATAAAAGAGAGAAAAAGGTTCATGTATACAATTTAAAACAATCTTTAGATAATTAGTTAATCAAACCATCTAGTTGAGAACCTGAGTGTCACATATAGACATATGTATCATCGAATTGGTATGATTTGAGAACACATTATTTTTCTTATTGTGATATGCATAAGTTTAAGTGTGTACTTGGCAAGGCAGTTTATTCTTACATTTATTTTTTATTTTAGATGGTAAAAGGACCTAAAAAGTGCTATTTCTTTTAATTCATATTTAGGGATAGATGATGTCCATAATTATATAGTTTTTTATATCTTTTTACAAACTGGCAATTAATATAGATGAATATAGAATTAATATATGAAGTTTTGTGTTTGTGTATGAATATGTAGCTTCCATCTTTAATGTTCTCCTTCATATGATGTTTTCCAGTATTAAAAATAGATATTTGATCTGAATAAAAATCAGTGTGTTTATGCTTAAGAAGCATTTAATATAATCTTATTTCTTAAATTTGTCTTTTGACCTACCTTGTTAATTTTAAAATATATTTAACATCCAAATAAAATGGTTATTTTTACACACCACAGGGCATTTCTCAGTTGATATTTTCCTGTTTTGTTCTTTTCAACAAGTTTATGTTGAACATTAAGTAGGTGCCCAGCATCATCACCAGTACCAGGGATATAAAATTAGAGAAGAACTGCCTATGGTCTTAGGTAGATTGAAGCACAAATATGCAAAACTTCTATGATTAATGGAATTAACTTTAGATTAAATACATTACAGTGTTTTTACTGAGACCTTCTTCTGATTGGATATCAGTTCAATGTGGATAACCTCAAGTGTCTGAAAGATTTACCATGCAAATTCCCTTCAAGTGATTTTTAAATTGTAAAGTCAGAAAAATATTAAACTCTTATACAACAATTTCATTGTTTTACTGTTAATTATAGCAAAGGAAGATGCAAACTGTGCAGTGTGCGACAGCCCGGGAGACCTCTTAGATCAGTTCTTTTGTACTACTTGTGGTCAGCACTATCATGGAATGTGCCTGGATATAGCGGTTACTCCATTAAAACGGGCAGGTTGGCAATGCCCTGAGTGCAAAGTGTGCCAGAACTGCAAGTAAGTTTTAATTTCAACTCAAAGGTGTGTATTGAGATTAAGAGAGACCCTATTATTAGGTGCTAAAGGTTTGTGTAATATGATAAAGGTTGTTGGTACTGCGGCTATATTCATTCCCACTGACTTCATCATGTCTTTAAAAAATTGCTAGGTATTTATTAATATTACTTTGAAATAAGTTTAAACAAAAACTAATTTTAATAATTTTAAATTCCTCTGGTTGCTTAAAAAGCTAATTTAAATTTGCCAAACATTTTAAACAAATGATGTTAACAACTTAAAAAAGCATTAGAAAAATAAAGCAACTATTTTTGAGAGAGACTGGGGTGAAGATTTAATAGGAAAATAAACCTCTAATTGCAGAAAGTAGTTATGAGAGTGAGTGAAAGAATCAGTGATATGTTTGAATTTCCATTCCAGGAAGAACAGTTTATTCTAAGACTACTTAAAAACAAAACAAAACAAAAATAAAAAACCCAAAAACCTGTATCTATCTGAAAGAGGTTACCTCCAATCAATCGTAGTCACCATAATCCTGAAAAGAAGTACAGTTATTATTGTATGGCATTTAAACATTTGTAATGGGGTTATCTTTTTCTATTTGTTATATTCCATCCTTTGGTTATTCCTCCAATCTTTTCTGTGATTTTTGTTTTCCTCCTGCTACTAATTAGCATGATAATTTGGGGAAGTTATCTGCATCTATAGCAGTCTTCAAATTGTTTACAAGCTGAGGACTTTCGTAACAGGAGAAATCATGCCCACCCCTGCCATGATCAGTCTTTTATTTGTAATTTAATTTAATGACAATAAGCATCAATATCTTAAAATTATGTGGAATAAATAGGACCACATGCTTTTATATTTTGGTAAAAATTAAAATATCAGTAAACATTTATTTGATATCTTGTATCTGTGCCTAGTTTCTTGGGAAGGAATAAGAAAACTTGAAGAAAGATTGCTTTCCCTCTAAGATCTTTCCATGTAGCTAAAGAGATAAAACATAAAATTTTATATGTAGAGTTTATTAAATTGAATAAGAAATAACTGGAGGCCAACTAACCCATCTTCCTTTTTACTTCTAGTTGTCCCCAGGTTTTATTCAGCGGCTCCTCTCTCAGCTCTTCTTCTTTCATTCCCCAGTTTTTCTTTTCCCCTCCTCTTGAATTAAATTCTTAGTCTCTGGGAGTGGTTGATAGCCAAGAATCAAGGCAGAGCTCATGCTGTATGTAGGGCAGGGGCCCAATCTTTGGGGCACACATATGTTCAGGGAAAGAGTTTAGGTTTTTGACTACAATTCTTTTTTTTTTTTTTTTGACTACCATTCTTATTAATTATTACAAGATGATTCTTACAGCTGTTTATTTAGCACTAATGTTTACTGGATGTTCTAAGCTCTTCAACCAGAATAATTAATTCTCAGTGTCTTTATTGTTCACATTTTGTACCTGAAACCAAGAGGACTAAGCTTATTTTATTTAGGAATCACACAACTAGTAAAACAGTAGTCGAAATACAAATATAGGTCTGATGCCAAATTCGATCCACTTTTTTTTATATGACAATGTCTTTCCAATTCCCGATGCCAAGATTTGTTCCTTCCCATGCAGCATCACCTATCAGAGCTCCGTACCCTAGAATGTTTACTGAGATATTTAAAAAGTAAAGAGTCATTCATCTTGCCCTACTCTGCAGGAATCCTCACGTGACTAAAGCAGGTTCACCATAGGTGAGCATTCAGTAAGGATAATCCTGTAGGGACCTCAGGAAGATGGCTGTCTCATCTAGGGGGGTTATCTCTATCATTATCTGAGTATAGACAAAACAGACACTGAGGAATTGATGAACTAGGCAGTTCCTAGGACTGATTCTTCTCATGATTACTTATGTTATAAACATAAGTTTAAAGATAAGGCATCATTAATGCTATCTTATTTTTTAGACAATCGGGAGAAGATAGCAAGATGCTAGTGTGTGATACGTGTGACAAAGGGTATCATACTTTTTGTCTTCAACCAGTTATGAAATCAGTACCAACCAATGGCTGGAAATGCAAAGTAAGTTGTTTATTTTTTTAAGAAAAATATCTTCATCTGTATGCTTCTTATATAGAGCAGACAAATCGGATACCTATTCAAATATATACATTATCATCAACTTTTTAAAGAATAACTTTATTGATGTATAATTGATATTCAGTAAACTGCAAGTATTTAAAGTTTGTAATTTAATTTGACACATGTACATTTATGAAACCATCATCACCTTCAGGATAATGACCACATTCATCACCGTAAAAGTTTCATGGTGTCCTTTGGGAATCCCTCTTTTCCAACTGTTCACCCATTCCCACCTCCCCTCTTGTCTTCCAGGCAGTCTGCTTTCACTCACCATCAATTAATTTGCATTTTCTAGAGTTTTATATAAGTGACATCCTATAGTATATACTCTTTTTTTTGGGGGGGGTCTAGCTTTTTAAACTCAACATGATTATTTTGAGAATCAGCCATGTTTTTGTGCATATCATCAGTGATTCCTATTTATTGCCAAGTAGTGGCCATACCACACAGATTGTTTATTGACTCACTTGGTGAACATTTGGGTCATTTACAATTTTAGGCTATTATGAAAAATGCTATTATGAACATGTTAACATATGTATGGTGCTTCATGGCTTAGAAATTGTTTTGAATGATTTATCTTTAATCTTCCCAGAAACTCCAGAGATGTAGTAGCCCCATGAGGGTACCAGAACACACAGCAATAGTTTTAAAATCCGTTAACTTAAAATGCAGAGGTAAAATACACTACATTTTGGTGATAATATAGTGATTTTTTTAATATAGTGATTTTATATGTACATCACATTTTTATGTGTATAAGTACACTTGTATTAAATATTTGGAATCATACTGTATATGTATACTGTCCCTTCCCTGTCGTAGCTTTAGTAATTCTTTACTTAGATATTTATTTTATAGATGCTGTTTAAAGTTTCTTTTAGAGTGTTAGAGAAGGTCTGTAGACATTTTTCCATTGCTCAAGATACCAGTCTTTCTGCTTGGTGTGACACTTTTAAGATGTATTTTCAGTTATTTTTATTTTTTTCTGGATATTCTTTTAGTCAGTGATTCTCCCTTCTTCCATCTATTTTGTTATTTGCATCTTTATGACCTTGAGATGTTCTATGCTGGTCTCTTTATGCTTTCTGAGGAATTTACTGAGGCTCTTTGATCTGTACCTCTAAACCCTGTTAAGTTGGGCAACAATCTTACGTACTGGGCAAAGTTATTATTAGTACACTACCAGGTAAACAGTAACAAATTTAAGAAGTATTTGTCTGTGGAAACACAAAATATTTCAACTCTTAAAGTGAAAGTAGAAGAACAAATCAAATTTATCTTTAATTCTCAAGTGATTAAATAAAACTAATCTCTTTTTCCTGTTTGGAAGATATTTATAAACAATATTCACTATGACTTTCCTTTAAATATTCTCTAGAATGGATCAGTCATAAAAGTAGTACATGTGCTTCGTTTTGGAATCTATATAGGTAAACTAATAAATTCTAGGTGAGGGCTGGTGCAGGCCCAGTGGTTAATCATCCAAGTTTACTTATTTGTAGAAACAGAAAAGGGACTAAAACTCAGGTTTCCTGTCTTTATAATGTTTTATCCTGTATATGATGCTCTCTCCTTATGCTATCGTACTATACCTATGTGAGTAGCAGTGCTTTTCTCTCTAGATTAAATAAGAAATATTTCTTGATCTAATTTTCTTTTTGTATTAGGGTGTAGATCTCTAAAGACTAAAGACTCTAGATCCACAAGCCATCTCTATATATCCCCCAGGTTGAGTTTTTTTTTCTTTAATTATATCTAAATTTTCTAGAACAGATGTGAAACCTAGGCATAAACTTATTTTTATCTTCGATAATTACACTTAAAATAAAACTAAATAGGATTTATAAAGTAATTACAAATTTCATCTGACATACAGTTTTGCTTTGAAACTAAATTGCCAAGATTGGATTTAATAAAAGGATATTTTCTTGTGCCCAGTTCAGTGTGTAAGCCTTTCCTTTGGCTTTAATAATGTCAGTACATAGAAAGCCTTTTGTATTTGTATAAAAATAGTATTGATAATGCCATGACCCTGTTTACTAGTTCAGAATAATCAGACCTGAAAGTGCCAGCAAGCAGTATTTCAACATTAGATGTAATGAAGTGTCATTCAGTAACCATACAGGTTTTTATTCATGAGTGCACTATTGTGATACAACTGAAATCTGTTCTAAATGGGAATTAATCCAGTTATTTCTAAAACATGGAACATTAGTTCCTTATTTTAAGTTACTGGTATGTTGTTCACCCTTTAGCCATTGTCTTGATGTTTATGAAGATAAGAGTCCTCTCTGCTGGCTCTCTGGATGCTGCCATGTATCCCTGTGCCATCCAAACATCTCATTTTTTCTACCGTAATTTTACTGTGTAAAATCTTGCATGTTTTGTACCTCTTTGATGGCACCTGGGACTAACATGATAAATACAAATGCTAAATGCAGGTATTAAAATCTGCATTGTGGTACCCTCGAAGGTCTGTTAAACTTTAATTTTTTTTATGCTAGCATTTCTATGAAAACTGAACTTTTCGGAAAACAGCCCTCCCAGACTGCGTCTGTGGTCTTAGCATTCTCCCACTCTTCTCCCAGTAGCATAGAAACGGGCTCCTGTTGCCCATGCACCGCCTTCTGTGGACTTAGGGCAGGCTTCAGGGAGGTGGGGTGGAGTGAGCTGCCTGAAATGGTCCCGGGGCCCCGAGGGCCAGGGTCAGCCTCCAGGTGGAGGCTTCCTGGGCTGCTGAGATTAAGGGCTGTGAGGTGGCGCCAGCCAGAGGCTTTCTCCAGAAGCTGGAAAGGCGTTCCGGACACGAGAGGGGTGTGTGGTGGGGGGGGGCGGGTGACTTGCTGTCCTAGGAAAGTCCTGGAAAGGGGGAGAGTTCGCCTGGAGGACCCCGCGGATGGGGTGCGGGTGTGGGGGTGGGAGGAGGCACGGACGGAGCCGAGCACCTGCGCCAGCGTCCCGCCGGGTCAGGGGCACCTGGAGCTCGCGGCCCCACCTGGTTCCAGGGCGCTGGGCGGTGCGGCGGGTGCGGCTGCGGCCCGAGGGTGGGGCCTGGAGGGGAGGGGCCCCAGGCCCGCGGGCCCGCGCTTACCGCCCTCACGTGGGGCTCGGGGCAGGCGGGGCCTGCGGGCGGACCGGGGGCGGCTGCCCCGGGCCTCCGGCGGTTCCGGCTTCTTCCTGTCTGCGGCCGGTGCCTTCCCGCGTTCTCCCGTCCGCACTTTGGGCTGCAGGTTGGTGCGTGTGTGCGTTCGTCTTCTCTACACACTTTTATTTGCCTTTCTTCTTTTTCTGAAATAGGAAGTTGAATTCGTAATTCGTTTTCTTTACTAAGGAAAAAAGTATATTTTAAGACTATAAATTTACCTTTGATTATAGCTTTGGCTGCAACCAGATTCGTTTTAATTGTAGCTGTCTCTGCGTACATGTAGCCTAATCACTTTATCTTTTGGGTTTTAAGTTGTGCTTAAGCATGTTAATTTCTGCTTTAATTGTGTGTAACCCAGCATTAACCAGTGTGGTTTTCTTTTTCACAAATATTTTCATAATTGAAGTAGTGACTTTAAGGTGTAATATTTCTGTTTATTTTATTTAGCTAGATGAAGTCCTTTTTATTTTTTGGCTACCTGATTCGACAGTGTATTAGAATGTAGATGGAGTTGACCACTACAGTTTTCCTCAATAATTTCTCCTTGTATTTTACTTTTTCTTTTTGTGAACTGAACTAATATTTTTTGGTTGTTATTTGGCAGGTATGTCAGGGTCAGTGTTGATGTGTTGTGCATTTTTATCAATATAAAGTTACCTTATTGTGTAATGCCCCCCCCCCCCCCCCTTTTTGGAACCAGCTATTTTTGTTTGCCCATCAATATGGCCTCCTAGGGCTTTAGTTTTATCAGTTGAATGTAATGTTTTCACATCTTTTTATTTTGGGTCCTTGTGTGTCATTTTAAATTGTGTGTGTGTGTGTGTTTGTGTGTGTGAGGTTTAATAGAGTTAACTATTTAGATTAATGGTTGCAATTGAAATGCTAGATTATTTTAAGACAGAATAGTTCTTTTGATTTCCTTTCTGTTTTTCCTTTTATTTCCTGCAGCGACTTGCAATTAAGAATTTTATTTTGTGTTAAGTTATACTTGGAAGTATGAATGATTTCTTCTTCCACTTAGTAAAAATGGAGAAACCAGAAATTTCCCTTTTCCTTTCTCTTCCTTCTGTTTTTGATCAACTGGGAGACTGTAAACCTTTGTCACTTTTTCCTTGCAAAAAAAGTATTCTCTGTATAAGTTCCAATCTCTAACCCCCCAGTCTTTTGGATTCTTGATTATGCTCCATTAAGGAATAGCAATTTTTCTGAAATCCAGCATATCTGAAAGAGACTGTTGTCTTCAGGCTACTATAAGAACTTGGTTTGGTATCATTTTGTTTTACAACTTTTTCAGTTTTATGCTGTGGAAACATTTTTTTTCCTCCAGTTTTCCCATTTGTGGTATCACAGAAGAAAAATACCTTTGTTTTGTTTTGTTTTACATGTTCACTTAATTATAATCCTTTGTTCTACTTAAGAGCTTTAAGATCGTTATTTTTGTCAGTTCTTTGAATTTGTTTCCAGGTTGTGTCTGATTTTGGTTCTACATTAATTAGTTACCTAGAACATGTTGACCAGGATCAGTCTCTCTAGTCAGGCCCCCAAAAAAGGTCTAAAGAAGAGTTGGTTAACTTAGCCTTTTTTTTTTTTTTTTAAATATTTGCCATCTTTGCAGTTTCTTAAATAATGTTTAGTAACATCTAGATAATTTTGTTTCCTGCTTTTAATTCATTATCTTCTTTGTTATGTTTTTCATTATCTTGGAAAATGTCTTCAGAATTCGGGGTTTATTTCCTGAGGTTCTCTTTTATCTTTGTCTCACTCTTTTACTAATTTGCTCTCTATCATAGTCTGCTATGCTCTATCACAGTGACTAAATCATGTATAATATTGCTAAGAATACAACTGGATAGTTAAAAAAAAAAAATCTGTTCTATGGAGGTATATAATGTTGTGAAAGATTCAGCTGTGGAGCCAGATCTCCACTTTTCCAGTTACTAAATACAGGAACTTTGGCAAAATATTTGACTTCCTTAAGCCAGTTTTTCCCCTGTAGAGAAGGTTAGTAGAACTTACCTCATCAGGGTGTTGGATTTAGTAAGATGATGCCTATAAGGTGTCCCTTGTTATGTCTAAATTAAATAGTCAAAGAATTATCCTAGAGTTTTTCATAGGCTTATCCACTGAAGAATAATTCTCTTCCTCTACTGTTAAATTCTCATAGATGTCTATAGTCTTTAGTCATAATTCGTTCATTTATTTAACATTTGAAGGCCTACTGTGTGCAAAGCACCGTGGTGGAGGCCAGAGATGAACAGGCAAATAGGTCTGCCTTCATGGGGGTATCAGACTTGTGAGGCTGCTCACACTGACGTACAGGTAATCTTTTCAGGAACTTTGTTTTAGTCCAGTCATTGTCAGGTTAGGTTTCTTTTTCCTGTTTCTCTGTCCAGAATGCTTTTGTGTTGGTATATCATGATTTTTAAAAAACGTTATTTTGAAATAATTTCAAACTTTAGATGTTAGAAAAAATAGTACCTGTATACCATTTATACTTTTTACCTTTGTTAGATTTTAGTATCATTGTGTGTACCCTTTCTTCTTCTTCCCTCCCATCTCTGTTTTTTTGCCCTGAACCATTTGAGGGTAAGTTACATAGACTGTGTCCCCTTTACCCCTAAACACTTCAGTGTGTATTTACTGTTTTTTTTTTTTTTTTTTTTAAGATTGTATTTATTTATTCATGAGAGACAGAGAGACCTAGGCAGAGGGAGAAGCAGGCTCCTTGAGGGGAGCCCAATGTGGGACTCCATCCTGGTACTCCGGGACCACACCCTGAGCCACCCAAGTGCCCCTGTATTTCCTAATAATAGGAATATCCTTACATAAGCAAAGCACTGTTAGCAACTTCATACGTTTACATCAACATAAGTATTTTCGTCTAATCTATTATCCATATTTCAATTTTGTCACTTGATATAACATCCAATATAGCATCTCCTCCACCCCCCCACCCCATATAGGTTCCAAGATCCACTTCTAGGGTAAGGTACTCTTTTTGTTTTTGTAGTTTTTTTTTTTTTTTTTTTTTTTTTTAAGGTACTCTTTTTGGTTCTCACTTTGGACTCCTTTAATCTGAATTTCCTGAGTCCTTCTCTGTCTTTTGGATATTGACATTTTTGGAAGGATACAGTTCTTCCCCACATAACCTGTTTGATTTTTTTTTTTCTACTTTTGTCTGATACTTCTTCACAATTATATAGAGTTTTGCATTGTTGGCTGGAATACTGAAGTAGTGATGTGCTTCTGCTAGAGGCACCTGGTGCTCATCTCCCTCATAGGTGATGTGCATTCTGATAATTTGGTCAAGCTGCTGTCAAATTTCTCCTTTTTTTTTTTTCTTCCTTTTTTCACATCTAATAAAAACATTATATGAGAAGATATTTAAGATCATGTGACTATCTTGCTCCTCAAATTTTCCTCCAAGATTTTAGAAACCATTGCTTCATCATTTGTATGTGTTGGTTGTAAAATGGTGCTTTTGCAACTCTAGCATTGTTACATATGCCAGCGCTCTGCACCTCTGTTGTAAACAGGAACTCTCCCTTCTTTTACATGTCACAATTATTTGTTTATATTGTCAGTATTGACTGAGAAATTCCTACTGTCCTCAATAATTCATAATTCTTTATCTTATTTGTTCTATACTCAGATTGTCCCATATTTGCCTTTGGTAGCTTCTGTGGGCTGCCTCCTATGCTTTTGTGACATGCCCTCACCATTTATTTGAGCATTTTGTTACATTTTGGCATCACAAGGTGTCCCAAGCTCATTTTCCACCTCTCTGCCCCAGCCCAGGAATCGGCCCTCTTTTCCAGAAGTAGGTCTGGTTCCTTTAGCGGAAAATGGGTCCTAGGTGTGCTCATTGCTATGGGAGTGTTTGCCTCTTTGGCTTTTCAGCAGATGGGGCAGGAAATGCATGCATGTATTTACACACACACTTACATATACAAATAAATGGGCTGATACTCACATATGTACATAACTTATAAACATTAATTCTCTGTAGAACAGTTTATACAACTGAGTTTTGAAAGCATATTAATATCCTATATAGTCAAAAACTAAAGGGGGAATAAAGTCAATTACTGAGAGCAAACCCAGGTAGTTTTGTTTATTCGGTTGGACAGTTGAGTAAATGTGTTAGTGTTGTGGGGACTAGAGAATAGCTATACAAGAACGGAAGAAGGCAAGAACTGAGTGGGAGGGATCAGAATTGGAGTTACTGGTATAAATTCATTATTTATAAATTATGTACATGTGAGTATATATGTTAATTCTTACCCCTTGAGCCCCAAATTTTGTATCCTGCTACTTTGTTAAATTCTTTTATTGAATTTATGATTGATTCTCTAGGATTTTCCAAATATACTCCCTTGTCATCTACAGATAATTTTGTTCTTTTACTATTGCACTGCCTCTTTTCATTTGTTTCAATGTTTACATTGGCTTTAGAACCATGTTAACTATATATATAACCAATAGTGGAAATAGGTGGCATCCTTGCTTTGTTCCTGACTTTAGTGGGATTGCCTCTATTTAACTAGGTCCCCCCAGTTAAGTAAAATCCTGGCAATGTGTATGTATCACATTTAGAAAATACCCATCCATTTTTATTATCTGAAGAGGTAGATTTTTTAGGTACAGGTTTTGACTTTTTTTCCAAAAGCTTTTCCAGCATCTATTGAATTTAGTAATTTGCCTTTTATTTTCAGACATAATAATATGCCAATTTTTAAAAATAGATTTTCTTTCCTTTTTTGTTTTTAGAGAGAGAAAGCACAACTTGTGGGGGGCCTGGGAGTGGTAGAGGGAGAAGGAGAAAGAACCTCAGGCAAACTCTGCACTGAGGGCGGAGCCTGATGCCCAACACAGGGCTCAATCTCACCACCCTGAGATCACAGCCTGAGCTAAAATCAAGAGTTGAACACTTAACCAACTGAGCTACTCAGGCGCCAGACATTTCCTAATATTTAACCATTCTTGCATATCTTGTATAAACTGCTAATACTTTGTTCAGGACTTTGCCTTGATATTTATGTGCCCATTTGTTTTAAATCTGTAAGACTTGAGCAATTCATGGTAGGGTTTCTATTTATTTAATAATCAAATCTTTCAAAAAACATAGAATTCCCCTTTTTCCAGTGTTTAGGTTAGAATTTGGGGTGGATAACGAGAGCTCACAATTTATCAGCTGTGTGCCCAGAATTTAGGTTGGTTGGCCAAGGGTGCAGCAGAGGGTGATGGTGGGCTTCTGGCAGGCCTTGCACTCCACAGACAGACAGTTCTCCTTTGGTAAGGATAGTGCCGTTCTCTGTTCTGAAAATATGAGAAGATGTAATTGGATTTTGGCATGGATTTTACTATAATAGTTTCACACTCTATAAGACATTTGGAGTGGGTCATGATCATTCTTTAGTGTGAATTCTTATTTTTACTTCCTAAGCTACCTACAAACAAATGAAGTAGCTTAGAAGCACCAATTTGTTTACACAATGCAGAGTCAAATACTTATTCCACACAAGCTACTTCCTGATTCTGGAATATGTTTCTTTTTTGAAGTTTGGGTTGCTATGTTCTTGGTTTTCTTCCTTCCCTCTTTATGTTTTCTTGGATGTCTCTGGGCCCTATTTACATTTTCCTGGAGCTTTTTGTGCAAATTGAATGATGTCTCATCAGATATTTAAAACACACTGCTTTTTCAGAAACATATACCCTAAATTAGTGTCATGAAAATTAAAGCTTAATGTATAATGTGCAAATGTTTCATTGATTTCAGAAAGGTTCACACCAGAACTGCAATACAAATGCATAACAAACTGTTTTTGTTTTCATTTTTTCTGGTGTTTAGAATTGCAGAATATGTGTAGAGTGTGGCACACGATCTAGTTCTCAGTGGCACCACAATTGCTTGGTATGTGACAGTTGTTACCAACAACAGGATAACTTATGTCCTTTCTGTGGGAAGTGCTACCATCCAGAATTGCAGAAAGACATGCTTCATTGTAATATGTGCAAAAGGTAAGAAGATCTAGTTCTTCCATTGAGTGATCAGTTCTCCTATCATGTGATCATTTGTGCTACCATCTATCTTTGAGTTCCAAGCTTTTATCACTCTAATGATCCTTTGTGTACTGAGTAGTGTTAAAGATGAAATTAAATTACATATTTAACGAGTCTGAAAGGCATAAGGAATTGAATGGGTAAAAGACCAGAGACAAGCATTAGGAGGGGAATGTAAAGAGGAAATGACTTAAAAATATGGAAATAAAAAGATGTGAGCACCTTTAATGACCTCTGAAAATGCCAGAGGTCTTTTCTAGAGCCATCACTAGTTGCCAGTCTCTGTAACCTCTCTTCTGTCATCCTTTTAACCCTTTCTGTATCCACCTTTTTTAGCAATTGCCTCTTTTTTCCCTAGATAGTAACTTGTCTTTGAATTAGAAAATTTTATTTAAATACATTTATCACTGCAGGTGGGTTCACTTAGAATGTGACAAACCAACAGATCATGAGCTGGATTCTCAGTTCAAAGAAGAGTATATCTGCATGTATTGTAAACACATAGCAGCTGAGATGGATCCATTACAGGCAGGTGATGAAGTGGTGATGGCTGAAGTCACTACAGGTAAACTTGAGAATTTTTTTGTGTTTTTTTGATGTGTGCCAGCCAGTCAGCAATAAATTATTTTAGTAATAATGAGGTAATCCTGTGTATCAGATCCCATTTTATTCTTAATTTCTCAACCTTTAAGTATACATGTGATTCAGGTCATCTCTGAATCTGATGACTGACATCTGATATAGCTCTTTTCCAACTCTTCTAATAATATGAATTCCAGGACTGAAGTGCCTTACTCCAGTTGTGTTCTTTCAGCTGGCAATGAAAGTTGTCAGTGTTTGGCTGTAATTTGTGCTTTAAAACCTGGGTTATTTCACTCCAAACAAGTTTTAGTTTTATGATGATCTTCTTAAATGTTAACTCATATCTTTTGAGCCCAAAATTTTGTTTAGGTAATTTTAATAATATTCTGTTGGTTGTGAACATAATCACAAGTTTTTTGGTGGTCAAGAAAACAGACCTGCCTACAGATCAGTTTTCATTTTAATCAATGTGAATGGCAACTTTTATAAAGTCCTATGTTATCATCTGCAAGAGGTTTAAGTAAATACGTCTTAATTACTAATGTTTCATTTCCAAGATGCCATCAGTATACAGTTTTAGAATGTCCTGTTAAAATAATAAAATGTCAGTAATCCTTTAATTCATAATTTAGATGATTTTTCCATCTGCATCAAAAATGTAGATAGATATTTGGTTGAAAATTTAAAATACGAAGAAGAATTTATGCCATTCTGGGTCATAATAGCAAAGTCATAATTATTTACATAGTTAACAAACCAGAAAAACTTAACTCTAAGCTAAAGAATAAATAATATTCTGTTAAGATTATAACAATGAGATGGAGGTTGAAGGACCTGAGGACCATATGGTATTTCCAGAGCAAGCAATTAATAAAGACATCAGTGATCAGGAGTCCACACCTGGAATTGTTCCAGATGGTAAGAATGTTTTCAGTAATGGATATAGTTTATTTTCAGAAGAAAATGTGTATATACAGTGAATATATGAATATTTACTAAAAGTTTACTCTCCTAAATAAAAGTGAGCCACAAAGCATAGTCACTTTAGGAAATTGTTTAGAGAGGAGCTTTCTAGTAAAATAACATTAGAAATTACTAGGGGAAAGGGCATGTATATATATTTGTAGTTCAGCCATAATCTAGACCTAATCATAAATATTTACTTTGGGGGCCAAGTGATTTTCATTAAAAAGCAGTTTGTTATTTTCTCTTTCTTTAGTTATAATTATTGACTAGAGCTGATACTGATAGTGAGATGTTTCATGCGGAGATAATGAAAAATTTATTGTTTTAGATCGTCTCAGTGGTTCTATTGAGGGTATTTCAGTTATTTCAGTGATATTTCAATTAAGCTTTTTGGAATGTTGATAATAACTGTTACTATACTTGGGGATCTGGAATTAATGAGACAAGGTTGGGGAAAAACTAGTTATTAAACTTAATCGTGGGATCATCTGACAGTCTGGGATTTTATGTGAAATTTTATATAGATTGAGAGTATACATAAAAAGCCTCAGATTTTCTGAGATTCAGTTTTGTATTTAATAACTTTCATTAAAAGGTATTATTGAATAAGATGTAAAGAAAGATAAGACAAAGCTATCTATAATAATAAATCTTGTCAGAGTACATAATCAGATTCCTAATTTAATCTTCATACCCTACTTACAAATAAATAGTAACAGTGTATTTTGTGCTTATGTTGAATATTGGTATTTGGCAGTAGGATAAAAGTCTTACTCAACTTACTATTGAGAGAGCAGTGTTAGAGAAATTTTGACTCCTTGCTGGAGATTCCATAAATGTGTCATTCACAGCAGTTCACATCCCCACAGAAGAGCAGCAGCAGAATAATCCACCAGAAAGTCTTGATACACATGGTCTTCTCATTTCTGGTAAGCATACTATCTAATTTGATTGAGTTACAGCATAATGCTTTTATGACTGTTATGCAAATTTGAGTCATGATCTATTAAGTTAATTTTTCAATCCTTTTCTTAAAAAGACTTGGCATTGGATTTCTAAAGGATGTTAAATTCTCTGTAGAGTTGCTAAATCAGATATTCACTATTAAACAATTTAAAATCAGGGCACCTGGGTGGCTCAGTTGGTAAATCAGCTGCCTTCTGCTCAGGTCATGTTTTTATGGTCCTGGGATCAAGGCTCCCTGCTCAGTGGGGAGTCTGCTTCTCCCTCTCCCTATGCCTCCCTACCCCCACTCGTGTGTGTGCACACGCTCCCCCCCAAATAAAGAAATAAAATCTTTAAAAAATAAAGTTAAAGTCTTTATAGAAGACTGGTAGTGGAGCATATTAGAACTGCTTGGGATGTAGAGCATGTTTACATTTTTTTTTTTTTTTTTAAGATATTATTTGTTTATGAGAGAGACCTACAGAGGCAGAGAAGCAGGCTCCATGCAGGGAGCCTTATGTGGGACTCGATCCCGGGTCTCTAGGATCATGCCCTGGGCCGAAGGCAGGCAGATGCTCAACTACTGAGCCACCCAGGTGCCCTATCATTCTTTTTTAATGTTAGTATTTTTGAAGCATTTTTTGGTGTAAAAATACTTGGTATGATCAGATCTGTTATTTGATGTTTTTCCCCTTTATCCTTAACTGTAGTCTTTCAGGGAGTAGAAATGAAAAGTGGGATTTCATTTTGCTATCAGAACATAAAGTGCAGTCACCACAGTAAATAGTAAATGAGAAAATTAATATCTCTATTTTTTTTTAAATTTTTTTTATTTATTTATGATAGTCACAGAGAGAGGGAGAGAAAGAGAGACAGGCAGAGGGAGAAGCAGGCTCCATGCACCGGGAGCCCGATGTGAGATTCGATCCCAGATCTCCAGGATCGCGCCCTGGGCCAAAGGCAGGCGCCAAACCGCTGCGCCACCCAGGGATCCCAAAAAATTAATATCTCTATTAATGTAACTTAGAAATTGCCTTGATAGTATTTGAAATAAGTGCATTTTATCCAGTGATCTTACCTGATAGAGCCATGTAGGTCTTATGTAAATTGGATCTTTGACTTTGTTTTTAGGCATGTTTGGGTTAAAGGCTTAACACAGTGGCACCCTGACTTAAAATTTACCAGTTAGTGACTTTAGATATTTCTGATATCTAATTATGTTTATTGACTTGGTAAGATTTGCCTATTTAATTATCGATGATGAGGAAATACAAAGATTATATCCAAAAAAATGTGTTATGTTAGCAGGTACAGCTAATAAGTAAAGTATCTTCTACCTGTGATAGCTACTCATCTGATTCTGCAGAAGGATTACATCTGAGCGCCTGCTATTAAAAAAACTCTTCATATTCTAGACTAGTCTTTACTTTTTTTTTTTTTTTTAAGATTTTATTTATGGCAGACCGTCAGAGAGAGAGGCAGGGACAGAGAGACAGAGACACAGGCAAAGGGAGAAGCAGGCTCCATGCAGGGAGCCTGACGTGGGACTCGATCCTGGCTCCCCAGGATCAGGCCCTGAACTGAAAGCGGCGCTAAACCCTGAGCCACCCGGGCTGCCCTAGTCTTTACTTTTTAACTTGGAAACCTTGTACAAGATCACTGAGCCTCATTTTTCTAGCTGTTGAAAGAGTATAACTTGACCTACAAAATTGTAAATCTTTTTGTAAATGTTCGATTGTAATCATATAAGTTAAATAGAATTATATTAGAAATTCTGTTTTAATATTTTACCAGAAACTACCTTAAACTCTAGGGATACTATTAATTAAGGTGATGTTTTTGTAGCTTTTCTGGCCTGATGTAATTCATAAGTCCTGGTGTATTTTGGCCTTTATTATCTTAATAATTGTTTTCCTTGATAAATACCTTCTGATTTTAGTCAGGGTATAACCATAAGTTTCCATAAGTGTGGAAATCCCTTTTCTCCCTTCTATCCCCTTTCCTGCCCAAGCCTATTATTTTTAAGCCAGAAAAATTTAAATTTATAAATACATTAATATAACAAATATTCCAAATTTTGTAGAATCATCGCAAGATAAAATGAACCCTGAAGTGGAAAATCAGATTTCTCATGAAGTTGATAGTGAAAAAATGGAAATGTCTTCTAAAGTGATGCATATTTTTGACGATCAAAATGAAAACAAAATGGAAGTGACAGAAAACATTGAAGTCCGTACACACCAGATCATTGTGCCGCACGAGGATCTGCAGTTAGAGGAATCCAAAATGCTGGCATCCATAGAAGAATCTCGGCCTCCAAAATCAGCCACTGAATCTGCCATTGTTCCACCGGACACTGTGGTGTCCCCGTGTGAGCAAAGTACTTCTTTATGTTCTAAGGAACAGTTGGTTATAGAAAGGGTACAAGAAGAAATGGAACAGAAAACAGGTTCTGAATCTTCCACTGCATTTACGGACTTTGGAATGGCTCCTGCAGTTGAGAATTGTGTGAAAGATGGTTTATGCCGAGAAGACAAACCTGTAAAACTACCATCTGAGACAGAGTTGTCATTTGTGTCAGCTGCAGACATAAGCAAGGCAAATGTGTCTTCCTCTCTTTCTTCAGACTTGCCTTCCCAGGATATACTGCACACTTACCCTTCAACCCTCAGTGCTTCTGTTGGAAACATTATGCCAACAACATATATCTCAGTCACTCCAAAAATCGGCATGGGTAAACCAGCTATTACCAAAAGAAAATTTTCTCCTGGTAGACCTCGGTCCAAACAGGTAGGGTGATTTTAATGATATGGACAGAAAAATCTTTTGGAGCAATTATATAAAATAAGGTGTATATGGAACTTTGGTTTGGAGGCTAATTTTTCCTATTTTCAGGTAGAACTAGATGTAATATTGACCAAAATGTTTTGGCCTATATATATAAACTGTAATGAAGACTAATTTTTTAAACTCAAGGTAGTTTTACTCAGAATTTCAACTTAGTTGGGACATGCAAATGCAACCTATTTGATTATAGTTTCTAATACAAAACACTTAAAATTTTAAGTTCTATGCCACAGTAACAATAGAGCCTTAAAAAAACAGTTAAGTTTTAGGTATATTGTAACTAACATTTATTTTTCCCCTCTAAGATAGTTGTTTCTTGATATTATTCTTTGTCTCTATTTTTAACTGCTCAAGCCTCAAATTTTACTAAAGGAGTTTTTCATGGTGGTGATTTCTCATTTTAACTTTTTTATTAATTGCTACCTTTTTTGTGCGGCCCCCGTCCCCCACCTTAGGACTTACTTCATTGTTTTCATGAAGAAGTCTTAGAATTGTATTGTTGATCTTTAGGAAGTGAGGAGAGTTCTTCCCATGACTTTAGTGTGGCTTTTATCCTTTAAGGATAAGTTCCAGTTCTTTTATAGTGGAATTTAAGTGAAAATAACTCAAGGCAAAATGAAGACACCGTAGCTAAGATTGATTTATTCTACAAAATTTCTGCTTTCTGAAGATGGCAAGATATCAAACAATGTGGTATTTAGTCACAATGGTGATTTGAAGGGCAGCCCTGGTGGCTCAGCGATTTAGCGCCGCCTTCAGCCCAGGGCCTGATCCTGGAGACGTGGGAGTCCCAAGTCAGGCTTCCTGCATGGAGCCTGCTTCTCCCTTTGTCTGTGTCTCTGCCCCATCCTCCTACCCTCCCACCCCCGCCCCCTCTGTCTCTGTCTCTCATGAATAAGTAAAACCTTAAAAAAACAATGGTGATTTGAAGTTTCAAATTAAAATCTCATGATTTAAAATGCTTCCAGTGATTAAAGTTTGCCTTTATAGGAGTAGTATCATCTCGATCTGGATCATCCAATTTTGGAATCCTAAAATAAGTGGGAAAATAGAATTTTATTCTAATGTGAGAATTAGTCTCCTCTAAATTCTAGGTATATTTTATTCTCTAAAGACAGCAAGTTACATACCAGAGGCAAAATTGCCTCATGGGATGGAACTATTTCTGGCAAAGACATTCACAGTAAACTAAGACACTCCTCCATATATGCCTTTCTCTAAGTATTTTCCATGATATTTATTTTATGTTCTACCAAGAGATGGTTTTGTTCTCAAACCAGTTTCCTCTTCCTTACTCTTGTTTTCTTTTCTTGATAATTGTTCAATAACAATTATGTGGTTTTGGCTCTGAAAAAATCTAGCAATGGAGATTTCAATCTCAAATTTAATTTTGGTTCAGATATTTACATTCTTTAAAGATACTGCATCATAAATATTCCTGTCAAATTTTACTGTATTTCTCCTTATTTAGAGACTTCTATTCCAACTGGGAAGCCATTAGGATTATTTTCTGTTGACTTACATTCATTCTAAGGTCTATGTGCCTGTGAGTCTGTGTGTTAGTATATGTGTGTGAGAGTCTTCCAGGTTTATCCTATTTTATATGGCCCATGCCCTAATATTTGTTGTTGCTTCTGCTGTATTCTCTTTTAGTTCCCAATTCTGGTAGTATTCTACTTTCTGTTGATTTGCCATTGTCTCATTACTGCTTAATAATTTGCTGTTGATCTCATAAACTGTTCATAGGCATGTTTAACCTATTAGGTTGGCATTAGTTGTGTAGCAGACAACCTTCACTTGGTAATGCATAGCTTGCTGACGTACTGCTGTTTTTGTGGAGAGTATGAATTGGATAGAACAAGACAGCTCTTTTATTTTTTATCATTGCTAAGGTACTGAGGTCATAACTTCCAGGGAATATTCCAGTGTATATTTTTATAGTGGAAACCCTGAAGTCTCTTACTCTATGAATTTCTTTGATGTCAAGCATTCCTGTGTTATATTTTTGGTTTTATTTATTTATTTAATATATTCTTGGTAGGGGGACTGGGTATAAAAATGAGATGGATGTTCATGGCAGTGACTGTGATATAAGCAAGATTCTTTGGTGTTCAACTGTGTTTGTATTATTAACATCAGTAGTGTTTCCATATTTTGTTGAAGGTCATTAGTTTTCTGGTCTTTACCAGTATAGTGAAGTCTATCCTAACCATTTCATTGCTTAAATTCTGTTTCATAGTGGTCAAATCTTTATATTTATTTACAGTTTTCTAATATGTGAGCTTTTCTAAGAATTCACTTAGAAATTAAATGAATAATTAGAAACAAAACCTGAAAGCTTTAAAATTTGATGTGATAGCTAGTGATTGGATTATGGAATGTTTTCTGGAGAAAGGAGTTAGCCAGTAGAAGGGTAAGCCAGTGCCATCTAACAGAAATATAATGCAAACCTCATAGATCTAATTTTAAAATTTCTAGTAGTATTAAAAATAAGCAGGTGAAATAAATTTTAATGTTTAACTTCATATATTAAAAGTATGTTAGCATTTGATCTGTATAAAAATTATTAATGAGATGTTACGTTCAGTTTTCATGTTAAGTGTTCAAGATCTGGTTTCTTATCATATATATTAGAAATACTTAGTAGCCTCATAATTAGTGACTACCTTATTGGAAATGCAAGGGCAAGCATTTTAAAAACAGGAAAATTTTAGTTCTAGGAGAACTAAATTTAAAGAGAAATACCAACTGAATTTAAGAGTGATAAATGAAGAGTAATGCTATACTTTCACCACTTTTAAGTATTGAAGTAGAAATAGTCTACATCCTCCAATTGCTCATAGGTCATGTTTTAAAGTGAATGATAAAAACCATTTGTTGTAGCAACAATTCACTGTGTATTTTCAGTGTCCGTTAGATTTTCAGTATACAAAAAATATACAGTATACTGTATACAGTATACAAAAATATGTAATAAATGAATATGAACATATATGTGTACATATATAAAAATGTGTGTAGTGATACTGGAGTATGGATGGGTATATAGATCACTATTCTGATTCTGAAACATCAGGACACAGAACATGGAATCTATACAGGATTATTTTCCCTTTAGAAGAACTTAATCATTGAAGTTTAGTGTTTTATATTGTGCCTTTTATTTGGAAGATTTTTAGGTGCTATTTATATTATATTCTTCATGAAATGTTTCAAGCATATCTCTGATATATGCTTCAAGACCTTACTCTAGGAACAGTAATGTAAGTTTTTCTGATGGTTATGCATAGAAAAAGTCTTTTGTTTTTTCTTCCTCATTTCAGACACAAGATTTCACAAAGATAAGAGGAAGAATATAGGTGTGATAGATAGTAGGAAAAGGAAATTGGTGGAGCAGTAACAGGTTGCCAGCCAGCTGGACATGGTTTCATATAAATTATCCCACTCAACCAGTGCTTTTCTTTTTTTCACCCCTTTATTGAAGTTATGCATTTATATATATTTTAGTGTTTCATTTTTCAGTATGTTTATGAGTATATCCACTTTGGACCTTAGGTTTAGAAAAGTTGTTATTGGCCAACTGCATGTTATAATCGCCTGGGGAGCTTTAAAAACATATTGGTGCAATGACTCCACCTTGCACCAATTAAAACAGCCTCTGACACTCTTCTTTCACTGTACCCTTGGTAGTAAGTAGAGTCCTGAATTAGAGAAATATGCTACTGTTGTTACTTTTATGCATGAGACTTTCTACAAGAAATGCTTCTAAAAAGCAGTGGAAAATAGGATGGAAAATTTTTTTATCTTAGCATATCAAATAACATAGTGTGTTTTTAATTTTCTATTTATTTCTCTCATTCCACAGCTCTACTTATCCATTTTAATTTGGAAATTCTGAGATAGTAATCTCAGTCTGTCTTCTGTTATTTATCCTATTTGTATCACCTTGTTTTATGGAAAAGTATTTCATATAATCACATGACTATGGTCTGCTCTAGACACGTATGTGCTAAGTGCTCTCATGATAGTATTGAAATAAGTGTATTAAACCCATGAGATATGTTTCATTGAAATATTAAATATTTCAACGAAATTTCATAAAAGTAAACATAAATACTCAACTGTATTTTGGAAACTTCCAAATTCTAAGAATTTTTTCATTTTTTATTTTACCCCTCTATAATTTTTTGTTGCTAACATCATATATATAGAAAACTTAGAAATTTCCATTAATTTCTAAGACTGATATTTATTGAGGGGTTCTCAGAGAAAGTGAAGTTTCTTCAATATAATAGGTTTCCAGGGATGGTACTTCATTAAATCATAGCCATCTTTCCCATTATATTGTGAAGTGGACTTTTTATTATTTTGTTAATTTAACTAATTTTATTATGAACCATAGAATTTTATAACATAGTTGTCTACTGCAATAGCATTTTGAATGAAGTGTTTTAACAAATCAGGTTCATAATCTATTCTTGGGAGAGGAAAACAAACCTCCAGGATGGCAAACTGTAGAGGATTGTAGTTTTGTCAACAATTAATTACAAGTAAGCATTTTCTTTCTCTTTTAAAATAGTAGACACCATTTCTGGTTTGTAAACACAAATCATTTAGTAAGAACCACTGTTGATTTTTTGAGTTTTGTTTTGAAGGCTATAAATCATACTGTCCAAATGAGAGATTCAGTTCTTGTTAAATTATTTCATATCCAGCTTTTAATTAAAATCAGTTTGAATTTTGAAGCATTGCTCGATATAATTTAGACACAGTGGCATTCACTAAAAGGAAAGAAATTATCCCGTGTAGTTTTTTTATTTTTATTTCTTTATTTTTTATTTTTCCCGTGTAGTTTTAATTGTCCATTCTTGGATACCTCTAACGTAAAACCTACATTTCTGATACTTTGTCTTAGAATCTATTAAAGGTGTAATTAGTAACAGCTATGTATTCTGTATTCTTCATGGAGAATAAAAGGTGCACTGTAGATACCCAGAGTGATTTTCCACTTACATTCTAGTCTAAATACTATGCTGCCTTTTAAAAAAGTGACTTTTAAGAGATATTTTGTATTGTTTACATCAGTTTTTACTGTAATTTGATACCAGGAAAGATTGGTTAATATGAATTCAGCACGGGCAATTCCGTCGTGCAATTACTTGGATTCAGGTCCTTCTTTTCCATTATTGTTTGTGTGACACAGGTAAGCATGTTTGTTACCTTGCCAGCTGTCTTGTTTCTTATCTATAAAACTACATCATACTGTTGATGTTGGAATTTAACAATAACACATGTATAGCACCTGACACACAGCAAGTGGCAGTGCTGCCCTGCTTGCTTTCTTGAATTGCAGAGTAATACAGATATTCTGTGAAAATGATGACTTGAGGAGATAATCCTGTATTAAATATAGCTCTGGAGAACCAATCAGATTGTCTGAAAATTATTTGTCCTGAAATATGCCCATGAAAATAACTGTAGGCCTTGAGTGAGTCAAACATTGGTCACAATACAGTATGTACTAGGTTTCTTGAGTTCAAAGCCACGAAATGGCTGCGCAGACTTTTGGAACTGAACAGTCTATGAATTACAGTATGTGATATGTGCTGCAGAAGAGGAAACCCAGGGTACTATGGAAAAGCAGAGGGGGCAAGAAGGAGAGTTCCCCTCAGGCTTGCATGCTGTTTAGGCTAAAATCCAAGAAACACTGCTCTAAGTCACTGAAAAACTGTAGTTTTAAACCTAAAAAATGTCTAGCCCTCTGGGGTGGCAAGCCACAAACACATCCCCTTTCTCTTGGTTTTCTTGTGCCTGTGGTGATATTTCCAAAGCCGGCCAAATTCTAGCACTGGCCAAATTCACATTCCTAAATTATTGAAGGCTTTAAGCTGGTAACAGCTGTTTTTGTACTTTTATAGCATCTTATCAAAGCACTATCAGGACTAAATTTCTTCCATTTGATGTTGAACTCAGTTTTGTATATGAGACTTATTTATGTGAAAAGAATTCTGTAAGTCATAAAAATGAGTCGTTTGCTGCTGTGGCTGTAAGGTGAATGTATATACCAAAAAGGAATTATAAATGCTTAAGTTTTTTGTTCTCTCGCTGGTCATCCTTTCTGCTCTCTCTCCATCATTTTCGGTCTCTCTAAATCAGACTCATTGTTTCATAGCAACCTTGGTTTCGCATAGCATGTTGGGAGAGGCTGGAACTGAGTGAGGATGACTTGGAGGTGCCAAGTCTGCCCAGGACCAAACCTCTGGCTGCTCTTGAAACTTTTCCAGTAGATTAGGGTACTCTTGGGTTCTAATTATGACATTGATCATACTTAACAGCAAGCAACAGGACTAGGCTTCTAGTAATAGAAAGTTGACCATAATACCCTTTTCTCCACTTGCCATTATTGTTTTCATTTTCCTTTCCCACAGCCGTTTTAACAGTAGTATGATTTACTAGGCTGGTAAATTTACCTGAGAAATTGGCCTTGAGAAAGAAACTTAATACCAACTTTAAACAGGTTTTGGGTTCAGTAATTCTTGTTAGAATCTAATTCAATCTCAACCAAGTGGTATATTTTTTTTAAGTTACTATAGGATTTGATAGCAAGTTTCTTCTCTGTAGCTCTCTTTACATCTTAGTCTCCTGATGGCTACATTTTGAACCCTTTTGCTTTTAATTTGTTTTGTGCGTAGTTTAAAAGTACATTGGATGGATTGGTAATTTCTTTTTTCGGTGAGAAAAGGCAAGAATGTAGGCTTTATCTGATGGGGCAATTAGTATGTTTCATAGTACAATGCTTATTGATGCATTTTTGCATCCAAAAAAAAAAAAATGCCCAGTGGGAAAAAAACCAGGCATTCAATAAGCCTTGAATAGAATGCTTAACATAGCAGTGAACAAGAATGGTCTCTTCTCAAGCTTCTAGTCCAATGGCAACAAATAAATCCAAATGTAGCAAGTATAAGTTCAACAATAGTGTAAACCATGTTTCGGTATTTGGGAGCTGACCTCTGAATTGTCTGTATAAATTCTTTTTCATCAAAGCTGAGATCTGTAGGATAATTTATAACTAAAGTTGATAATTATAGCTGTATTTTAAAGTCTAAAGAATATATTAGGTAATTTCTTCATTGTCAAAACATCTAAGTATAATCATAATTTTTCTCCAGTTCCTATAAAATTGCACACAATCTATCTTCCAATGTCTTATGATAATATACTTATTAAAATTCATAATATAATTATCCAAGCTTTTATTATATAAGTTCTTCATAGCAGTTGAATGGTTTTCTAATTATTCCTGAAGTGGCATCCAAACATTCTTGATCTATGGAGCCCTACATTTTGTTCATCAATGTTCTCCGAAGTGTAAATGTTTTTAAAATGAGACACGATTTTGGCATCAAAGCTAGCTTTTAAATTATGGTGAATAACATATTATCTGAGAGTATGACTTTTTATAGTATTTTTTTTAAGAGCTGTCTACTGACATAACATTAAGTGATCCACCAAAAGGAAGTTTATGCAGTAGCCAAATATTGTCAGAGAAAAGCCAGTGGAAGTATTGAGAGAACTGAATTGAGATATCTTTTGTCCCTATTCTGTACCAATAAATAATTAGAAACAGTAGAACACCTGACCCCAAATTTCAAATAGTGAGAAGATGCAAAACATGTTGTAAGGGAGATGATAGTTCAGCTGGAGCGCTGAAGAAAGGCATCTCTGAGGGAGAAATGTCCGAGCCCATACCTGAAGAATCAGAAGCAGCAGCCGTCCATTGGGGAGTCAGGAGGCCCCCAGCTAAAGAGAATGGCATGTTTAAAGGAAAGCAAGGTAGCTGGGTCACACCCATTTCATGAGAGAGGGCCACAGGATAAAGTGGGAGAGAGACACCGGGAAAGGATTGCAGTAAGTTAAGTGCCTTGAGAAGCTGTTGGAAGGGTTTAAAACAAGGTGGTGTCTTGCTCCATCAGATTTACATTTTTGCAAGTCCTTCTGGCTGTTGTGCAGGGAAGGGCTTAGGGAGATGCAGGGTAGGGAGAATCATGAAGAGCCTGAAGACTGTGCCGAATTTACTGATGGTTTGGATTGAAGGAGTGGCAGGGGAGAGTGATGAGGGAGAAGAACAGATCAGATGAGGGCTGGAATCCATTTCTAAAGATGGGGGAGATTGTGAGCCAGAACTGGGTAAGGGAGAGATTGTAGTAGACGTGGTAAACTGGAGAGATTTGGTGTGACAGGATGGAAGTGCTAAGAAGGAAGTTGAAAACTGTACTGACTTCCGCAGGAACATGTTGGAATTAGAAATGTAAATTTGGGAGACAACAACCTTCAAGATGGTGTTTACTGGCCTCCTTAGAGATCGTACCATTTAGAAAGAGACTACACAGAGAAGAGCGTTGTCTAGGCTCAACCCCGGGAAACACTGGGCTTTGGAGGTCAGGTGGAGGAAGAACGTGCTCGGGGGGACAGAAAGGTCAGCAGGGCAGGGCAGGGCCACATTCACGGGTTTGTTGCCGCATTGAACCCAACGGAACTGGATGTAGGTGTTGACAGTGTGAGTACAGTGAGAATAGAAAAATGACTCTGGCAGCATAGAGGTTTCCCAGAGAACCTGGATGCAGCTGTACACTGTACACTCAGGTATAGATACAGGTTGATCTGATAGTAGTAACACGGGGTAATTCACCTGTTAGTAAAATTAGCATAGCCATTACCTGAGTTTGAGGGGAGGTTAATTGAAACCAGTCTCTTCCTTGTGTGGTTTTTCTCAAAATAATGTTACTGCATTAATTATCTGATCTCCAGAGGGCTGTCAAACTCTTACTTTGGTTGATTATTTAAATTGCTGGTGGTAGTTTTGTGTGATTAATAGGCTACTATTTGTTAGTGTGATAATATTCTAGAAACCTGGTAAGTACTGTGTTTTTTAAGTTTGGGTCATTTAATTGATAAAAGTTATAGCATATGTTCTGGAATTACCTAATTCAAAATAGGCTCTTTATTGTTTGACATTTGTTTTGTGTTTTTCTTTAAAATGTTATCTTTGTGGTGTAGACATTTTTATTTATGCTGCGTAGCGTCCTCATCAGATTAGTTCAAGTTATTGCTGAATGTGGTTATTAAGAAGTAAAATGTCTTACTTTCATTTTAACTACTTTAATAAGATACTATTTCTTGTATAAATAACCAAGTATCTCAGGCATTTTAATTTGCAAATTTAGGACAATTTGCTTTAATATTTTTCATTGTACAAATTAGTCCCATGGATGTAATCTAAGGATAATAGTTCCCTAAATAAAAATAAAAACCAAAATCACAACTAGTGGTCACTAGAAGGAAGAGTAGTTAAATGCTAGGATTATAGCTGATATTGCATCTTAAGATTGAACACTAACTTTCCATAATTTAAAGTGAATATTTCTATCGATTGCTCAAATTTCCTTTGTCTCCTGGTTTGGTTATTTTTAGCAATAGGTGTACCTAACATTCTTAAAGATAGAATGATAGTTGTTAGAAGAAAACAACCCCCAAGTAGTTTCTTATATAAAGTGTTAATTCTTAGAATTTAATTGACTTTTATTTATATTTTGTTTCTATAATTGCCATTCATGAGTCAGTGTTGATGTCCTTATAAACCCTAATTCCTAATATGTTTCATTGTACTAATGTTTCAATCCGAATAAAATACGTAATGTAAATTGTAGCTGCAAACATTTAAGTATAAAATCATTGTAAGTGTAAAGCTTATTTTCCCTACCTTGAAGCAATTTGTCCTAAATTTCCATACGTCTGCATTTGTTTTGCTGTTCTGAAATTCCTCAGTTGCTGGCTTTGACCTTTTACGTTGCCGAGTTTTATACATCTATTTTCTCACCTGCCATATCCTAGGGGGCTTGGAGTACCCATAATACAGTGAGCCCACCTTCCTGGTCCCCAGACATTTCAGAAGGTCGGGAAATTTTTAAACCCAGGCAGCTTCCTGGCAGTGCCATTTGGAGCATCAAAGTGGTAAATAAAATTGCATTTACATTCATATATCATTTCTTTCTGGTTGGTTTTGTCCGAGTAGATGTGTTAAGAATTGAACCATTCTTTTCTAGATAAGTAGTGCAGATTCCAGAGCCACTTTTTTAATATAAAAATTTTAGTATGAAGAATCAACATGCTTGCACTTAAAAATCTGGATTAGGAGGAAATTAAATTGCAATTTTACATGACTGATTTTAAGAGTGAATTTTTAGTAACTTCTTTTTATGGTTTTCTTTTATGTTGTAATTAGCGTTTCTATGGAGGAAAACCCTTGTTGCATAGGCTATAAAGTATTTTAGGACTTGCTCATTCTTGATAATCATAAAATTTTGTTGCTTAGAAAAGAACAAAAGAAAACTACATAATCTATTATATGCTAATGAAGAAGAAATACCAGAATCGCAGATTTCAATGCCCGTGTTAATAACCTCACAATTATAGGGCCTCTCTCTCTCATGTCATTGATGGAGGATTCTGCTAGTTCTTGAATACATAACTCAGTGAGTTATGTAGTCTGATGCATTTTAGAGGGTAGAAAATTAATGTGAAAAGTATTAATCATCTGAAAAGTTAAAATATTTGACTACCTAGAGAAGAGAATTTTCTTCCTCTTCTATATTTAATATGATTTTGAAATAAGGCTGTTTATTTTAGACTTATCAAGGGTTTCAAAGGAGTTCTAGATTCTACTTTCTTATTTCTATCACTATTAGAACTATTTTTCAGTTCACTCTGATATCATGCAAGGTGTTGAAAATAGAGACAGTTGCTTTAAGAGCATAAAAGATGTTTTGATAAATTTGTAGCAAATACCACAACTTTTCACTTACTCTCATCTGTGTCTTTAGATGCTGGAAAAATAGATTATAGCCCTGATTTAATAATTGACTTAATTTAAAAAATTCTTTTATACTTACAACAAAACTATCCAGTTCAACCCTCCCTTACCCCTTGTTCAAAAAAGCATAGGAACTCGAAAAGAAGAGCAGTTTAAGAGAACAAGGAGAGGCAATTTGTAATTATTAACACTGAAGGGAAAAAAGATTACCCCCTTCCTTTCTGCTCATGTCCATCTGTTTTATGCTCACACTATAACCATAAATTATCAACTTGGAAACTGTTATGCTAAATAGGTAAACGAGTTCAGCATTTCAAACTGCAATAGAAATGATGTCAGTTGAAAATGTGGCATATTATTTAACTTATGGGAAAAATCAGGATTTTCCGGAGTATTTTTAATAATTTTAGATATCAGAATGTTGTCGATGTGTTGATATCAGACTTTTTCAGGAAGTAACACATAAGTCTGCATATAAACAAAACAACAGTAATAAATAACCCAAGTATTTATTTGTTAAAGTATCAGAGAATTTAACCTGTTTTCCCAAAGAATATTTTTATACATTGGGTAAAAATTCAGATCAGTTATTTGTATTTCAAGTAATTATTATCCTGATGAGTTAAAGCAAGCTGTTTACTCTATTAGCTTTCCTGTAATCTTTAAATACATTATCCTTTAAGTACTGTGATAGAGTGAGGTACATCTGTTCAGTTCATACAGCTATTGAATAGTAAAGGAAACTGACAATTTTAATGACAGGAAAAATATTGTTATACACTAGCAAAATTTAGCTTTCATGCAGTGTAGTAGCAGTGCAGAATACTGGTTGAGAATGTGGATACTGGAGCTACAGTTGCTAGCTCTAGACTTTGGACAAGTTACATTTTATCCCTCGGCGCATTTATCTCTAAAATGGGGATAATAAAATACTACTGGCCTTGTGAGTTGTGAGTAAAAGGTGCTTAGAGTGGTGTATAGAAGTACTCAATATATGTCAGCTATTGCTACAATTACAGAGAACAGTTAGCAAGAGAGTCTTTCCTTACGCTTGCTCTGTATTGCATACAAATTGGTTGGGATTGTGTCTGTTGAGCTACTTAGAATGTAGGATTAGGAAGTGAAAAAATAAGGCCAAGGTTTACTGATAGAGAACATTCACAATATGAGTCCCAACATTTGATTCTAAGATCATAGGCATTTTATGTCTATACTTTTAAGTTGCATAATACATGTTGAAAGATAAAAATAATAAGCCTGGTCTCTTAATATTTAACCTCTAATCAGAGTAAGAAAAGCAAGTATTTGTGTGTTATAACCTTTAATAAAATGTTTTAGCTCACGTTGGATTTTAATATTCCTTTGGATTTTTGCAGAATGCTGATTTTTCCCTTCTCTGTTATGTAGGGCCGTGGGTCAGGATTTCCAGGAAAGCGAAGACCCCGTGGTGCGGGGTTGTCAGGACGAGGTGGCAGAGGCAGGTCAAAATTGAAAAGTGGAATTGGAGCAGTTGTGTTACCTGGGGTAAGACACATGTCTCATTTGCTTTATCTTTGCTATTATAATCCATAATTTATTGAGTGATGATGATAATCTCATTTGTAAAATTACTAGATTGTAAGAGTCACGTAAATAAGCCAAAATTTTTATTTTACCTTATCTCCATTCCCCCCCCCCTTTTTTAAAAACACTTCTGGTCAAGTTTTCATTTAAATTTTCTTTAATATTTTATATTTCCCATCTTTTTACTCTTTTCTTACCTTCCTCTTTGACCTTTCTATGCCAACCATTCTTATATATATATATTGCTTCTTTAATAAAAGCAAATTCCTGTTACATTATTGCAAAAAACTTAATTTGAAAACCTTAAGTAGGTGTTTTAAGTTTATTGTAATATGGCTTACAGAAGAAACTAGAAATGTTGCAGATTAGTACATACTCTAAAAATGTTGAAGATTTTATGACTGTCTTTGATATATTTTAATTCAGGATTGATCAGTATTTGCTCAATGGCATGTATATGAGGCTTTATTTAAGTGTGTATTGAAAAAAATCTGTATTTGGCAAAGAGTGGCAAATATTTCATGTGGTAACTTTACTATTTTACCAAAATCCTGTTTTTCAAATTCTAATTGTCATTTTAAGTTCAGGAGAACAGGGATCCCTGGGTGGCTCAGTGGTTTAGCGCCTGCCTTTGGCCCAGGGCGCGATCCTGGAGACCCGGGATCGAATCCCACATCGGGCTCCCGGTGCATGGAGCCTGCTTCTCCCTCTGCCTGTGTCTCTCTGCCTGCCTCTCTCTCTCTCTCTCTCTCTCTCTCTGTGTGTGTGTGTGTGACTATCATAAATTAAAAAAATAAATAAGTTCAGGAGAACAGTGAATTGTTCAGTTTGTTCCACAGTTGGCTTATCTGTTCACCTATCAGAGGATTGTATGGTTGCTTCCATTTTTTGGCTATTAAAAACAAAACTGCTAAAGAAGAAAAAAAAACCCTGCTGTGAACTTTTATGTTAAATCTGTATGTGGACATGGATTTTGTTGTTTTCCAGTGAGTAGGTATCTGGGAGTGGGATGGCTCGATACCTGATAGGTGTATGCTTAAGAAGAGGACGCTTTTCAACTTGGGTGTGAAAAGTTGATGTTTGCAAGAGTGCATAGGGTTCCTGTTTCCTCCAAATACTTACCCTGTACTTTCTATGCTTAGTTTTAATTTCAGCCTCTTTAACAGGTGTGTTAATAGTACCTCTTTTGCATTTCTCTCGTGACTAATGATGTTGATCATCTTTTCAGATGCTTATTTCTTTGGTAAAGTCTTCAAATCTTTAGTATATTTTAAAAATTTGAGTAGGTTTTTTTTTTTTTTAACTTAGTTTTGCATTTTCTTAATGTATTCTAGACACAGATTCTTTGCCATGTCTTAACTGTTTGGAACAGCAAATGTTTTAATTTTGATGAAGTCCCATTTATTATTTTTTTCTTTTATGATTGTGCTTTTGGTGCCTGAGAAATAATTGCGTAACTCAAGTATAGAAACAGGTTCCATGATTTCTTCTAGTTTTTGGTTTTAGGTGTTGCATTTAACTACATCATCCAATGTTAATTAATTTATATGTATGAGATGAATATGGTTCAAAGGTCATATTTTTGTTTACTGAATGAATATCCAGTTGTTTAAGCACCATTTCTCTGAATTGTCTTTGTATCACTCTTAAAAATCAGTGTATTTGTGGATCTGATTTTAAAATCTTTGTGCTATACTAGTGATCCATTTCTCCATCTTTAGGCCAATGATACTATATTGAATACTTGTACTTTCTAACTACTATTGAAATCAGACACTGTTAGTCTTCTATTTTTTTACTTGGGGAAAGTTGAGGTTTTAATGGTGAAGAGTCTTTTAACCCATGAACATTGTATATCTCTGTTTCTTTAGGTCTTTTTAAATTTGTCAGATTGATATTTTTTTTACAACATAAATGTCTTTTGCATTATTTCTCAGATTTATCTCTAAGTTTTCCACATTTTCTCTGCTATTGTAAATGGCAGTGCTGTCTCAGTTCAAATTGTAGTTGTCTTTTGCTACTATCTAGAAACACTCATTTTTATGTATTGATTTTTGTATCCTATAACTTTACTAATAAACTCCTGTATGACTTCTAGTTGCTTATTTGTAGAGCCTGTTGAATTTTCTATACTTATGATCGTGATGTTTGCAAATAAAATTTTATGTCTGTTTAATCTGGAGGGTTTTTGTTTCTACTCTTTATTGCATTTCCTATAATCTTCAGTACAGTGTTAGAAGTGATGCGATAACCTTGTTTTCTTTCTGCTCTTGAGGAGAGAAAACATTTAATCTTATTTTTTTGTATATGTTTTTATTGGAATTCGATTTGCCAACATATAGCATAACACCCAGTGCTCATCCCGTCAAGTGCCCCCCTCAGTGCCCGTCACCCAGTCACCCCCCTGCCCACTTCCCTTTCCACAACCCCTTGTTTCCCAGAGTTTAGGAGTCTCTCATGTCCTGTCATCCTCACTGATATTTCCCACTCACTTTCTCTCCTTTCCCCTTTATTCCCAACATTTAATCTTTTGTCATGGAATATGGTGTTAGCTCTAGTTTTATTTTTTTGAAAGATTTATTTATTTTAGAGACTGAGAGAGGAAGTGTGTGCACGAGTGTGTGTGGGGAGGAGGACACAGGGTGATGGGGAGAGAGAATCTCTAGGATTTTTATGGTTTTAGGTCTTAAATTTAGATCCATTTTGTTTTGTTTTTTTTTTTTTTTTAATTTTTTTATTTATGATAGTCACACTCAGAGAGAGGCAGAGACACAGGCAGAGGGAGAAGCAGGCTCCACGCACCGGGAGCCCGATGTGGGACTCGATCCCGGGTCTCCAGGATCACGCCCTGGGCCAAAGGCCAGGCGCCAAACCGCTGCTCCACCCAGGGATCCCTTTAGATCCATTTTGAATTTATTTTCATATATGGTATAAGAAAGTGGCCCAAACTGTTGCTGTCCAGTTTTCCCAATAAGATTTGTTGAAGAGACTTTCACTTTTCATGGAAAGATTCTTAACTATATATTCAGTTTCTCTGGTAGGTATGTGCTATTTAGGTTATCTATCCTTATACGAATTTGTCTTTCAAGGAATTTGTCCATTTCATGTAAGTTGACAAATCTATTGGCCTATTATCCTTATAATATCTGTAGAATATGTAATGATGTCGCCTTCCTCATTCCCAATATTGGTGATGTGTGTCTTTTCCTGGTTGGTCTTGCTGCAGGTTTCTCAATCTTATTCATCTTGAGCCAGCTTTTGCTTTCATTTATTTTTCTCTGTTTTTTCCCCTCTATTTTAGATTTCATTGATTTCCACTTTGATCTTGACTGTTTTCTTCCTCTCACTTTGAGTTCAATTTGCTCTCCTTTTTTTTCTTTATTTACTTATGTTTTTGCTTGGAAATCCCCCACTTTTGAGGTTTGGGTTAAAGCTTTCTTTTTTCTTAGGCTTATATCTGTGGTCCGGCCAAATAAAACTGTCACTTTTAGGATAAATCAGACTAAGATGTATGTAGGCAATACTAGGACACTGTCTCAAAGATTGCCTTCTTTACCCTTAGGTTAGGGTTTATGTATCTAGTAATTTAAAGGTCATGAAATAAAGTATAAAATGAAAACAGTGGGTCATTAAGCTACATGATAGTGTTTTCCTTACACATGCAATTGCTGTTTAAAAACCTTGATTTTTGGGGATCCCTGGGTGGCTCAGCGATTTAGCATCTGCCTTCGGCCCAGGGAATGATCCTGGGGTCCCGGGATCGAGTCCTGCATCGGGCTTCCTGCAAGGAGCCTGCTTCTCCCTCTGCCTGTGTCTCTGCCTGTGTGTGTGTGTGTGTGTCTCATGAGTAAATAAATAAAATCTTTTAAAAAAAATAAAAATAAAAACCTTGATTTTTTTTTTTTTTTAAGTACTTACAATTTATGCTCTTTGAATCTAGGGGATATTGCAGCTTTCTATGCAGACTTTGTTTCTGGTTTATGCTGGGAATATTGTAGTCCATTCTTGTTTCTTATTTTGAATAAAACTGTTCTCTGAATTTTATTTTGAAAATAATATTTTATCATTTATTTGAGCCTATTCTCTAAGTATCATCTAATTATAGAACCTGTTTTGTTTTCTGTGTTGAAGATGGGGATGTAGAAATGGATACTTTTTATTTCAGTTTACTTTTGTTAGCTGTATTTTAGCTACTGCCACAGTTTCATATTGTAATAATATTTTCAGTATATCTTTAGTCCTGTGGGCGAATTACTGGTAACTTCACTTTTAGTAGACAATTATTACTAATGGAATGATATTTTACTTTATGAATCATCTTGTTTGACTTGCTAAAGTCTTAAAATGCTAATTTTGAGATATACTTTTTTTTTTTTTAAGAGAGGGTGGGGGAGAGGGAGAAAGAACTATAAGCTGGCTCCATGCCCAGTGCAGAGCCCAATGTGGGGCTTGATTTCACAACCCTGAGATCTTGATCTGAGCTGAAATCAAGAGTTAGATACTTAACCAACTGAGCCACCCATGCAACTTGAGATGCACATTTTAAAATATATTTCCTCAAAAAAGAATAAAAACATCCTGATAATCAAAGCTGTCTATACTTCTGCTGCCTCTTGAGTCTTGACATTTTTTCCTTTTACCTGTTTGGTGCATTTACAATATTAGGTTGATCCATATGAAGTTGCCAACTTTCAACCATTTTTGACCTGGAAAAACAGCAACTTATGATTGAACCTATTTTATGTGCTTGTAGACTGCACATAATTGCTTTGCATATTTTTGTACCATAGTGCTCTACCTCACATATGCTTCTGTGTCTTATTTTTCTACCCAGCTCTGTGGCGTGGTGAAATTTTTTTTTTTTTGATGGAAATCAAAACAAATTTCTACCACTGTTTTTTAAATGCTGCATCTTTCCAGTTTGGATTTGCCATGGTTTTAGTAATTCCCTAGTGATGACTATTTAGGTTGCTTACAGTTTTCTCTTACAGTCTTTAGACTTATTATGACTGTCAATTGCTTTTATGGTTGGTTCTATAATAAAACAGTAGTGCAGTCCATTAGAACTGCTTTTAATCTTATTTGCACTGAAAAATATTATTCCTGTAATATATTACATTTTTTTTAGTTCTTTCAGTCATTCCTCAAGAACAACAATACTATTACTTTTTATTTTGAACTTAACCTATTATGTTTCATGTCTGTCCTTCCAGGCTAGATTGTAAGCTTACTTTAAGGGAAGAGAAACATATTTTAAAATTTTGGCATTGGTCTCCCTGTTCTCTTTTTAGCAACAAATTTAGAGCTCTTTTCATAATAAGCATTCTGGAAATAATTATTAACAAGACAATGGGTACTTAGTTGATTTGGTGAAATTTAGCTAAGTCCAGAAATAGGTATCTATGGCTGGTAATCTTTTGGCTAAGACTGAAATTTTGATACATTATTCAAAATAATATTTCAAAGCGGTGCTGTCCAAAAGAAGTATATGTATATCACATATGCAATTTAAAACTTTATAGCTACATTAAAAAAGGGAAAAGGAACAGGTGAAATTTAACCTTAATGTATACCTACCTTTTGACCCAACATATCCAAAATATTACCATTTCAACATATATAAAATATGTAAAAATTATTTATAAGCTATATGTTTATGGGGATTTTTGGTTTGTTTGTTTGATACATAAGTCTTTGAAGCCTGGTAGGTATTTTATACTTCTAGCACATCTCAGTTTTGACTAGCAGGATTGCAGGTTTGAGAGTTACTGGAATGGAGTGTTAGAATTATATGTAGGTATATGTATGTCGTGATATATATGTATACACACACACAAATATAATACAGTTCCTTTTGTTTGTTTCTTCATAAAATTTATGGCTAATTAAGTCCTAATTAAGGGTGGTTTAATTTTCTCATTGGTCCTGATCTATGGGACTTGTAACTCTCTTCACTTCAGGTAACTGAAGTGTCAGGACTTACACCTTTATGATATTATCTTGGCAATGATAATCTAATTTGGAGTTGTTACTCTGAGACTTGGCAGAAGTTGTATTTTACATATGAATCTTCTCATGCTTCTTAAGTGTGCTATAAGTGAAGAGTGTGACTGTGCACTCTCTTTTGCTTTCTGTAGGTGTCTGCTACAGATGTTTCATCGAATAAGGATGAAGAAGAAAACTCCATGCACAACACGGTGGTGCTGTTTTCTAGCAGCGACAAGTTCACCTTGCACCAGGTTTGAGCTCAGTTCTCCTCCACTTCGAGTTCCTATCTCCCCCTTTCTGCTGTATCCCACATGCACTGAAGTCCTCTGCTCTTTAGCTTTAGAGCTCTATGAGCTAAAAAATAAAACTAGTACATTTTTATAACTGTGTCTTCGATGTCAATTACTATGTTCATGTTTTTAATTTCAGGATATGTGTGTAGTTTGTGGCAGTTTCGGCCAAGGGGCAGAGGGAAGACTGCTTGCCTGCTCTCAGTGTGGCCAGTGTTACCATCCGTACTGTGTCAGTATTAAGGTAAATAGACATACATTTAAATCTGTTAAAAATGTATTGAAATTTGATATTTCTTATAATTAATCATTTGCTAGGATTATTAGACATGTGACAGTATTTATTTAATATTTATATATTACCTTTCAAGTGTTAACTGAAAAAATTAACTCCTATAAATCTGTGCTCTTAAATTGTAGTGGTTATCCTGCTGTCTTGAAAAACTAAAAATAAAAAATGCATATCTTTAAAAGATACTTCATATTTTTATTTGTTAAGGAATGAGGTTTAGTCAATCCATTCTGTCGGCTGATAATAAAAAAAAGTTGACACCAACCACAGACCTTAATAAAAATCCATTCATTCACCTGTCCCTTCCCATGTTCATTCTTCTGAATCCTCACCTGTATATGAAAGGACATTTTCTGTAAGGCATCTTGAACCAGTAGGTATTTTAAAATCCATTTTGGAGCAATTTTGACCATTTCTTCATATTTCTTTTTCTGTTCCCCACACCTCTTTTCTGGAATCTTAGTTGTATATGTGCATAATTGCATGATACTGTCTCCAGATTGTTCTCACTTTGTTGATTTTTCTCTAGTTGCTTTTCTCTCTGCACCTTAATGTGTATAGTTTCTATTACATTCCCCAAACTCATTTAAAAAAAGATTTATTTATTTGACAAAGAGAACATGAGCAGGAAAAGCGGAAGGAGAGGGAGAGAGAATATTAAGCAGACTCTGTGCTATGCAGAGCCTGATGCAGGGCTCAGTCTCAAGACCCTGAGTCATGACCTGAGCCAAAACCAGGAGTGAGATGCTCAACTGAGTGTGCTACCCAGGAACCCCTCCCCAAACTCACTTTTATACTAATGCAGTATCTAATCTATTTTTAGATCCATCTAGTCGATTTTTCACCAAGATGATTATATTTTTTAATCTTGGTTTTATTTTATAGTTAAAGTTACCTTATAGTTCCAAATCATTTTCTTCATTGAGGTTTTTTCTTTCAAGTCCTTGTAGGTATTTGTAATTGTTAATTCTACCATATTTGACATTTCTCATTATTAGTATTAGCTTGCTTTCCTCCTTACCAGGATGTATGTATGTATGTATTTTCTTATTTGGTAATTTTTGATTGAATGTGGTAGTTGTACGTTTTGATATTGTTGGGAGTTTGGATTTTGTTTTTTTTAAAAAAAGTATGGAGTTTTTGTGGCAGGCAGTTACTGTAGACATTCGAATTGTTTGAAGCTTCTCTAGGCTTTCTGGGGTGGATCTAGAGAACCTTCACTTGGCAGTAGCTATTCTCAGACTTTTGGGTCTTAGAACTGTTAACACTCTAAAATTCTTTTTTTTTTTTTAAACACTAAAATTCTTAAGGACCCTGTAGAGCTTTGAGGAGGATAATTATTGAATATTTACCATCTTAGAAATTACTGAGAATATTTTTTTCACTGAGAATATTTTAAAACATAAATACACAAGCATATTTATTGTGATGTCATGCAATGATGTTTTATATTTTATATATCATGTAGCCTCTGCAAAATAGCACTGTGATTGGATTAAAGTAAAAAAGGCAAATAACATCTTAGTTATCATCATTATGAAAATAGTTTTGACCTTATAGACCCACTAGGGTTTCCTAGATCACACTGTAGTAACTGCTTTTCTATAGCATGAGTTTAATATGTGACCTTTATGACATCTCTCCCATATCCTTCCCTGCCATGAGTTCCCCATGACCTCCTTGCCAGTGTCTTTTTACTCTGGTTGAGATTCAGATGTCTTCAGCATTGTGTGAGCTGTTGGAATTGTTCAACTTATAAATTCTCAATAGCTCTTCTTTGTCCTGCTTGTGTGTCCTTGTTTGACCTCCTATGTATGCAGCTCGATGTTTAGCCAAAGACTTGAGGGAAATTATGTGTAGATTTCTGGAGCTCTTGCTCTTTATATCTCCTTCCTTTCCAAGACTTTGCTCTGCTAGTTACAACTGCCTCAGCCTCCCAGAACTCTATCATGTGTCTTAAACTCAGACCATTGTACCCTGCTGGTGTTCTCCTTCTTTGGCAGCATTCTGGAAACTGTCTATTGCAAAATATCATAGGATTCACCTCACTTGTTTCTCTCTTCTCAGAAACCACAGCCCTGTCCTGCCTTTTTGTTCAGTATCTGAAACAAGTGTTTCATATATTTTGCCCCATTTTCTAGTATTTTATGTTGAGAGAAAGGTCTCATCCCAGGTACTTCATCATTGTTGAAACAGATATTCTCAAATCTATCAACTTTAGACATGGTGCCATGAATGAAACCCTGGATCATTCCTTTCTTGAAACAGCTTTTGAAACTAAAAACTAAGCCAGTTCAGTAGAAAGAAAGAGTTGATATTAGAGCTCCACAAACTCTACTGGGAGCTGGGGATCTTTCAGTGGGGAAAGGTTGTCCAGACATGGCAGTGCTGCATGGAGCTCAGAGAACACATGAACACAGCAGCCCAGGGTCGGGAGGGAGGAGGTGTGGACCAATTGTCTGGAGCTGCTTACTTGAATGGTGGTGGGCATAGTTAACCAGGTTGAGGTGTGCTGGAGAATGAATATTGCTGAGTGACTTGGGAATTTGGCTGTAAAGGGCCACAGAGTAGGTGTCTGTGAAATAGGAAAACTTAGGAAAGAAGATACATTACAGCTTGGATGTATCTCCCACTTTATCTTCATCTTACTGCCTCTCCAAGCCAGAGACAGGTCAGTCACATCACACAGGCCAAATCTGTTTCTATAAATGAAATTTGTTTTTTGTTTTTTTTTTTTAATTTTTTTAAATTTTTATTTATTTATGATAGTCACAGAGAGAGAGAGAGAGAGGCAGAGACATAGGCAGAGGGAGAAGCAGGCTCCATGCACCGGGAGCCTGATGTGGGATTCGATCCCGGGTCTCCAGGATCGCGCCCTGGGCCAAAGGCAGGCGCCAAACCGCTGCGCCACCCAGGGATCCCTCTATAAATGAAATTTGATTGAAACACAACTGTATTCTTTTGTTTACATATGTCGTTGTGTGGTTTATACTGTAATGGCACAGTTGTGTAGTTCACAAACCATATGCCTCACAAAGTTCAGAGTATTTACTGACTCTTTATACAAAAAAAAAAAAACAAAAAAGTTGGCTGGTTACTCCTCTAAGCCACTCTGCTCCTCCTATCCATTTAGGTCAATAATATATGATAACTTGATAATCTGTGACTAATTTAAAAGAATCAGTTAATCAGAGTAATAAATGTTACATACTTACAAGTTAAATAGCTTTAAAAGCCTTAGGATGACTGGCCAGCCCCTGTCCTACTCTGCCTCAACATTTCAGTCCTTCCAGGCAGCCACGTCTGATCCTTGCAGGTCTTTCTAGTAGTTACCTTGATAGTTCTAAATAACAGGCTGGTGTTCCTGCTGTATCTGTGTTAGATTTCATTGACTTTCTGCTAGGAATAAATATATGCTGATTTAGGTCTTCAAACATACCCCCCCCCCCCCCCCCCCGTTCCCCAGCATCCTTCCAGTGTAGTTGTTCTACTATGTTTAGTTAATAAACAGTGTCGGTTATGACTCAGCACATATTCACTGGAGACCTGAATAGTATACTCTGGCTTTGTCCTTTTTTTTGGCTTTGTCTTTCATGGAATTTTTAATAGAAAAAAGAAAGTAATGATTCATGATTCTTCAATTAGTTTTTGTTGTGTTTTGTTTTTACCTACTATAGAAGCATGATCGTATCAAATGATTCTGGCAAGTAACTTTTTACCTGGAAAAAGTCCTACCCCTTCCCGACACTCCCATTTTCTCTCTGTGTGCTGGTAGCTTGTAGGTCTCTTGCTCAGCGCTCATTCTTCAGCTTCTCTGAGCTGAGGTCCTATGTTGGGTTCATCGTTTCCTGCATCACATGACTTTCTTGTTCTTGGTATAACCCTCATTTCCTTCCTCATGTCCTTACCTCCATTCCAAGAGGTGTTTGGGAGCTGAAGTTTGAGTCTTTGTATCCCTAAAGGAATTACACTTTTCACACTTAATTGCTTGTTTCCTTGGTTAAGAACTGTATCTTGAGAAGTTTATTCCTATACATTTGGAAACTGCTACTCTATTTTAGTATCCAGAGTTGGAAAGTTTGATGCCATTTTGATGGTTGTTCCTTACTTAGCTTTCTTATTTTCCTCTCAGGTAGCTTTTAGACTTTCTTATTAATACCTCATGATCTCAATTTTTATTCTGTATTTTAATTGCTTGCTGTCTCATTATAACACAACTACATTGTGGTCTTGTCTATAAATTCTAGTGTTTTGAGAGCTTTCATTTGGTTCCAAATTTATAATCGTATGTGGTATGGCTACTTTGAGGAGTTTATCCGAAGGATACAGATTCTCAAACTTGCCTGCTAACTTAGATTCTGTGGTAGAAGAGTAATGAACTTCACAAGTCCCAGCTTCATGGCCTAAAATCCTCCAAGATCATGAAATGTCCTTGGGACATATTTTCTTGGGAATTCATGCTTTATTTATTTTTTTTAGATTTTTAAATACTGATTTTAATATATAAATCCTTTTGCAGTATACACAGGTTTCAGAAGTATGAATTCATGAAACATCACAGATGGAAACTAGGCCAGTACATTTTCAAAACCAAATAACAGTAATGGGGCAATATACTTGATTTCCTCAAATCTAGTCACCACATCTATAAGGTGGACGTAAAGTGCAGAGGACACAGAGTTAACGTGGCCTAACAAAAGGCATTAAAATGTGTACCACTCTCTTACTCTATCCGGTAGGTGGACTTGTGAGGGTCCATGGACGTTCCCAGCCCAGGGGGTGGGCCCCTGTTGATGCCCAGTACATGTTACTTGCTTGCCTTTCCTCTGCTTCTAGGTCCATAAGCACCACATATTCATTTATATCATGTAAACGGAGGTGTTGGCCACTGTCTGAATCACTTGCATGGGGTGTTTCTCTTACAGATCACCAAAGTCGTTCTTAGCAAAGGTTGGAGGTGTTTGGAATGCACCGTGTGTGAAGCTTGTGGGAAGGCGAGTGACCCCGGACGGCTCCTGCTCTGTGATGACTGTGACATAAGCTACCACACCTACTGCCTCGCCCCTCCTCTGCAGACCGTGCCCAAGGGGGGCTGGAAGTGCAAATGGTACTCCGGGGCTTACCTCTCCCTCCTTAAGCCTGTCCAGTGCACAGTGTTCCCGCAGGAGTTCTTAAGCATTAGCTGCACCCACTTCACGGCATGATACATGTTTGCTGTGACAGATATCATGCCATGACTCAGAAACATGTTAGATATGCATTGAATAATTTCCCCCATTCTGTCCTCGTGTAGCTGCTTGAATTACAGTAACTACATAACTACGTAAATAAACCTGAGACCTGTTGGTGGGGGGGTGTCGGGTTTCAGGTGTGTTTGGTGCCGACACTGTGGAGCCACGTCTGCAGGCCTGAGATGTGAGTGGCAGAACAATTACACACAGTGCGCTCCCTGTGCAAGCTTGTCTTCCTGCCCCGTCTGCTGTCGGAACTATCGAGAAGACGACCTCATTCTACAGTGTAGACAGTGCGATAGGTATTGTGCTACTCTGGAAATGTTTTTGTCTTCTGCAAGCTTTTCTCTTTAAATATAGCAAAAGGAAATTGGAAAATAACTTTCTTCCATCTTAAATTTAAGAAACAAGACTTTTTTGCTTTCCAGATTTTCTGTCAGCTAGAAACTTACAGAAGTTTCCAGTTTTGTATCTGTAATTCCAGACTAAGATTTTTAACTTGTGGTTTTTAAGGGTTTATGAATCCCTTGAAATTAGATGCAGAATTATTTCCTGCATATATGCATTTTTCTTTGGAGGGTTTCTGAATCTTTTATTAGATTCTACAAATGAGCTCACACATTTTATTTTCTTTAAACTTCTTTTTCTTAAAGCTGTAGATACTAAATGTCTAGATACTGGGCACCAGCTCCCACCCTCTCTCAGTCATATGTGAGCAGCTTCAAAATCGAGCATGTTTTCTTTGGTTTTAGTGGTATGTTAACTGTACTCTGTTAATAGCACTGTCCATGTAAAAGTAGTAGTAGTAGTAGTAGTATCAGTAATACAAGATTCTCAGGACTCTACCTGTCGATTCTTTGTTCAAAGGCAAGATAAGCTCCTTTTCTCCCCCCAGTTAACATTTAGCCTCAAATACGTGAGCTACATCTACTCCACAGTAGACCCGTCCCATGGAGCTAATATACAGGAAACCACTTGCAGCCTTCTGAATTCCTACATCCTTGCCCTACTAGCTTCCTTGCTACTCTATTTCTGATAGATTGAATATATGATCATAAAACGTTACTCCATCCTCCATGTGCTCTTGCTTCCTACCTAGTACTTGATCTCATTTTGTTTTTCCTTCCTTATTCTCAGCTCTGAGAGTTTTTATGGGTTAGTGGGCATGATTAGGAGACAGGGCAACATGGGCAAGGTTGGAGGAGCATTTGAAGGGCTTTTGATGTGGCAACTGTCAGGTCCCCTGACAGTTTTATTTGTTTTAATGTATAAAATATGGTCTTTTTAGATGGATGCATGCAGTTTGTCAAAACTTAAATACAGAAGAGGAAGTGGAAAATGTAGCAGACATTGGTTTTGATTGTAGCATGTGCAGACCCTATATGCCTACGTCAAATGGTAAGAAAACAATGTGAACAGTGGGTCTGTGCTCCTGTAACTCACTTGTGCCTTGCTGTTGATAACCAGTGAGTGGGTTTGCCTCTCTTTTTCTTTTCTGTGAAACCGTTATTTGGACAAGTATTTTATGAAAACTAAGTTATTTTAGTTATAAAGTAACTCTTATTATCCCAACTTAATACATTAAAACCATTTGCTTACGTAAAGAAAATAAGTACGTATTATAAATCTAAAATGTAATTTTGTGGACAGCTCCAGTGGCCCAGTGGTCTGGCGCTGCCTTCCACCTGGGGTGTGGTCCTAGAGACCCAGGATCGGGTCTGCATCAGGCTCCCTGGATGGAGCCTGCTTCTCCCTCTGCCTGTGTCTCTGCCCCCCCTCCCCCCGTGTCTCTCATGAATAAATAAATAAAATCTTAAAAAAGAAGTAAAAATAAAATGTAATTTTGCTTTTGTGACACACAATCTTGTAGTTATTAGCAATATGTAGAAATCCAGTATGTTGACCCTTTTTCTCTCCATAATATGTATTTCCTTTTCTGCTTCTCATTGTTTTTCAAGACAGCCTTTAGCTCTATTTAGTGTTTAAGTATTTATTTATTTAAAATGGGTACAGAATAGAAAATTTAATTCTATGTAAATCCTTTTAAATATTCCTTTTTTTTTTTTGAAAAAATTACAGTTTTTTTTTCCCTCCATTTCAGTGCCTTCCTCAGACTGCTGTGAATCTTCACTTGTAGCACAGATTGTCACAAAAGTGAAAGAACTAGGTAAAATCTGAAATGGTTTGCTTGACTATTCTTTACAGAAAGCGTGTAAATACTTAATTATTTATACAGGTGACTTGCCACATGTTCCACAAAACTTGCCTTTATGAGTGTTCAGCCTAAGTTTCCTAATGTTGTAAATCATTTCTATAACTGACATATACGATGTTCATCTTATCCAGCTGTAGTGTGAACACTGTTCTGATAAATCTCAGCAAAATGGTAGTGAAATAACCACTGTTGAAGTACTCACTAACTCCATACTTGCTTTGGTTTCATCAATACGTTACTGTGTTTAGTAATCAATTAGCAGAAAATGAGGCCTGGTTAACAAATAGTGGTTTTGTTTTGTTTGTTTGTTTGTTTTAAAGAATGAATTCAATCTTTTACTTTTTTTTTTCTGTAATGTATCAGCTAGAGTGGTGACTAATAGGATAATTTTATTAAACTATTGTTCTTTTGTCTAATTCTATATGATATCAGATACAAAAACATTTGGATAGTACAGAAATTGTTGTAATGGATAGCAATTTTGTACATTTAAAAATTTGCAGGATTTCTATTTATTATATTAATACTTGGCTCTCCAAATGGGCTTCTCTAGTATTTTTGTTTTTCTTACATAAATTCTCACCTTTTAGTCTGAAAAGATACTCCAGGAAAAAACTCATAGACAGGTAGCTGAAGCATTACTTTTAGCTTCAGTGATTTCTTTCTGAACCCTTATGTTGATACATGAGAAAAACACATCAGGTAGGCCATTTTTAATGAAACTTAGGACTTTCTGCTTACAATCTGAAGAAGTTCGGCCAGTATTTCTTAGTTTCAACTGAATACTCTTAATTATTCCTGCATTCCACAGATAATTGCTTTATAGTCACATTCTCTTCACAAGGCATTTTGGAACAGCAGTCAGTTTATCACTGCAAATTAACTTGAGAGTTTTAATACACATATCCTTGGGATATTGTAATTTCAGATCCACCCAAGACATACACCCAGGATGGTGTGTGTTTGACTGAATCAGGGATGACTCAGTTACAAAGCCTCACAGTCACAGTTCCACGAAGAAAACGGTCAAAACCAAAGTTGAAGTTGAAGATTATAAATCAGAATAGCGTGGCTGTCCTTCAGACTCCTCCAGACATCCAGTCAGAACATTCAAGGGATGGAGAAATGGATGATAGTCGAGGTAATACTGATTTATTTTCCATTGAATATGTTCACAAGAATTAAAGCATATAAAATAGCTTTGGAATACATATGTTTTATCTCAGGGCAAATTCTACTAACTTGGGTAACCCTTGATAAAACCATGGCCTTTCTAGGTGAGTTGTCTTCTTGGATTTTTTGGATTCTCTTCCTTTCACATAGTCTCTAGAACAGACTTATTAATTAATATTATAGAAACTTCCAGGAACACCATATCTTTGAGGATAATGGATGGGAAGGTTCAGAGGGCTTCACTTTAGTTTGCTAGGTGGCAGCATGAACCTCAGGTGCTATAAGCTCAGCTTCCATGGTTCTGTTAGATTAGAACTTGATCCATGCATTCCTACATGGAAAACCATTATTAATGTTCAAGTGCAAATTTATGTTCACAGGTGTTCATCATAAACTTAGCTGTTTGTACATATTTTCTTGAACCCAGGAGATATCCAAGGATTTTTTAGCTGAATCCTTGAGATGACAAAACTACTTTAGTAGTATAAAATTCAATATGAGTTCTATTTTTGCTTATCTCTGAAGATCACTACAAGCTTGTTTCTTTTAGGTTGATTATTTTCAGCTGACTCAAAAATAAAGTAGTGAATACTTTTGTTCCATCACATTGTGTTATTCACCAGTATTTATCGAATGCCTACCTTGTGTGGGATGTTGGAAATTATGTCAGTGAACGAAGCAGATGGAATTCTCCACTCATGTAACTTATTCTTTAATGTTAGGAGAAAAGATTACTACTACTACTACTACTAATAATAATAATAATAACATAGTAAAGGAATTGATTATGTGTGTGACAAATGCCGTAGCAAAACTTGCATTGGAGTAAGGGGAATTGGCAGTGCGTATGGTGAAGTGAGGCATCAAATGAACCAAAAGCAGTATTTGAGTGCAGACTTGAAAGAGGTGAGTGAGTGAGTGAGTGAGCCACTTGGTCATCTGAGGGCAGAACATCCTAGATAGCAAGAAAGCCATTGCACAGGCTGTGGGTAGCTGTGTGCCCATTGTGTTTGAGAAATGTCATGAATATCAGGGTATCCCGCAGTGAACGATGGTGACAGTAGGTGATGAGATCACAGGTTTGAGAGACCAGCTGTGACCTAGTAGGTCACATAGAACCATAAGATGATGCTTAAGGGGTTTTAAGTTTCCTTTGGATGGATTGGGAGGTAATTGGAGGTTTCTGAGAATAGTAGCTTAATCTTATTCATTTTATAAGAGGCACACTCAGCTGTAATGTGACTAGACTTTGCCCCAGGAGTTGTGGCACATGGGTCAGATAGGGACTGTTGCAGTAGTAGCTGGATGAGAGAGGTGGTTCTGGTTAAGAGTGGCTGTCTGACCAGTTAGTCCTCACATTTCTTTCACAGAGGTATGTGTTTGAGTCTATGTGGTTGGGAGAAAAACTCTGGTTCTCATGTATAACTGATGTTCAAATACTGTTAAACAGAAAGTTTGATTTTAAAGTTTTAGTGATTTGAGGCTTGTGAAGAAACCATCTGTGTATCTGGGAGGAATTGAGCAAATTATCATTAACCAGAGTACAGTGAAGAGTTCTAGTTTCTAAGGACAGTAGATGTCTGAAAAATCCCATATATACGTAAATCTGGGGAATGCTGCATTTCACAAAATTTGAAACATTTCATTACAGTACAGATTAATTTCCAAAGTAATGAGATTATAGAACCTTTGAAAAACATGGCAAAACAACAACAAAAAGGCTTGAGAAGATTTTCCCTTTGACTACTGTTCTGTACAATACCACTCAGGCAAACAATGGATGTTTCTTCAACTGGGCAGTTTCCAAGTTGAGGTGATCTGAAAGTGCTTCCCCATAAAAGAAAGAAGTAATGTTATACATGATATTATATGTAAATAGGTCCTAGATTCCACAGGAGTCTACAAAGGCCAAATGAACTTCGGATACTCCTGAAATATTGTAACAATGTCCTTTTGTTGTTGCTTTTGCCATTGACTCTTTGGATAAATGTTTCTTCAGGAAAATAAGTCATAAAGAGCCATGTTAGCATATTAGAAACAAATTCTTTGTGCCACAGAAGCAGGCTTTTTTCTAATTCACTTAACTAGGATCTGGGATCTGGAAACCTTATTAGTACAAAATAAAATCCAAAATGTAGAGCAAACAGAAATGCTGTGTGTGTCTCGAGTGGGAACATGGTGCTTCCCCCTCTAGTTGGATGCCTGGACCTGTGGGCCTACAGTTGCATTTAGGCTCTAGCAGGCAAGGGGTGGGGGTAGATAGAGTGGAGCCAGGAATGACATTAAATAGTGGGAGGAGAGAGCAAGCAGCCAGGAGGATAGGTTATTAAGGCCTGTGACGTTAGCACTAATTCTCTCAAGTTCTTAAATTATGTTCACGTGGTATAAAACTGAAAAAGAATAAGGGTAAGTCATGAAAAGTGCCACTTTCTCCCTGTCCTCCATTTTGGATGGAGAGGTTTTGGTAACTAGGTGCTACTCAGTTACACCTGTTGCTGGACCTCAGGAGAGGGTCCAGGCTAGAGAGACCACCTTAGGGTCCTGAGCCTGCAGATGTAATTGAAGGTATGTGAATGACTTGTAAAGTGTACGCCGATTTATGATGACTTGAGTGTTCTCTGTATTTCCTCTTTCCTCAGGCTCATGTTTCATTTCCTGAAAACAGTGCATTAAGCAGCATGAGTTCTACAACCTTTTGGCGCCTTTCCCATCTTTTTCTCTACTTTCCCCACCTGCTGGGACATATAATTAAAATGGCTCAGTGGCCTCTTTGCTTGGCATTTTCTGTTACATAGGAATTATGTATTTGATAGATTTTTCCAACTTTATCTGTACATTTACTTTTTTCCCAGAAGGAGAACTTCTGGACTGTGATGGGAAATCAGAATCCAGTCCTGAACGGGAAGCAGTGGACGATGAAACTAAGGGGGTCGAAGGAACAGACGGTGTGAAAAAGAGAAAAAGGAAACCGTACAGACCAGGTACAGTCCTGAGCTAGACATTTTAATGTAATCAAAACTTAGTTAATTAAAAAAATACAGTATTGAGGGCTTCAATTATAATTAAATAATCAGGATGAGATGTAAGATGAGATGTAGATACTTAACTCTCTGAAACTTGAATGTAGATATCGAAGGACTGAATTACTTCAGTATGCTTTTAGGTGGGAGATTCCTTAGGTCAAGTATGTGAATACTTCACAAAATATCATTATTTTAATGCCTTATCCTAAATGTTGTCCATGTTTTAAATGCTTTACTACATTGGCTTTTATTTATACTTGGACTTTAAAGCCATTTGTTTTTCCCTTAATGTGTACTTCTGTAATTCTTTTACTTTTCAGCATTCATTCTTATATTCTTTATGTACTTAAAACTTATTTCAGGGCAGCCCGGGTGGCTCAGTGGTTTAGTGCCGCCTTCAGCCCAGGGTGTGATCCTAGAGACCCGGGATCAAGTCCCACGTCGGGCTCTCTGCATGGAGTCTGCTTCTCCCTCCACCTGTGTCTCTGCCCCCACCCCCCTCATGAATAAATAAATAAATAAAATTTTTGAAAAAAAAATAAAACTTATTTCAGTGTATAGGAGCCGGCAAATGTACAAGTAGAAGGTGATATGACAGGGTTATTATGCCTTCTCAAATTTGTAGTTCAGTTAACATATGACTGATAAAATGCTCTCTTATTTCCTCCCTGCCTGAGAGGTGGAGGGAGAAGCTGTGTTGCTTGTCAAATTTTATTTGCCTTATTAGAAAAAAATACTGAACTGGTCACAATGCAGAACTGGTAGGCTTTCTTTAGGCAGTTTATTAATATCTATTTACCAATCACTGAGACATTAAATGGAATCAGTTCGGTCTTTATTCTTACGACTGCTTATATTTTATTGATAAGTGTGTTCTAAGTGCCTTTTGATGTACAATGATAAACTTTCTCACTGTTTGTATTCTGCAAGACCTTTAATGTAACCTTCCGAAAGATAGGCCACATCTATCACAAGGACCTAGATTAGTTTCATCCAAGTCACTCTATGAAAATCATTTCATTTCTTCCTCATTATGAGGCTTATAACTATACAAACTTTTTTAGACACTGCAAACTCCTTCTAGGAGCTTATATTTATTGTGGCTTTTCTCTCTTTGCCTTCGTGGAGGTCATCCTTGTGACTGAGGGACTCATTAGGTCACAAAGTATGTTAGCTGTATCCTCTGACAAAAACTGTTAGTGTTGACTATATATCAGGCACTATTCTATGTCATTTAACCCTTACAATATGTGTATCAGGAGGTGAGATGCTAGATGCTATGCCTGTTACAACACTGAGGGAACTGAAGTATTAAAAGTTAAGTAACTTGCCCGAAGTCAGGTAGTCACCAGAATTAGGCTTTGGCACCAGATTCTGTGCTTTTAACCACAGAGCTATATGTGTCTCATGTCCAGGACATGTTACCCCTGAAGTCATACTGATTTTATTTGGATCATCTTGTTTCATTTATATCTTGTATATCTATTCTCCCACAGCTAATGTATAAGTAATTTGAATGATAATACATGAAGTTACTTAAGATTTGTTAAACAAGTATAATTTACTGTAATATTTATTCTGACACTGTTGAGAAGAAACAATGCAGTCATTCTTTCTGTACTATAATAATGTATTTTTATACCTGTTCGGTTAGTGATAAGGTAGGTGACAGTCAGTAGCTTTGACCTCTTTTAATTTGCTTCTTAATTTCCAGTCCCCTGTATCATGCATTAAAAAAATGATTATTGATTTAAATTAGCCCATATTGAATTTGGGAAATGCCTCCAAACAGTTTCACCCTACTTACTGTGAAAATACAGGGAGAAATCAGTTATTTACCAAGTTACAAATGTGTTTTTTTGGATAGGTATTGGTGGATTTATGGTACGGCAAAGAAGTCGAACTGGGCAAGGGAAAACGAAAAGATCTGTCATCAGAAAAGATTCCTCAGGCTCTATTTCTGAGCAATTACCTAACAGAGATGATGGTATGGTATTGATTTTGTTTGATTTAACCCCCTTTTCTTGCTATTTGTATTGAAAAGAGCCATCCTAAATAATACTGCAGTTATAACCTTGTTGCTTCTTATTGATCAAAGGATGTGAGTGCCTGTAGAGTTCATACCTCTAATACAGAAATTAAGTTTGATAAGGAAAGGTTTAAACCCAGTGTAGTATATTCCTCTGAGATTTTTTTAAACAACTTTGTTTTTCTTAAGTTAAATACAAACCGTGTAGGAACTGGATCACTTAGTTCTACCAGGTGCTTCCCAGTCATCTCACAAAAGGCCTTTCTTTGCCTGTCTCACCTCAGAGATAAAATTGGAGACTTTAGACTATTTTGTTGAAAGTGACAGGTACTCCCAACAGTTTTTACAAAATTATATAATGTTTTAGAAATACGTCTTACAATTAATGTTATATCATCCTTACATAGATCTTTAAAGAAAGCTAACTCATTCCTTAACTCACTGTTTGAGAATTGGTTCTATGAACACATTGTGTCGGTGTGGTCACAATCTGTATGCTTTATGTATTTTAAATGCTTTTTGTAGAATGTGAAGGAAAGAGATGTTTCCAACATGTGCTCTGATTAGAGTTCTTCCATTATTATGGGGTAGGGTTTTGACCTGTGAATTAATAAAAATTATGGATCGTGTTTTTGAAAGGAAGCACCAGATGGTTTTAAAGGAGTTTCTAATATGACTTAATATGGTTGTAACCAGCCCTAAGAAATGCGATGTGTTAAATGAGACTCATTTTGTGTTTTCTGTCTTTCTCTATTTTGCCCTCTGATTTTAGTTCTGTTAGGTTAGTATTTTATCCCTTTATCCATGGCATCCAGAGTCATCTGTTGAGTGTTTATTGTATTATGCATTGTTTTATTTTCTGAATTGCCTTTTTAGTATTTTAACACTTTATAGTTTCTCCCAACAGCTCATTCCTCCTAGTCTCAGTCCTGTTACTTCTTTATGAGTCTAAGTGATGCAGAGTATAAAATATGAAAGCCCAATGTGATTCTACTTTGTCTCTCCAGCCCCTCCTCCTAGTGCCTCGTTTCATTGTATTTATTGTGGGAGATACAGACAAACACATAATACTTTTTTTTTTTTGTAAATCATAAGCTCATATTCTTTAGAACATTCTCTGAACTTTTTTTGAGGACTGAATTGAAGGTGGCTTCTTTCAGAAAAGGTCTGCATCTGTTTACTGTCAGGAATATGAGGTGCTACTACCCTGGGATTTCTTTAGCTTAAACAATTTAGCTTAAATTCTTGCCTTGAAGTTTTTTGGTTCAACTGTGATATAAATTCAGGTTTCTTACACATTAGGACAATACTGAGTTTATGAACTCTGAAGAAAGATTTTCACTTTTTGCCTTTCTACCCAGCACCAAGATGACAAGCAGTTTTCTTTGCTGTTGGTGGTGGGAAGGGGGAGGGGGATGGAAAGGTGAGGGAAGGTAGGGGCTGGGAGGGTGAATTTCTTGTTAAACCACCTCTGAGCATGGAATCTCTCAGGGTCTCACCTTTTTAGAAGGCACTTCTGGGTTAATATCTCTGCCTTGCGTGGAGAGGCCTTAAACTGACTTCAAGTCCCCATTCTCACAAGGCTCTGAAAACTGGAGTTCAGGGTCACTGGATTTTAGCAGAATTTCAGAGTACTTTACTTAGTTCTTGGCTTATTTCTTTCTCTGGTTCCTGTTTTACCTTGATTTTTGGTCTTTGAGGATTATTTATTTTCTGGTAGATTAGTATACATTTAAAAAGATTGTCTAAAAAAGGTTTATGTGAGGTGGGGTGGGTCCTGGGATCGAGTCCCACATTGGGCTCCCCCCAGGGGAGCTCTACCTATGTCTCTGCCTCTCTCCACGTGTCTCATAAATAGATCTTTAAAAAAAAAGTTTATGCACCATTTGTAGTTTTCAGAAGAGTCAATCCATTTACGTACTCTGGCCACAAAGTGCCCACATTGGTTTTCAGAAGGGATGTGCTGTTTGCCTTGGGAGTCTGAGCCTGTCCTTTGATTGCTCACCTATTTGCTTTGAGTAGTGTATTTAATCCTTTGCTAATTTCATAGATCAAAATTTTGTTTTCTTTCCATTCTTCTAATTGATTTTAAGATTGAGCATTCGTAGCATTTTTGTAAATAGTAATATATTGTTACAACATATAAGTACTACAAAAACCTAATTTGCAATAAATTCCTGAACTTGTAAATTGCTAATTGAAGAATACACATTTTTTAAAAAGACTTTTGTTGGATATGCCTGATAAACTCTACTAAAAGGTTGTTCCTGCTAAATAGCCCTTAATAGTATACAAGTAGCCATTTCATCCATACTCCTGAGCATTGCATATTTTCATTATTGCAATTTTTAACATGATGTCGATGTTCAGATAATTTTCTGCTTTGCGAATAAGGAAATACTCGTGAAGAGATAATAGTAAATACATACTAATATTAAATAGACCTGCAATGAATTTTTTATGATACTTAAAACTTATTAATAAACTTGCTTTGAAAAAAAAAATAAATAAAAAAAAATAAACTTGCTTTGATATCTTTTTGTGAAAAAGCTTGTCAAGTCATGCTGTATGCCTTAAGCTTACACAGTATTGTATGTCAATTATATTTCAATAAACTGGAAAGACAAAAAAGCTTGTTTGTTTATATGGATTTGGGTATATGTTGATAAGCTATAAAGCTACTTTGGGTGGATTTGTCTGAAAATTTTAAATACCACATATTTATAAATGTGACTGTTGTTTCAGGCTGGAGTGAGCACTTACCAGATACTCTAGTTGATGAATCTGTTTCTGTTACTGAAAACACTGAAAAAATAAAGAAGAGATACCGAAAACGGAAAAATAAGCTTGAAGAAACTTTCCCTGCCTATTTACAAGTAATTTTTTGCTTTACATTTTATTATGTAGTTGATTAACATAAAAAAAGTAATGTATTGAGTTTTGAAAAATGGGTTTGTTATTTTTGTTAATGTTTTGCTTGTTTTTAATTCATTATTATAATTACCATTTTTACCTTTCAGAGGCCCATAAAAATTAACATTTACTTTTTTTGTGCTTTAATACTTTTCATAACGTTCTTTTTTACCCCAGTTTTTCACTTCTAAATGTAAGACATACAAGAACATTTTGAACTGGGAAAAAAAACTCAATTCTAAATGAATGAGCACTTGCACCTGTGTGCTCCCCAAACCCATGTCCCATGGACAGCTCCCTTTACCAATGCAGGTTAGAATAATTATATTCACTGAATAAAAATGGCTTTTTAGCTGCAAGTTATAGCTTTAGTAATTGTTTATCGCTTTTAGAAGCCAGTAATCCAAAGCTTTAAGTAGAACTGTTTTTTGTTTTCTAAAATATACCTCAAAAAAAAAAAATCCTTCAATATGAAGAATTTAATATGTGTAGGTTGCATAAAAATAGAACTCTTTCTAGCTCATCTGTAAGTGTGAAGTCACTTAAAAGTTCTAAGCCATTTGATGATGTACTGGAAAAGGCATCCTGTTACAGATAGGAATAGGGTAGTCCTCCGTCTTCAGGTGTGTGGAAGTGGAATTGGAAGAGACTGTCAGTGAGTGTCCATCTGGTTTATTCTTCCCACGGAACAGCCTACATTATTTAATTTATTATTTTTTTACCTTAATTTTCCAATTGACTCTTTATAGTTTAACTGGTTTTAAAATACATTTCCATTCAGGTAATATCCAGCTGCTTCAATTTTCTTTTGTTGGCAATTAGAAGTATAAGAATCAAATACTCATTTGAGTGAAAAGTCTGTGCTTAATAAAATTTTTAAGCATACTGTCTAGTATATGTTAATGTATATGAGTGTAAGTTTTTATTAGACAACTGATACCTTCAGAGCAGTGAGCCTTCAAGGTTGGAGTCCTGGTCTGAATACCACTCTGCTCCCAGTTAGCAATGTGATCTCGTTCTGTTCACCATCTGTGCATCCTGGAAATGTTGAGAGATTAAATAGGAACTATGTATGTGAAGGACTTAACTAGTGTCATACATGTTGTCTATCTTTAATAAATATTTTATTTTCCCTGGATTCCCTTCAGATGCCCATTCATCTTAACTGTGTACCTTTTTTTTTTTTTTCAAACATGTAATAGTTAATGAGTTGAGAGATAGGGCCCCCCCTTGTTTAGATTATCTTTCATCACTTCCTTTTTGTTTCTTCTCATCCCCTTCCCCTTCCTTTAAATAATCCTTTCTTGAGAATATTTAATAGATAACATGCTTCTGCTCCTATTGATCCTATTGATCTAAAGCCTTCTTTAGCTGTTTATGAACATACGATAACTATTTCATACTTTGAAAAAGAGCCTTTAAAAGTAATGGGTCTGATTTCCTAATTACTGCTATAATCTTAATGTGTTGAGCTGGATTGTTTCCTCTGGTGTACATCAGTAATACCTTTCTTCAGGCAGGGGGATATGAAGAAAACCTTTGTAATGGTGCTATTACTTGGACATCTGGTGGTAGCAGTTGTATTTCCCCCATTGATTGAGGAAATATATAGTGATGAAAACCCACAGGAATTCACTAGGCATTTTCCAGTTTTTATTAATCTCAACAGTGTCGAGATAAACTATAAGTAATTAATCTACCCTGTAGAAATATTTATGTGGTCTCCTAAGACCTAGTGCTGCTATGTGACCTTAGGGAACCCTGTTAGTACATTTAAAATTTCCAGTTCATTCTGGGAGTCACATTATCAAATTAGAAACCATGTGGAGCCTTTCCTTTTTATAAAGTTAATAAAAAGCCATCAAGTTAATAAGAATATTACTTTCTGATAAATAGCACTGAAGTCTTCATGAGCCATTTAAAGAAAAAAATTCTTGCTAATCATAGTCTCAGATTTATACCAAAGGCATGAAATAAATGATACCTGAAGTTCTGAGATGCTCTGCTATTCAGTATGTTTCCTCATGATAAAAGCATCACTCTTGTGAGAAACAGACCATCCCCTACCCAGTGCACTAACTTTCCTGGTTTTCACATTTCTTTTTCATAGTGAAACAGCTGGTTCATTTAAAAAATGTGAACATTTCAAACCTACTGGACTTCACATAACCTCTTTCTCTATCCCTTTGCAGAAGTTAGCATTGTTAGCAGTTTGGTATTTATCCTTTCAGAACTTGTTTAATTATTTTTGCATAGTGAGAGTAGTTTTTATTTGATGTATCTGATGTTTTGCTGGACATATCACTCAACTCGCTTTCTTTTGATGTATTTTAGAGCTTTTCTTTGACAGCATAGCTCTACATCCTTTTAAAAAATTGATGTGTTTTATAGTTTGGGTGTCAATAATTTGTTTAGTCATAATGCCTTTTGACAGACATTGAAGCTGCTTTCTCTGTTGGTATTATAAAAAATGGTGCAGTGAACCTTTTCTGTGTATGTATCTTTGATGAGAGTGTGTTAAATGTTCAGTTTCTGCAAAATCGTCCTCTATAAAGGATCCTTTTTTCCCAGACAGACTACTGTACAGGATTGTTGGGTTGAAGTGAGATTGCTGGGGTGGGGAGGAGAGAGTGTGCTCCCAAGGGCTTCTTTTTGTCCTCCTAATTGATCCTTGAGAAGTTTTGGAGAGATCCTCCAGTTGTAAGGAACTCAGCTTGAAACATGGGTCTCAGGTCTCCAGGTAGAGGAAGTATATTGAAATGGAGAAATGTTAATATGAGTAAGTGAATTAAAAGCCCAAAGCCTTTAATAGTAGTAAATTTTGTGTACATAATATGGTTCAAATGACTATAAAAACCCACTTTCAGATTTATAGCATGTAAAAAAAAAAAAGGATTTATAGCATGTTAAGTCTTTAATGTGGTTATGTGAATCAATATGAGGTTACTAAATCTACCTGAAGTATGTAAATATTAAAGCTGTAGATCAAACCCTTGTGCTATTCTCTGCAAGTAATCTATAAATATTAATATTCATGGAGCTTTAATTTTTCTTATAATACAAATTAAGGTGCCAAGAGTATTATAAATTTATCAATTTTTAAATTTAATTATAGCTTAATTGCCTGGAATTACTGGATTATTGCAGTTTCTAGAAACACATTTGACATAATTGTGTGGCTTTATTTACATTATTTTATTTGTCTCTAGTAAAACTACAAAAAAAATCTTCTAAATAAGGGAATATTTGTATAAAACAAATGACAGAAAAAAAAACAAATGACAGGTTATTTCTATATTATACATATATTTCTATATTCAATTTCTGTATTCTTGAATACCGAGTTTTTGTGTTATTTCTGCCGTCTTGTCAAAAATGGCAGAATTACCTGTTAACGTTTTAGAATTTTATAACGAAATCAATCATTTTCATATGTGCTTATCTTTATCTAGGAAGCTTTCTTTGGAAAAGATCTTCTAGATACAAGTAGACAAAACAAGCTAAGTTTAGATAATCTATCAGAAGATACAGCTCACCTTTCATATAAAACAAACATGAACACAAATTTCTTGGATCCTTCCTTAGATCCACTACTTAGTTCATCCTCAACTCCAGCAAAACCTGGACCTCACGGTATGTGGAATAATTTACAGATGCGTTTTTGATCATAATGACATTTGTATTCCTTGTAATTAAACCTTTTGAAATGCTTTAGTTTGGTCTCCTATGCATTTTAAAAGTTGACCTCATTAAAGTATAATATGCATTCAGTAAATGCAGCTACTTGAAGTGGACAGGTAGATAATATTTGGCAAAAAAAGATTATACCTGTGTAACTATCACCATAATCAAGAGTTGCAAAGGAGAACGTTCAGTGTTAGAATGTGCAAAGGATAATGTAAGGGGGTATAATTTCACCATAGTCGGTAAATAATAAGTGTAATAATCTTCGATTTAAGTGAGATTTTTGTTAATTACATAACCTAAAGAAATTCAAAAGAAAGGGAAAAAATGCTGTGGCTGAGGACTGGCTGACAGACTATGTTAACATAATGAAATAGGTTATGTTAGATCAATTTCTTACTACTGATAGTTTGGGCCAGGTAGGTCTTTGTTGGAAAGAGGCCCTGTGGTGCAGCATATCTGTCCTTATTTTGTGATGATCATAACTGTCTCCAGATACTGGACTCCCCTGCAAAACTGACCCTGGTTGGGAACCACTGCCCTAGATATAGTGAGTAAGGGGACGATTTAGAGGCAGGCAAAAGCATGAGAACTTATATTTATAAAGTAATATTAATGTCAACAAGGCTCTCGAGTTTAACTAGTTCAGTATGTATGAGTTGTGATCACAGAGTTTCTTCCCCACTTCTAGGTTTTAATCTCACTATAAGTTAATGTAATCTGACAAGCTTCCTTTTTGCCATTGATGACATTTTTTTTACTCCGTTAATTTTATAAACTCAGTTTGGAAAAATAATCTTAAAGGGACCATTTATTGAGAGATAACTTTTGATATATTACAGCTCCATTAACTTGGCATTATCCTGGATTGATATATAGGCTTTTATTTTAACTTCTTGAAATAATTGGTAGTTTTACTCCCTCTTTTACACATAGGAGATGTCCAGTCTTTCTTATTGTTAGCAATGGGGAAGTTAAAGCACTGATCTAAAGGCCATGTTTTTTGTTTATCTGAACAGATCATTTTACTTTTACTTGCATTCTGTTGTTTTAAGTGCTTACCTGCTCTTGTCCATGTCAATATATTGTTAATATATAGTGAAAGACTTGTGGATCCTTCCAAGAGTATCTTACTGTGAAGGGTATCTTACTGGGAAAATTTTGACTAGCTATTTAAAAACTTAACTAGAACTCTAGTTAACTTAGTGCACTTAAGCTTTTATGAGGAAGAGAACTGAAGTTGGACAGAAGGCATATTGTGGCAGGAAAAAACATCGATAAGTTCACAAAATACTGAGAATGGTTCAGTGATAAGCTAGAATGTGGAGGACTATAATAGCACCCGTCCCCAAACCCAGACTAAATGGGACAATGCCTGCCGCTGAAGGACCCTGGCTGGCCGGCCGGCCGGCCTTTCTTTTCTTTCTTTTCTTTCCGTTCTGTTCGTTCTTGTTCGTTCTTTCTTTCTTTCTTTCTTCTCTTTCTTCTCTTTCTTCTCTTTCTTCTCTTTCTTCTCTTTCTTTCTTCTCTTTCTTCTTTCTTCTCTTTCTTCTTTCTTCTCTTTCTTTCTTCTCTTTCTTCTCTTTCTCTTTCTTTTCTTTCTCTTTCCTTTCTTTCTTTCTTTCTTTCTTTCTTTCTTTCTTTCTTTCTTTCTTTCTTTCTTTCTTTCTTTCTTTCTTTCTTTCTTCTTCCTTCCTTCCTTCCTTCCTTCCTTCCTTCCTTCCTTCCTTCCTTCCTTCCTTGATTTTATTTATTTATTCATGAGAGAGGCAGAGACACAGGCAGAGAGAGGAGAAGCAGACTCCATGCAGGGAGCCCGATGTGGGACTCGATCCCAGGACTCCAGGATCATGCCCTGAGCCAAAGGCAGACGCTCAACCACTGAGCCACCCAGGCATCCCAGACCCTGGCCTTTCTAACAGAAACTTAGAAGTAGGAGCTTGTATGTCATTCAGTACAGTCCATCACATCAGTTCTAATGATTTGTTGGTAAGAAGATAGAAAAATCCCTTTCTTTAAGTAGGGGTGAACTTTTAAAACATGGTGTTTGAAAAAAATGTCGTAATTTATGTAGTAGAGTTCTGTTCTTTAATACACACATACACGCGATCCCTGAAAGAATTCAGAATATTTTTCCTTCAGGTGTCAAGAGAATACACTATTAAAGTAATTTTATTTCTCTAAAAACTTTACAAATATTTAGGCATTTACTTTCGTGTTTGGTTTGAAAAATTATTAACTTATGTATGAATTCTGTTTGAGAAGTATGTGTTTAGTGGGACAAGACTGTGTCTTATAGGGAATTTTGATCTAGGATCTTAGAAGTATTTTGTGTCCCTTTCCCCCCTTTCAAAGTAAAAACACAGTTGACATGGTTAAAAAGTGCAGATGTTCTTAACCTAAATGACTAATATACTATATTAAAGCTAGCCTATTGTCTTATTGTAAGTCCAGAAACCAACTTTGGAGTCCTCCTTAATTCTTTATTATCTTACACTGCACACCGGATACATCCACAAATTTGTCTCTGCCTTCAAACTGTATCCTAAAGTTAACCATGTCTTATCTCCACTCTCCCTCCTGCTCTGGAGTGCCTGCTGTCCCCACTTCTCACTTAGACTACAGCAGCTGCCTCTGGACCAGTCCAGCCCCCCCCTCCACCGCCTGCCCCCCCACCCCCACCCCGTGCTGCCAACACTTCCCACACCCACCTCCCCCAGTCTTTTCTACACACGGGAGCCACTGCTTTCCCTTTAAAATATCACTCAAATCCCCTTCTAGCCATCAACCTTCTAACAAGTTCCCATTCTGCTATTTCAGAGTGAAGCTCAGTCTTCACCATGACTTATAAAACCATACGTAATCTCACTTAGTTACCTTTTATTTCCTACCACTCCTTCCCTTCATTAATATAGTCAACCACACTTGCCATACTTGGCAAAAAACCTTTTCCATCTGCTTTTCCCTTTGCGTGGAGTGTTCTCTCCATCTTTATGCATATTACTCCCTTACTTCATTTACATTTGTCCTTGGTCACATCCTTCAAAAGATCTTCCCTGACCACTTTATCTAATACTTTATCATCTCCACATCTTATTCTTAATCCTTTGTCCTTACTGTTATCTTTATAGGCTTATACTGCTGTCATTTATTTGCTAACTCCCTCTGAAACAGTAAGCAAAGTAGGCATGCACTTTGTTTTGTTTATTCTGAATTCCTAGTGGGCTGGAACAATGCCTGTTAACATAATCCATAGACATAATTCTGTGGGTACCGAAATATATTTTTTAATAAATAAGTGAATAATTGATATTAAGATCAAAGTTGGAAGTAGGCATCTAACTAGATAGTACCTACTATATACTTTACAAGGAATTTCTAAATAATGCCTTTGACTTTGATATTTATCTTCTGTGTTTTATTTTCTAGATGTCACTTTTAGAGATGCCACTTTCTTAATGCATTTTTTTTTTTTTGGTTTCTTATAGCATTCTATTTCACTTTTATTGCCTTTATTTCTCTTATTGATCTCTATTTTAAATTTTATTTTATTAATAGTCACAAAGCAAAAAATAGTCTTAATTTTTAATGTTTAGTTTTTCAAAACATCGGTATATATTTTCTTTGAAAAATTCCTTATTTGAGAAGTAATAATCTTAATTTAGGATTCTAGCACTTAACTCAGCACCTGCTGTAGTCTGGATGTTTAGTGAATGGTTGAATGAGTGGGCGTGTTTTAGAACTTAATGTCTAGGACAATATTGAGACTTTAAAAATATACTTGCTATGCTTAGGTACGACTGATGATCCCTTAGCTGATATTTCTGAAGTCTTAAACACAGATGATGACATTCTTGGAATAATTTCAGATGACCTTGCAAAATCAGTTGATCATTCAGGTATATATGTCTATATTTGTCTGGTGTCTGTTTTTATGATGCGATGAGAGGTATATGTGTGTGTGGAACAAGTTTAGTCTTTTCTCTGAAACTGAAAGAAAGTTTGTTTTGGCTTTGTCAAAGAACTCATCATTTTATTTGATCTACCTCAGCTTTTCTGCTTTAGGAGAGGAAATAGCAAGTTAATTTCTGTTGTCTTTCTAATTGCATCAAACTTAAGGCAAGGCTTGTCACCCTGACAGTCTTGCTGTGTCTTGTTTCTTCTTTTGTTTGCATTGCCCCTCACTTCCCGCTCCTGTGGTAATCATCCATTTTATTTGGTTTGGGTCTTGTAGGTCTTGATTTATGCACTTTCCAGGTTGAGAGCTCACCTTTTCCATTTGGTAAGAAACTGAGCAATGGATGATGGCTGACTAGAAGTAGTCTTTTTTATAGTGATTTCAGCTGAAACATCCTGTAGGTGCATGCATATTGTTAGAGTGCTAATTTGTCACTAATCCATACTTGCTTTTCCCTTTGTGCGTGCAGCTAAAGCATGGTACAACTGTGCTGTGCTTTGGATGACTTTATTAGTAGTTCTCTCTCTCTTTCTTTTTTTTAATGAATGGTTTTATTCTTCTTAATATGTAATTTATAATATTACCCAAATGTTATAGAGTTAGTTCCTAATATAAGATCGTGTAAGGGCAGACTCTTTTACTTTTTAATAGTAATATTGAGAGAGCATGATAAAGTAGATAAGAGATCACTTTTAAATGTGATTTTTGCCTAAAAACCAATTTGTATGAAATAAACCATGTTATATTATAAACGTAATCTGTATCTTGTTTTGTTACTACAGAATATTTCCAAAATATGATCTGTAGTTGAAATTATTCACAGGATAATGTTTACTAAATATTGAGAATTTTAGAGCGTTTCATTAATTTATGTGGAAGTCTATCCCTCTTGTGTCACATACTACAAAAATAGCTGAGCTATACATTTGAAACCACTATTTTCCATTATATATTGAATACTGTATATTGAATCTTGTAGATTATCATATTAATGATGTAGTGCTTATTTGTTTGTGGGGGTTTAGAAGCAGGTGTGTTCTTCTATTCCTTAGGAAATGTATTTACTCGGATTAAAATATAATTTTAAGTGGCACCTAAGTTTACAAATATATTGTCCCTGATTTTTACTCATTAACTATTCAAATTGATATAAGAACCATGATTAATTTAGAATTACATACTTTTCATTGTCCTATTTTAATCATGTTGTATATTAATGCAGGTAAATAGTGTGATACATTTTACGTAAATATTCAGAATTCACTTTTAGTCTCTTTACTTTGCTCCTATAGCTGGAATAGATATTGGTCCTGTCACCGATGATCCATCGTCTTTGCCTCAGTCAAGTGTCAATCCGAGTTCACGACCATTAAGTGAAGAGCAGCTAGATGGAATCCTCAGTCCCGAGCTAGACAAAATGGTCACAGATGGTAAAATATTTGCCCTACATCTAGGCTTTCTAAAAGACATGAGTAAATATGAGTTTCAAAGATTTCTGCATGCTTCTTTATAATTTAACTTCTCTTCTGATCATTTCTGTGTCAAATGCTATTTTGTGTCAGTACGTTGAAATGGTAGTTAATACTTGTGTTTCTTTATTTTATCCTAGGAGCAATTCTTGGAAAGTTATATAAAATTCCAGGTATTTGTGTTCTATATTTCGAGTTTATAAAAATGGCATTCCATAATCTTTGGCTTTCCTAGTATTTTGTTTTATTCTTACTATCACTGTACTTTTGCCCCACAGAGCTTGGAGGGAAGGATGTTGAAGACTTGTTCACAGCTGTGCTCAGTCCTACAGCCACACAGCCGCCCCCACCCCCAACGCCACAGCTACTGCCCATGCACAGTCAGGGTATGTCACCTCTAGAAAAGTTTCGTAAGTACGCTTGTGCAGTGTATGTGCCTTCGCTAAAGCAAGTCAGCCTTGTCCCTTAGAAACAATGTATACAAACTGATGGGAGAAAACCCTCTTTTGTGGCAATAGAACAATCCTAATTTGATTTATCTCAGCCACTGACCTACCTCCCTGAAATTCTCCAGTCGTCTGTGATCCACTTTGTGGCCAGAGTTCTTTTGCCTCATTTCCCTGGCAGTGGAGAGAACAATGCCTGCCCACTACCCTTCACCAGTCTGGCTCCCTTTCATTCAGCCTTTCCTGCACACGTGTTTGGAGAATACCGCCCCAACCTAAGTGCCCAGTCTCAGCTTCACTGTCCTTTCCTGAATGATTAGTAGATCACCACCTGTATACCCAGCCCCGTCTTTCCATTGTGGTGGGTGGCACAAATATAGATGTCTGTTTGGGTAGTTACAGTTTCCTCTTTAGATTGTAAGCTCCTGGATGGCTAGGTTCATTCCATCCCCATCACTGTATCCTCTGCCATGGAGTGTGTGCTCAGCACATCCTTCCAGAGTAAATCCCTGATCTTTCTCCAAATGAACTTCAAATCTCTAATTTTGTAGAAATCTGTATACTTTGATCAGTTTTCCCCTACCTGCTGGTAACTAGTTGCCAGATAAAATAATTTTAAGGCTTTAATTTCTCCATTAAGCTCTCTCTTCTGGAGAGCTGAAATTGGATAACCTAGATTTAAAATGTGTGGAGATAGGTGAGGAGACAGCACCACAGGTGTGGGAATCTCCCATGGGAGGGCTGGGGGAGTGGAATCCTGTGGGGTGGTATAGATCTTTGGTGATTTGAGCATAGGGTCATTTCTCTATATCCTGTCATCACTGCTTCATGATGATATACTGAATTAAGTAATTTAATGATTACTTTTATAAACCCTTACACTGTTTTTGTAGAAGTGCTGAAATGTAAATAATGTTATCTTTACTACTAATTTTGTGTATAGATGAAATATGTCATAATATACATAATTAAAATAGTTACTGCCAGTTTAGCCTCTAAACATAAATTTACCTTAATTTTTGTTAGACTAAACATGTGATTTACATTTGGATGAAATAGACTCATCATAAGTGCTTCTTATCTTAATTGTTCTCATATGCTCTCTTAATGATTAAGAATGCAACACTTCAGTATTTTTCCTCTTAATATATTTAAAAAAAAACCCTATCTCCATGTTTTCTGAAATAGAAAATACGTATTTTAGAAATCATATCAGTTTAAGATGGATTGTTTTTGAGAGAGAGAGAGAGCACATGAGGGAGGAGCAGACAGAGAATCTTAAGCAGCCTCCACACCCAGTGTAGAACGTGGGGCTCAGTCTCACAACCCTGAGATCATGATCTGAGCTGAAGTCAAGAACTGGATGCTTAACTGACTGAGCCACTCAGGCACCCAAAGATGCTTTTTTTGTTTTGTTTTGTTTTTAAGATGCATTTTTTTAAAAAGATTTATTTATTTATTTTAGAGAGTGAATAAGATGGGGAGGGGAGAGAAAGAAAGGCAGATTCCACACCCAGTACAGAGCCTGATGCAGGGCTCCATCTCTTGACCCTGAGATCAGGACCCTAATCAAAATCTATAGTCAGAGGCTCAATTGACTGCACCCACCAGGCACCCCAAGATGTATTTTTTAATAAATGAGCTTACTGTCATTATTTAAATCCTTTCACAGTATAGACTCATTTTTGAAAGGTTTTAAGGGGATTTTTTTTTTTTAAAGGGGATGCTTTTGTTAGGTGTAATACAAAGATGAGTGAGACTGCCTACCCAGAGGAGGTTGTGATCCTAGGATTGTAGACTTCTTCCTAGATTGTAGACTAGCTGTAGGCATACAGCTAGTTATGTATCATAGTAGACCATGATTCAAGTAGATCCTTAAAAGTCATTAAGATTTCAAGTCCTAATAATTCTCACTTAAGGACAAAGCATGATAACGTCACACATGCAGTGACACAAAGATCTTCAGTTATGGCAACTTAAACATTTTCCAGAGCAAAGGAGGAAACTAAGTCGGTAGGTTTCAGGAGTCAAAGTAGAAAATGCCCATTGAGTCTAGTTTGTATGTAGATAGTTGTGAAAATAGGCAGTGGCTGTTGGCCTTTTCTTCTGCAGGTTGCTTAGAGCCATCCAAGATCTCACACCAGTGAAATAACCTGATGGGTTACAAATTTTGGCAAGGTGGCTCTGCTGTCAGTGTTGGAAATGAATTTGAGACAACAGGGGTTGTACTAATGATGGTCCTGTGGTTGGGACTAAGTGAAATTGGGTTCCCTGTAAATAGATCTGCAATACAAGGTGGAAGAAGCAATGGCTATGAGAGACAGCAATGTCAAAAGAGGTAGAACTCTGCTACTGAATGCATGTAAGGTACAAGGAAAAGTGGGAAACAAACTGAATTAGAGTCAGGCTTGCCTACAGGTAATCAGGCTAAAAACCAGAAACACAGAACAGAAGTCTGTGCGTGTGTGTGTTGGAGGGTAGTGGAGGTATAACATTTAGTTTTAGACCATTGTTAGTTAGAAATGGGACCTGCGGGCAACCTGCATGGCTCAGTAGTTTAGCGCCACCTTCAGTCCACGTCCTGATCCTGGACACCTGGGATTGAGTCCCATGTCGGGCTCCCTGCACGGAGCCTGCTTCTCCCTCTGCCTGTGTCTGTCTGTCTCTTTCTCATGAATAAATAAAATCTTAAAAAAAAATGGGACATGCACATTGTTCTGACTTAGAGCTAGAAGTCTGCCTGTGAGACTTTAGGAATATATATAGGTGAAACTTTAGGAATTGCATGTGGAGTGACACTATGGGAAGGGTGAGATTTCTTAAGAGAGCACAGTAGAGTACAGAATCTTGAAGAACTCTTTAATAAATGTGATGAGTTACGTGCTTCACACATCCGGTTTATATTAGGTATCCAATTATATATTCCTTTTTCCTTTTTTAAGGGTTTGGTGAAAGTGAAAAAAAAAAGTGATGGAGACTGAGTAAGACGCATAGGATCTTAGAGATGAGGATTGTTAGAGATAGGTTACAAGGACATGTAGGATGCATGTGTGAAAGATGTTTTACTGGGCAGTAAGATTATTGGTAGTCTTTAATAGAGTAACTTCAGTAGGAGTGGTCAAGGATGGATGCCAGAATGGAACATCAGCACAGTAATACAGTGTCAGAAAGTGGGGATGGGACATTTCTAAGAAGATTGAGATACAGTAACTTAAAGTCACTTTAGCAGAAGGTTTAAGTGGAGTAAATTTTCTGTTACTACCATGATCATGCCTTGAAAAAGATGACTTTTATAAACTGGTATCATCAGGTTGAGGTGGAATGGTAGACGAGAAAGAGACACCCCTTCTTAATTAAAATAGTAATAAGAGAAAAGTGCTTTACATTTACTTCTGTG